>NC_048274.1:16820419-17149169 GCF_009762535.1 Notolabrus celidotus | reverse complement strand
AGAACGCTGTGGATGTAACACCTCATCCATCAATCCAACATCATTCACCTGAACAAATAAATACAGATGTGAAAGAGACACAGAATAACCCTCAGGTTGAAAGATGTCCTCACTGAGGATCTCTGGAAAACATTGACGAAACATACAGTACGTCTGTTGTTTCCCTCATTGTAATCCACAAGACAGACCTCATAATGTGTAACAAAGACCATGGCCTTTCTTTATCTGAACCAGTGAAAGTGAAGTACTTGCTGAGTTAGAATGCATACTCACATCCTTGTTACTTCTCCGCAGCTTCAGAGTGAAGCATGTCTTTGTTTGGTCAACAAGTTGCCAGTAAAAATACTCAAAGCTGCTTTGAAATTGCCCTCAAAAACTTGGCACAACAAATGAGCATTTTTTTTGTAATTTGTTCTGAATTTACTGAACGGCTAAGAGATGACAGAAGACATTGTGTTTGTTAGTGACAACTTGTGACAGGGTGAGATATGTCCTGGATTGTTCTTTAGGGTCATTGAAGTTTATCTAATACCATCTGATGCCTGAAATCTTTACGTAACACAAATGACTGTCTCTAACTCAAAATTACTTGAAGTCCTTAATTATTTTCCTCGTTTTTATCATGCTCAGATTTACACAGCTGCAGAGAACATTTTAAATGTTCACATTATGCGCTATACTCTTAAGAATTTATAATAAGCTTTCAGCTCAATTATCATTGACAACTCAGCCTGCACTTCTTGGACAATTAGCATCCTGGAAATCATTGCAACCTTCAGGCAATAATTTCATCACTGGATGAAAGTGCTTTTTTGCAGCCACTGGTTTTTTTTTTGTCTCCAACCAAAGTCATAAAATCAAGAAATACAAACTGGTAGACACTTATGAGATGCTTTCAAATCTTTTGTGGCCAACTTTTTTTTGTCTGTATTCTAAATTTATCCATCTCTTCCTTTGACAAACCTTACAATTTTTACCACTCATAGGCTGTCACACCGCCCCCTTGAAGACAGAGAGTGGGACAAAGCCAAGTGAATGAACAGTCAGAGTTATGGTGCAGTAATGAGAAGAGGATGTCAGAGAGAGAGGCTCGTCCTGATGTGCTGTCACAGAGGATATTCTCAAGGCCTGATCAGCCTTCTCTGCAGGCTAGACGCTCATACAGAAACACACACACACATATACACACACAACGAAGCCAAATAACATCCACAAGGCACATTGGTCTCTGTGTGAGAAAAAACAAAGGCACGCACACACCACTTGTGAATAAGTAGCGACTTGACTTGAGCTGTGAGGATCCTGAGGGCCTCGCATGTCATCCCAGTCCATCATTCCTCATCACTCAATGCTGCTGACAAGGTCACAGTCTTCAAAGCATCTTCTCATCTCGTGCCAAATACACTTGGAGCTGTCACGACCAATTAACCCTTTGCAGCTGTGTTTGATTGACACCCAGAAACGATAAACATTGCCTAACTGCAATTTCCTTCAACAAAATGTCAAAAGCCGGCTTAAGTACTGAAGTGACATCTCCTGAGAAGCACATTGGGGTTCCGTGCGGAAATCAGAAGATGGAGGAAGAGTTCGATCGGCGTCTGGTGCGGTTGTTAAGGGGCTGCATTTTGATAATATAACAAGACTGAAAATGAAACATGCATTTGAATCACACAGGCGGTGAAAAAGCATTGATGTGGATCCAGAGCTGCAAAATCAAGCAAGTATTCTGAAAGTTCTACACCAACCCTTCAATGTGCCGATCAAATAAACTCTGGTACATTTGCCTGTTTGGATTTGATTAAGAGCTTTCCATTCTGAATATTTATGCAAGATTGTTCTGTATCCTTGGTAACGTGTGCAACTCATCTCTCTTTGGAGAAAAGGGATTAAATTAAAGGAGCTCTGAGGAGGTGTCCAACTCCATGTATTTCAGCAGTGTGTGGTTATAATTGCTTTAAATGATGGTATAAACATTATACAAAAAGAAACACAAAACATTTTCATTACCATTTACATTGACATGAGTAATAGTTATTGAGTCAGCTAATGTTAAGATGCAAATGTTCTACTAGATCGTGTTGATGAAGAGAACAGCTGAGTGAACCCAGGAGTGCTGCATGTCTTGTGTCAACAGGATGTGATTTCCTTTAATTTGTCATGGTGGTGATAAAGGATGATGCATTCCCTTTCTTTAACAGTTAGCATAGCTTTTTACTGTTACTGTTGGTGTATTTCTAACAGGACCATGTACATTTTAATGAATGGTACCATTTGATGTACTGTTGTGAAATCGACCTAAACATGAGTTTTATCATCGAGGACGGAGACGAGTCTGCTTACAGACAGGAGGTGGAACAGCTGGCACTCTGGTGTAGTCAGAAGTCACTACTTCTTCAGGTTGTTAAGATCTGCACATTTTCAACCAATCAAGCCTCAGGTTGAGCTTAGGCACCAATTCCAGATCACATACCTTCATCTATATCTTCTCTCTATCCATCCCTACAATTAGCAGCTAATCTGGGTCACAGAGAGCTTTCCTGGCACATGTTTATATGAACCCATTTACACTTCTCTGATTGCATCCCCACACTCCATCTTAATGCAATAATTTTACCTACGGCAAGGTGATCAAATGAATAAAAGTATTCACATGTGTGATCCATCCTGTAACCGCTGACATATCGCCTGGGTGCAGCAGGTGACCACACACACATATTGATATGCTTTCCCTTATCACCAAAAGCAGGAAATGAAGTTGGACCTTATTCTTGAAGCGAAGATCCGTATCAACAGGTCTGCCCAGCGGGAATTGTGTCCAAGGCTCTCTGTATTTCCACAGTGCAGATGCCCTGAAGCCATCACTGACCCTTGAGTCCGTATCTGACAGTAGAGCTTTGAGAGATACCTGAGATGGAAGTCGTGATGCAGAGTGGGAGGGAGAGAGGAGATCTGTGAGAAATTGGCAACATATTTCAGGATTTCCTCCCACAGGAAGTGGGGAAAAAAATCCCACACACGTCTTGTGCTCTCAGGAGAATGAGCCAGAAACCTGAGGTCTTATCTCACTCCAAATAGCAGGGGAATGTGATATGTTTTACAGGAGTGTGTTTCAAAGTGCAAACTTATTTGAGCAGTACTGCACCATGTTTTTCATGCTTAACTTCAACTCCTGACATTAAATGATTGCCAGCTTTGGCATTTATCTTTCATTTTATTTGGCACTACTGAAGAAACTGAAACAACCAATAAGAGTGTTTCATGTTGGAAAAGTATGAACTCACCTCCAGTTGCACCCTAAGGACAACATTGAGCACTTCTTTCCAATCAACAATGTAAGCTGTTAGTATTTCATGTTATTTCGTGGAGCTACATTAAAGTATTTTCATGCTGGTGGCTTACATTTCTGTAGCCTTCAAATTGTACCCATTGTTGCATCTTATTTCTACAGTATCTGTTTAGAATTGCATACTGAAAGGATTTTTGCTCACTGTGCAGAGCAATCATTGCTCTAACAATGTACTGAGAGTTGGGACCAGCAATATTCTTATCCTAACTCTGGATCAGATGATGTGTGGGTTGTGCTGGCGTGTGGGTTTGAGGGGCACGTCTTTGTTGGATTGCTATGTACAGTTAGTGTGTCTATACTGTTTCATCACTTTCTTCTTTATATACTCATGTGCTCACATACACACAGACATACAGTAGGAGCTTGACTATGCAAAAATGTTTATTCATCCAATATGTAATCCTTTTGTTTGCTCAAACTAAAGAGTAGGAGCTCATCAAATGCACAACGACTTATATGTAGTTTTTCACCTGCAAAACTTACTGTGCAAATTTGTCAAAACTTGCACCCACCCAGCCTTGATGGTCACTTGTTGGAGTTAATAAAGGAGTTAATCCAGCTAACTACTTACAAGGGTCAAAATCTCACATATCAAACACAGAGGGCCTGATCTCCTAAGATTCCAAATAACGAGCGCTAATTTGCGTGTGCAAATAATAATTTTGCACGTGCTATTTCTGGGCGTGTTGCGGGTGATCTACTAAGACTGCGTGCGCAAATGATAATGAGTGCAAAAGTGGTGCGGACCGCCCTATTCTAATGAGGATTTTGCGTGTGCTATCGGCTGTCACCATGTAGAGTTTGAGAGAACAGAGTGGTCTTAAGCGATAAATGAAATTTGAAGACATGGAGTTGGAGTTTTAGTGGAGGAGGGAAATAAACACATCGGTGAACTCCAGCAGAGACATCTCAGCGTTAGAAACGCGATTTGGGAGGCCATCTGTGAAAAGGTGAATGATGTGAGAAAAAACAGAAGATCTGCCAATGAAATAAACACATCTACTCTTCTCCAAAACGCAATCAGTGTTTTGATGGAGTTTAGAGAGCGATTTGATGAGGCTTAGTCTGCCACTCTTGCTCTAGAAAAGTTAGGCGTCACTTGGATGAAGACAGTCGCCTCACTGTCCCAGGGAGGAACTTTCGGGTGAACGTTTTCAATGCCTGATATCATCATCCAGCAACTGTCCCAAAGATTCACCAGCTTAAATGGAACAGGGAACATGTTTTAGTCAATTCGCCCTAACACACTGCTGCAAGCACGAGATGAGGAGTTAAGCAGAGCTGCCTGGCGCAGCTCAGTGAGCTCTCATTCACGTTAAATCTAACTAAAAACCCCTTGATGAGCACGATGGGACAGAATAGACTGAGTGGACATGTCATGTTATTTATTGAGAATGACAGATCAAAGAAAATGGACATACAGTGCATCGTGGACAAGTCCGCGGAGCTTAAGGCTCGTCCAGACAGTGGTAAGTAGGCCGAGTACTTCATATTGATTTTTTGTTTGTATGTGAACATGTGGGCCGCTGTGCCAATTTGACTAAATTTTATAGCTGTTGATACAGTGACCTGCTGTGCTCTCATTAGTTGAGTGGGTGTCAGAATGATGCGGTCGCTATCCGTGGTGCTGAACTGCTTTGAATTTGTGTTGTTTTATTATTATTATTTTGTTATCTTGGTTTGATTGACTAAAACATTTAGTAATGCTTGTAAGCCCAGCTTTTGCGGGCATGTTGTAAAGCGATTTTATGATGAGCTTTACAGTGACCGCAGCCAAGTGTGTGTAACGCTGTGCCAGTTTGCACCTGCCTTTCAAACGTGCTAAATATAGACGCAAATACAGCGCGCACTATCTGCTTCAGGTTTGATAGATCACATTGCGTGTGCTAAATGATTACATTTGCATTTCCTCCTCCCAGTATTTTGGGCGTTCTGATGATCTACATGTGTTCTGCATATTCATGAAGGCAAACACGCTAAATGATTTGCGAGTGCTATTTTGCTCATTTGACAGACGCAATCCTCGGTGCTCCCGTTTAGTACGTCAGCTTTGCACGCGCTATCAAGTTTGCACGTGTTTTTATACACGCAAACCTTTAGTAGATCGGGCCCAGAGGCTACAGTCCTCTTCCCAGCATCCTACTCTGTATGCTATCCTATCTCTAAATAAATGCATTAAACATTTCAACTGCATTGGTTTGCTTTCTGTGGGTTGTCTGATTTGGGTCTTAGTGTCTTTCACTCACTCACTGATCCAGCAATCGTGTCTCCAGATGCAACAGTTACCTAAATAGCTCTGTTAACTGTAGCAGACAAAGTAAGAGAAAATGTTTTTTTGACATTAGCCTTTAGAGCAGGGAGCTGATGAACCTCCCAGCTCTTATGTCTTTGGCCATTTACCGTCCAAATTTTTGGGACGTGACCAAAAGGATAACAGATACAAGCAACCACAGTGGAATTCTTCCAGCGAGTGTACAGACTCCGCCTTGGGGATTGAGTAGGGAGCTCAATCATCGGGGGTCAGCTCTGAGTGGAGCCTCTACTCCTTCACACTGGAATAAACCAGTTAAGGTGGATCGGACATCTGATCAAGATGCCTCATGGGTGTGTTCCTTTTGAGGTTTTCTAACAATGTCCTTTGGACGTAGAGCCTGCAGTAGACCCAGAACACACAACAGAAATTACATATCTCATCTGGCCTTGCAACACAAGAAGGAGTGGGCAAATGTTGCTAAGGAGACAAATGTCTGGTGGCCCTCTACTGCTGTGAAAGCAGACAAAACTATGAAGGGATAGAGCAAGTTTGAAGGGGCCAGGGGACCATATGAGTTCTGAACACATATTGTTTTTGGAGGTCAGTAGAGGGGAGGCCGTAAAGGATGCTGCTGAAGTGATCCAGTCTGGAGGTTATGAAGGCGTGAAAGAGTGTTGGAGGAGAGGGCGGGACTAAGTTGTGAAATATTAAGGAGGTGGAAGAAGGATGTTTTGGTTATGTTGTTGGTATATGGTCTGAAGAGAAAGAGAGAGAGTGGGGTCAAGGTTACGGACTACTATGGCGAGTCCGTAGAGTGTGAATGTGTGACTATCAATGCTCAGTGAGAAATTCAGGGTGGAGGGGAGGAGGGATTTGCAGTGTCCTGCAGGTTTTCTACACATGCTAAGTAGATGCTGTTATCTTGTGAACGATAGATGACCTGTGTTTTCAGTCAGTATCCTGCATTTACCTCAACTACATGCTCATATTAACTTGTTGCAAAAGGAATGTACAAATTTTATTTGGTGATTTGATAAACATTTAAGTTGAACCTGAGGATAATGGAAGGTAAGACAGCTTTTTGCACTATGGCTAATAAAAATCCTTCCCTGTTACTCACATCCTTCTCCTTCCATTTCAGTTCACTGTGTTTAGAAAAAAGGAAGCAGAAAACTACACTCAAATGTTATTTGTTGCTATTTTTAAAAAGATAATTTTACTAGGATGCTGCTGCAGCTGCTGAGAGGAAGATCGATGTGTGGGTGAGTGATGACTTAGAAGATATTATAGAGGAAGAAAAGGGAGAACAGCCAGCAGAAGGTCAACCAAAAATCGAGTTGGACAAAGTGACCTTAAAAATCAGGCAGATTGCACTCTTGGGTGTAGTTGGATGCTGTTCTGGAACAACAGTTTAAACATTTCAAATGTATCATCACTGAGTCAACACTGACTGAAAACTCCTTAATGAAAAGTGGAAAGAAAACACAGCTTTCACACTCTGTTGCTGCGCTGCTGCTGAAGACTCACATGAATAAACATGAAACACCAGCTCGGTAACATATACAGTATTAAGTATTGATTCACTGCTGAAAAGCATGGCATTATCACTCTCTGGGTGAGATGTTGTCTTGAAAGTTGGTGTATTTTCTGCATATTAAAGCTGACACAAGCTCTCTAAGACAGATGTTCTGTAAGCAATTAATAAAAGATGCTTCATCTTCAGTTTGCAGTTTGCAGCCTCTTTGTGTCATCGCACATATCCGTCCTCAAATCTGTGACCTCAATGGCTTTTCGCTTTTGAGGCATATTAGCAACAATTCCGTAGCAGCTGCAGAAAGCCACACACTGTCACTGCAATGATAATGATATAGGATACCCTCTTAATACCTTTTGTCATCTAAAGAATGAACCTTGTCTTATATACCTGTGCTACCGATATACCAGTTTTAAATGCACAGAGGTATTCTGATGCGTTTTGGTATTTTATGCAGAAGATCGAGACCGAAGAAGCAGCTGCCTTTCGCTGTGCAAAGCATGCTGGATACAGAGCCAGGTAAACCAGTTCAGCAGCGTCAGTTTAACACCCTCCTCTCTCATTAGGTTATGATCATGCTTTTAAAGAAAGCTTTGGTACTAGTACAAAGTAAACAAACCTTGTGGAGTGCTGGTTTGATTGAAAAGGCTCCTCAGTTTATCAACAAGTGACCAGTGGAGGAGGATGATGTGAGTTTCTGTGAATTGGTTGTGGGCCATGGGTCTGTCCACATCTCGTGACTACCAATGCTACAGTAGGCTGAGCTCTCCTACCAAATGGGTAGCTGGCAGGGTGGTGATAACAGATGGTACTAGGAAGTTGCTGAACACAGTGGAGGTCTTCATGCAGGGACACATTTAAAACCTTGCTTTTCCCTGAAATCCCCCTCAATAAAACTGATTGCATCTTATATTTGGTGATACTAATATACATAACTTCATTGTATTTGTCAATTTCAGATAACTATAGAATATACCAAGCACTACATGGGCCTATCCAACCAACGACAGTGACACAGGTCCCCTTCCCTTTTTGTGTTTTTTCTCGTCATTAAATTTGTTGTTTTCATCAAGTTGCAGACCAGATGTAGTGGCGTGTGTGTTTGAAGTTGTGTTTGTTTGATGTGAAACAACCCTGGAGGCACAGTGAAAAGTGTGCAAAGTAGCATGAAGTGAGAGCAGGTGGGAAATTAAAGTAGCAGAGTGCGTGTGCATGCATGTGGGTGTTGATAAAGCTTCAGGAGTGCAGTGGAGAGATTCCAAAATTGCTCAGAAAAAAAAGCTGAGGCAGGTTTTTTTTTTCACCCATCAAAGCAGGCAGACATATGCTGAATATCAAGTGTAACTCTGCCCGGAGGAATTAAAAAAAACAAACAGCCCTACTTGATGTTCATCATATGCTAATTAGCACTCTAGGTTTATGCTTTTCTGAGTTTAACCACCAGAGATGAAGATAAGACTGTTTTCACCAGGGCAAATAAAAATGAGTGAGGGGTGTTACATTTTCTGCCCTGAGCCCATGTTCAGAGCCTACTTAAAGAAAACGCCAAGTCAGGGCTGAGGGGATTTGCACTTGAAGAAAAACAGCAATTCACTCATATTCGGAGAGTTTATCGCTCTCTGGCAAAACTGACAACCTGCGAAAAAAAAGAGATGTTTAAACTCCTTGTTCATCAGATATCAATGCTTACATATGACTCTCTGAATCTCAAACATGCTCCTGAGCATCTGTATCTGAGCCAGTAGGTTCGATGTCCAATTCTAGCTGAACTGCCACCATTTCAAAATTGAGCAGATAACAAATGTTTAAGAGTATTGTGTTCATCTTTCAAGAAAGCCTAAGGCAAAGCTTTGATATCTGAAGACATGAGAAGGAGGCAGGTTAGTAAACACACTGGAAGATAGAGACGTACAATCCCTCTCTATGGTGTCATTCAAGTGAAGAACTCTGAGAGGACTTCGGTGCATGGGTACAATAAGCAGCTGTCAATGTCACCGTGAGGCTAAAACCGTCCAAACATGATCTAAGTCAGGCTCATTGGACTGGTTTCCTTTACTCCCCCTTTTTTAAAGTTATATTTTTTTTGGCCTTTTTTTGCCTTTATTTGACAGGACAGCTGAAGAGAGACAGGAAATGTGGGGAGTAGAAACATGGGGAAGACATGCAGGAAATGGTCGACCGGCCGGGAATCGAACCGGCGACCCCTGCGACAAGGACTGTAGCCTCTGTGCGTGGGGCACTTAGACCGCAAGGCCACCAGTGCCCCTACTCCCCCTTTTTG
Organism: Notolabrus celidotus; assembly: GCF_009762535.1. Lineage (NCBI taxonomy): Eukaryota > Metazoa > Chordata > Actinopteri > Labriformes > Labridae > Notolabrus > Notolabrus celidotus. The sequence goes on along the minus strand of NC_048274.1, from coordinate 17,139,754 downwards.
ATGTTATTTAATACACAACAGAATAAAAGGCATAAGACACACTGACTGAGTGTTCATATGTTTGTCATGCAACCAATCAGATGCAGAGGATGGGCAATGGCAGTGCTCAGAGGACAGGTGCTTGATGGTATCAAATTAATTACACCATTAAAGTAGTGGGGTTTTGGAAGGATAAGGTTTATTATAAGAACAACTAGTAATCAAAGTAAAATACATGCACTCATATCAGTCATAGGTCATAACAACACAATGGCTAATTTAAGTAAAGCCAAAATGGTACTATGAGGAGCTGTTTGGGAGATGGAAGAGCTGGCTCTCATTGCCGAGCTAAGCCAAATGATGTGGGTCACTAAAAAGAAGCAATACTCCCTTCACAATTCAGATTTCTGAGTAAAAAAAAAGATCCTCTGCAGACAACAAAAGAGAAACGTTAAATAATAACCGGAAAAATCAGCTCTCCTCACAGCCTTCACAGAAAAAAACGCATGAACCGGTTTGTCTTTATCCACACCTTCAATTCCAAGTCACCTGATTTATGGGCCAATCAGGTGGGAGCTGTGTGGGAGTTACATAAATATGTTATAGCTAATGTAGTATAGGAATTAACTAATTGATTTTATATGTATATAGACATGTGAACAAAGAAGAAGAAAAACTAACAGCACTCTGAAGTCAGTGCCACCTTGACTCAGGTGGACTTAATCTCCCCTCACCTGGAGCTCAAGACTCAATAAAGTTTTAAAGCAATAATTGTAGTCAGGCTCCAGTTTGTGATTTTGAGTTGAAGGATCTCTGGCTCAGAAAATATTTTCAACTGGCTGAAGAGAGCTACAGTCGGGTCAGGTAATACACATCAGAGAGGCTGACAATGCACACAGCAGACAGTTAAATCAGCACTCTTACAATCCATCAGGCTAATTATACATGAGCTGTACACGGATGTGCTTCAGTTAACAGACCTCCACAAATGTGTTACATAAGAGCGGCTGATTGGCTTTTTGTGTGGTTTGATTACAGACGGATCAACTGTGCTAATCACTTTGAAATAATGCATGAACACTCATGGTTTTCCCTATTAGAAAAAAATATAAGCCTTACATCACTGTTTAAACAAAATGCCAGTGTTGTACTTTACCATGCTCATAATGACATGTTCAGCAGATCATGCACCCTGTCCTGACTGTGGAAGTTTATATTTATCAAGGTGCTGAGCATCATGATGAATAATGATTAACTACTGTAAGTCACAAATTACTGTAAATCAATGACTATTTTGGATGAACTACACTGTAAAACTGAAAACTTAAAATTGTTGGCCTGAAAATGATTTTTTGGTTAAGTAAATAAAAAAGGTTCAATTTTGTTGCAAACTACATCAAAGTAGTATTGTCAACTACCTGTATTAATTTTGTTGTGTAAAGTTGGTCTCATCTCATAAGTTAGGTTGGCAAAACTTTTAATTATGGGTTTGAGGCTCGGCTAAATTATTTGAGTATGTTTCAGGCAAAGAATGGGGTCTCCAACTCAAATCTACAGGGGTCTTCCACACTTTCAATTCCCCACATGTGGAGCCATCTCTCCTGTCCTGTGTGGATTTTATTGCCCTAAAGGTGAGTATTTTGTTTGAGTATTGTATTGAAACTCTAGCTTTACAGTTGGTCAATTGATGGTGAGTTGATTACCGGTTAATGTGACTTTGATTTGTTTAGTTAGTTTAATAAGGCATGGTCATTACCAATAGTTAGCCACCTTGAACATTAGCTAGCTACCTTAGAAGTGGGAAAACGGTCCAGTAATGTGCAATAACAAAGGAACATTTTCTGAACAAAAAATAATAAGTTGGCACAACTTTCACTTCTTAGTATGTAGAACTCAAAACTCTAAATTACACTACATATGAATTGTCAGAAAATACGCTCTTAAAACACCTCTGACTGGTGGGTCAGCGGTGGAGAGACGACAGGAGAGTAGAGTCTTTTCGAAAGCTTTATTTGCAAGTGAATAAGCGTTATACTTCAAGTATGAATGTACAGTTCTCATTGAACACATATCCAAAAGTACAGGCTTATATCCCCATCATAGCCCCTCCTTGCATCCTGCTGATTCGTTCATATGTATATGTTGAAAGATGTACATACAAAGGTTGGAGGATGAGGCCGCCGTGTAAGGTGGTTCCATCCCCAGAGAAAAGAACATTGCTAGAACATATCTATATATGGACATATGTGCACAGCATAAATGATGACGCGGGAACTTCTGTATACCTCCCAAAATGTTGCAAGTAGACTGAGACTCTTAGAAACCAGATGTGTCTTATCAGAGGTCGGAATCTGACCTCTGTACACTCTTGCTTGGAGTCTTACAGCCTCTTCACACAGAAAGAGAGCAGTCTATCTGAACAACATGTAACACACATATATGTATATAGAGAATCGTAATGATAATATAAAAGCATAATACATGATTTTCTTCACATGAATGATAAGCTACCTCAACAAAAACTAATCAGTTGTCTCAAATGTAAGATTTCTTGTCAGCCTCAAAACTCAAATCAAGTGCAGACAGTTTGAAATTTTGAGTTTTCACTGCTTTTTTGTTTGAACAGTGTACTTTCTTTTAAGTTCAATAACACTTTTCAAATTGCCAAAATTTCAAAGGTCAACTACACAAAAATTATCTGATTTGGTGGGTGAGGTTACGATGAGTAATAACCTGGGATAAGGAATATCTTGCGAAGTACACACATAATGATGATGATCATTCAGACGTGAGCTTTCTGTCTTGAAAATGCCAACGTTATTTTCCCCCATCTTGACTCTCCAAGCACTTGCACAATTAAAGAACAACATACTTAGACAAATGTTGGTGGACCCAAGTAAGCAGCTGGTCTTCCTGACAGAGATCATGATGACAACTCTTAGGACAGACATTGTCATGTGCTAGAAGAGGGCATCACAGCTGCACATGAACAGAAACATTTAAAACACTCCAAGCTAACGGCGGCTGGAAAGCCTAGGTCTATCTCATGGAGGTTGGGTGCCTCGGTTTTGCCAGCAGTGCAGTTGTCCAGCTGCTCTGGGGCATTGGCATGATGGGGTCAAACCTGTGCAAACCTGTGAAGGAGCTGCGAAGGCTAGAACCCCTACAAAGGCAGCTGCAGGGTCCGGCTTTCACCACTATTTTGCAGCTGGCCAAACGGCACTGGAGGAGGTGCCACAGGCTAAAATACTAAAGCAGGACACAACACCTAACCTGTTAAAGATATTTGAGGTAAATGAAATAATATAATGATGAGTTGTAGTCTATGCAGGAAAACTTTGTTCACCACCAAGATGAGTAATTCTACAACATCACCAAGCACATAACTACAAGTAAGGTATGTTGTTGAAGACATGCTATCATCTGTTGTGTCTGCTGCTTTCAGATAAATACTGCAAATAAAACCAGTGAGACAAGAGGCAGGGGGCATTAATCATAGTGTTCAGGCAAAAAAAAAGTAATGCTGAGATGACTTTACCAAACAACTAATGTATTTCATAATGCTCAACACCTGTTTGCTTTGCCTCTTCTCATTCTGCACTATACGGCCCAGAAACATCAAAAATGATATCATACATTGTGGGTCTATGTGACATCATTGGTTTCCGTTGGCAATCCATATACAGTACCTGAAAGCAACAAAACATCTAGCTACCGGCAGCTATATAGTCATTCAAGAGATTGTTTGCTGTTATTGATTTGGTTCAGTAACGTTGCCATGGCAGTAAATGGAAATGTAACCTCAGACAATGGAAAGAGGTAATACATGGAATGACAGTGTTATTTGCTAGAAAATAAAAGCCCTGGTGAGCACTCAGTATTTGCAATGAAAAAGAACATCGTTAAATCATAATGAAAATATCTATCTGCAAGAAAAGGAGCAGTGGAGGGGAGGCACTCACAGTTAAAACCAGCTTATCGTCTAAATTCTGAAAAGTAAAACAGCCAGATGTATCATCAAACTTAACAATCATTGGAAAATGAATCCATTTCCACTTAATTAGTGCTCCTCAGCAGCACAGTTTCACTCAGAACGGTTTTGTGAAAGTTGCTTTGATGAAATATTTATACAGCTGAAGGATAATCTGAACTGTGTCTAGTGTTTCTTTACAGGAAGCAAAGATAACTTCATTTGGAAATCTCACACTGCAGAACAATGCCAAAGCGATGTTTGTGTGGGCTTCCTCCAGATGATCTTTTTTTCATCCACAGCCCAAGTGCTAGTAGAGCTTGCACACTAAAAAGTCAATATTACTTCCACGGATGAACTATAAATACAAATGTATGTAACCAGCTATGGTTGTTGTATAACCCAACAGAAGCCAGTCTTTATATTCATGACACATCAAACTGCAACAAAAAATGAAAAGTGAGTTCAAACTGGGCAGGTTATCAGCCAATACCAAGCTAAAGCCAATGCAGCCATATTGCAGAATGTGTTGCTAATAAAACATACTAAGATAAGATAAGATAAGATATTACTTTATTGATCCCCCGGGGGGGAAATTCAGTTGTTACAGCAAACCAGACATAGGTACAATCAAGAAAGAAGTTTCAATGAGTACAAAATAAGTAGAAAATAAAAATAAAACAAAATAATATAAAATAAAATAAAAACTAAAATAAAAATAAGTAAAATAAAATAGATAAATAAAGCTAGAGTACAATTTAGATATATACAATGATAATGACAATGATAATAAAATGATGCATGAGATATTCAATTAGCCATTCAAACAAAGCCTCCTTTTTGCCAGTGACTACTCCAAACACACATAGATTATCTGTGTAAAGAGATGCCCAAGGATCTCCTTTCAGCATTACTGGGTATAAAATACCTCCTTTCAGTGAGTGCAAGGCTCCAATGAGGCATGAAAGATGGGACAGCCGCTGTGACACTGAACCAAGTGGAAAGGAAACATAAAGGCCTTATAGGCTGCAGCTTGTGGTTGAGATCTTCCTACACATGTAAATGATGTACTGTGAGCTGCCACCCCAGCACATCCTTGCATTCATGTGGCTGAGCTGAATGAATTTCCCAGAGGAGGGAGGGGTTAAGGACGGCAATCAGGACAGGCACGGAGGAGGGGAGGGCTGGAAGCTTTACAGAGAGAGGTTGGGTGAATGAGGACCTTGCTCTGGGCAAGGATTGGGTAAAAAGCCGTCTGCGTCTAGGGTTTGTCTCCTTACAAAATCCCCCTTTTCTTAACCCCCTTGCTTTAACCTCGTTCCCTTTCACCCCGGTTTCAGCTTTCAATAAAAAGGGTTTAAGGAGTGGGGGTTGGAGGGGCTATCACATATTTGTGTGAAACAAAGAGGGGCACAAAACTGGTGGCAGCCATCAGGCTCCTAAATGGGTTCTCTTAACCCTGAGGGCAGCTGATACAAATCACTTTTAATTGCCCATGCTATATATGTAGACTTTGATTATCTCAGCCTAAAGATACCTCACAGTCAAAGCTTTCAAGGTGGAAATTAGCTTCCTTAGATAAGGAAGAGGTCCTTATTATTCAGATTTTTAAAAAGAACTTTCCTGTTTGTGTGCATGAACTTAAACATAAATAATATTACTATTCAAAAAGCAGTCCTTGATTGACAGCGTTCTCTTATTTATGCCTTTATTCCTGCACACTAAGCTTGTTTGGCACTGTTGTTTGAACCGACAGCAAGGCTGACAGGCTTAACATAGCAGAATGACTAATGCTAATTTTTTTAAGGGGAAGAATTTGAGAGCTTTGGATAGTTTGGAAGTTGCTTACAAAAGAACAGTGTAAGATAATTCAGTTTGCAAATAATCTGTAAGAATTTAACCAAATCTAATATTTTACTTTTCAATGGAGCAACTTAACATTCCAATTTCCCTCTCCTCTCAACTATTTGCTTTACTGAACGGCATGCAGAGGTTGATGGAGTCATGTACGAGAGTCAATAGATAGAGCATACTTCTGATAAAAGTGAGTTTTCCTTGCTTCTGTTATCATTATCTAGCTCTAAGGATGCAAATGTTGCATGTTGAAAATCCTAACCACAATCCAAATAAACCAGTCAGCCTATTCATTTCAAACCCTTTATTAAACATGTCCATGAAATGTTATGTGGCCAAGTTGTCTCTTTGTGTTAATGTCCGTGAACTTGTGAAGGAATGTCTTGTGGCATATCTGGGTCAGGTAGTGGCGAGGACAAAACATTCTTAACAAGCAGTAGCAGCAATGGGTTTCAGCTGAAGGAGGATAACACCTACAGAAACAGGACTTAGAATGATTTTCTTCACATTTTTCTTTTCGGTAAGTTTAGGTCTTTGCTTTGCACAAGGACAGAACCTTCTAACATCACTTAAAAGTTACAAATGAAGGTGTACAGGCAGGACACTCATCCCCCTCTGAATTCAAACTAATTGTCTCTAAGTGACAGACTGATGCTCTGAATTAGACTGAACCCTTTGAAGCCATTCTCGGCTCTTTTATCAATCTAAGGAGAGGGGTGACAAGGACACTACCAATTAGTAGAACTATTGCTGCAGAGGAAAATAAAAAAAAGGTGGTGAAACTTAAGTTTGTACAAATACATAGAGGAGACATTTTATAACTGCACAAGAATCAACCTGTTATCAGGGAAGGACAGACACACAGTCATCTCATTCTTTATTCATGTTTTTTTAAAAGGTGAAAATCAATTAGAAAAACATTGAATGAGCTTGAATGGCCCTGAATTTCATGGCTTCTGTAATAAAATAATTGTGAGTTCAACGCATTATATCAGGAGAGATGTCTGTTCATAAGTTCATGGTCCTTGAGTGTGGTTGCAAATAATCTCCTTTTTCTATGAAATGAGGACATTAGCTTTAATTTAAAAAGAAAAACAATTATATAAGATAATTAAAGACATGATCTCCTGTAACCTTATCATTTTCTGATTCTGGATCCTGCAGGCTGAACCTTTGCTCGATTCTTTGGACTGATTAGTCTCACTGTAAAATATAAAAAAGTGATGAAATGAAACCTATGGGATTGTGGTGGATGGACATGGAAATAGTCCCTTCTTTTTCCTGATTTTTCTTTTTTTGTTTTGCGTCAATCACTGTCACCAAACGTCGCTGGGCCCTTTGTCCTTCACCCAAAATATTACTGTTGATGAAATCTACCACCATACAGGACGGCACATAATGATCATTAAATGAAGTTATTAAACAAATTCATCATTCAAAGCATGGCATGGTAACTCATGAGGAATATCAAGTGCCAAGTTCCATAAAATGCAGCATGCAAAGTTTATACATTGAATCAGAGCTTATTCAGCAGCTGCTTGCTGTGTGGGACTAAGTATGTGATGCCTCTTTTAGTCTGCATCCTGCAGTCTGTTCCTGCATCCTAAGGGTGTGCTCAGAGAGGGGACAGTGGGACTGCTTTGAACATAGAGCTCTTCCATTTGTGTTAGCCCCACAATATCGCCCCCATGATGTTTCATCAAAAAACAAAAGTTAAAGTTTGCATACTTATTTTATCAGAACCTTTAACTGTTTCTTGATCTAAATTTGTTTCTGTGCCTAAATCTGACCAAACTGTGGCAGTACCGATCGTTCATCCCCAGCTTACGTCAGATAAAATTCAACGTGACTTTTTGGCCTCACATGAAATTTGAAACCTAAGCTCTTGCACAGACGACCTTTATTCGACCAATCCATAATTCATGTACCCAAATCCACTAGATTACAATTTGAGATTGTTGTACCTGCTGCCATGAAACCAGATTGGATTCTCTGCCTAATCCATGCCAGATCAGTTTGCCTTTTTCAGATTGATTTTTTTTTTTCTGTAACCTTTTCTTATTTACCAGAAGGGACTGTTTTGGACTCTGATATCCTTGCCTGACTGTTCTGGAGTCTAACTTGTGTGTTCAACATTTTCAAGTTGTTCAAAAATGTAAAGGTTGATCTTGTGAAACAAATTCAGTCAAAGAACATAAAGTAATTTTTTTATTGTGAAAACTTAGGGGTTAACATGAAAACTGCCGCCATATAATGTACATATTAAAAGCTAATCTGGTCAATCTCATCTGGTGAATTTGGTCTGCTGTGTGTTTAATGAGGCGAAGCGTTAACTTTGTTTGGTCTGACTGGCCTCAGCTGTCAGTAAACCTATAACGTCTTGGCTTGGCTTGATGTTGGAATAATGTCCAATCACATGCATACAGCTGGAAAGCTTAGATCTTAACTTTGCTGCAAAAATTAGGATGCATGTGTAAATCGAGGATAAGCTCTTACAGTAGAGTCCTCAGTGTTGCTCATGTTCTTTGAGTGCACTCTCGAGCAACGCAGCAAGTCCATTGAATGTAGTTGTACAGTAATTGAATATGAATGTTAACTTTCATGACGCATGTGTCCCTGGCTGAAGTGGCTCTTAACTACCCACTATCCACAGCACAGTGTTGCAGTATCTGAAGTTAACCTTGGTCCAATGAAGAGACTGTACAATCTATACTCAATCTACCATTCCCTTCAAACTGAGCATTTCACTTCAGCTACTTTCTCTGGACAGATGCTAGACTTAGGAGAGAATTTCTTTGCAAATTACGCACGCACGCACGCACGCACACACACACACGCACGCGCACATGCACGCCATACTAGCAGTACGTACTGATTTGGCCAAAATTCAGTATGCATATGTGAACAAGAGCAGATTCTGCAGTATGCCAAAACTACCCGGATGTCTACTGATTTTAGAAAATTTAACAGCATGCATCGGACCAGTCTACCTCACATATTGTTTCCCACAATGCACAGCGCTCATTCCGCTTTTTCTTTCTTCTTCTTTTTTGAAGACGGAACTCAGTTTGTAGGTGCTGTGAAAATTATTAGATTACATATAAACCACTTCTTAACTTTTTAAATTATAAATGAATGCTAAAGAAGTTGTTTCGCTATCAGCTTTGCTGTTTTTTACTTCCGCATTCCAAAACCAGAAGTTCAGTGACGTCTGGCACAGCATGCTGCATAACAGATTGAACAGAACAGTCATACTACGAACTAAATTCAAACGCAGTATGTAGTACGCCGTACCTACTGCCTACTACATTCGTAGGTAGTATGTAGTAGGCCGTTTCGAAAACAGCCAACGTTTGATTGACTTGTTTGAATAGAAAGCACCCTGATGCACACTCATCAGTCAATCTTAACTGTGGCAGTCTAAATGTTGTTTCCCAGCACAGTGTTGCCCTCCCTCCTTTCCTGAGGAGCCCAGTGAGAATATCCAAGTGCTGATTTTTAGCCTTGATTACCATGGCAACAAACACAAATTTGGGTCAGCCGTGACAATAGCACGAGATGATCCTACTGACAATTGTTTTCATCCAACTGACAATTGTTTTGAAAGAGGAAGGGGGGGCTTCATTACTTTACTGGAGCAGAATGTGTTTGTGTGAGCATATACTATATGAGTTCTTCACAGAGCCTTGATGGAGGTTCTCTGTTAGATGAAAAATGAACTTATGTGAGCAGCAGGGAGCAACGCATGCATAATAAATGACTGTACCCCTTTGTATAAGGATGTGCCTTTATTTCCATGTATTCTTAATGGATTTTCCTCTAGATATAAGGGTTGGAGTAATTACTGACAACATTTATAAGGAGATTCTTAAAAAGGATACAGTGTCCTAGCCATGCAGTGCTGTTCTTAAGCCCTAATTATAATGCAGAAAGACGCTTTTACTACACTCTTGAAGAAAAAACGTCTTTTTCAACAAAGCTGCATGAAAGATCTTATATCACAGCCATCTGAGCTTTCATGCACTTTGATTCATGCTTCAGATGAGGTGTTTTGTTTCATTTCATTTGCATCAAGTCGAGCAAGTGCGAGATAAAAATAAAAAAGCAGCATATTTAAAGCGTCTCTCATAGTATCTGAAGATAATGTACATCCGCTAGTGATAGACAGGCTCACAGGGACCCTGATTTGAGACCACAGCATTAGTCAGGTCAGTAAGAACAGAGCCCTTTAATTTTACTTATCTCCACAATTACACATAATCTCCTAGTCTGTCTGGAAAAATAACAGGGTTTGATGATTATCCTGCTGGGAGAGAATGATTTAACTGGGAGGCTTTTCATTCCACTAGTTGTTCGAGATAAGGTGCAGTTCTCAAATGGAGGACGTCTGTCATATGTAAATGAGTCATCCCACAGGCACATTACTTACCAGTCAGGTGAGCAGAACGATTAATGGATGTACAGTGATTCCACAGCAGACTGACATCCTGCCCTTGCTACCTGTGACAAGAATTTCAGCACTCTGATATTATTTCTGAAAAGTTTGACATTTATTAATTTAAACTGCAAACTTTTCATGACACAAGTTCCCCTGACTATGTATTTCTATCTGATGTTGAAGTGAGAAAATTATGTCATCATCCAGCCCTCACTTACTTTATTTTGCAGTTGAAGGAATTATGCAGGAATAGGCCTAGTCACCATTTAACTAAAAGACCAATATTAAATCAGTTTTACTCACATGTCTCAATGTTGAGTTAAGCCAGTGTAACTTAGCAGCAGCAGGGCTATAACGGAGAATTACATAAGATGATAAAGCTTACAGTTAGGGCTGGCTCAGCTCTTTCCTCTGTCTGCCTGTCACTAACTCTTCCTGTGAGTAACCAAACAACTTTCTGGAGTCCCTGAGCTTCCTTGTCTCGTAGGTTCCTCTGGATCTCTGCCTTAGACGGCCTGCTACTGTGGACTTGCCAGACTCCAGCTGCTACAGCTACTACTATCCGTCTCACCACTATCCGTCTCACCACTATCCGTCTCACCACTATCCGTCTCACCACTATCCGTCTCACCACTATCATATCTCTCTCTCTCTCTCTCTCTCTTCATCTCCCTCTCTCTCTCTCTTCATCTCCCTCTTTCCAACCACAACTTGGTCTCAGCAGATGTGTGTCTAAGATGACTCTGATTCTGCTGGAGGTTTCTGCCTGTTAAAGGAAGTTTGTCCTTGCCACTGTAACTTGCTAAATGCTGCAAAGTGCTCTGCTCATGGTGGATTAAGATGAGATCAGACTGAGTCCTGTCTGTAAGATGGGACTGGATCTTATCCTGTCTTGATGTTGGGTCTTTGTTGATAATATAATATAGAGTTCAGTTGAGACCTGTTCTGTTTGTAAAGAGTCTGAGATAACATTTGTTGTGATTTATATAAATAAAGATTGATTGACTGATGATCAGTGCAACTAGTGGGCTTCTACTTGTGTTGTGATTGGAAAGGGTGATGCTGTAACACTTTCTTTTTCAGTCTTTCTGCACCTTCAAGCTTCCATGTTAATTTTTCAGCCTGTCCAGCTCATCTACCACAGTGCAAACTAAAGGAGGGATTGAAACAAATGTAAAGAAACAACCACAGAAGAAGAAATACACAGGACGGAAGGAAGGGCTCCAAATCCCAACTCTTAAATATATGATTACATATAATCAAGTTCTGAGGTCCTCCAAGTTACACAAAGACAATTGCCAGGTACACTGTTAAAGACACAGGTGCAGATTTGAGCCTGTTACATAAGCATGAAAAAAAAGCATTTGCAGAGAAGAGTGCAGATTGTTAAATCAAAGAGAAAGCAGTAATAATGTGGCTTGTTAACACTAACTAGTAATAACTGCTGCTGTCATGACGCATACAAATCATATGCCTGAATGGATTTGGGCATAGGTGCATCGTGATGAGCAGAGAGATCTTTGTTTGCTGTCTGTTTCCAAAAATAAAAATCAAGGACAAAAAAAATACAAGATACATGCAAATATTTTGTCTCAGCTAAGCTCAGCACATCACCTTCCTGGCAGGGCTGGAGACAGGGACATGATTTATATCACTGTAGCATAACGATATGATAGGCTCAATCAAAGGAAGCATACAGGGGTGCTGGGTTAGCTCTGTGGTTAAAATGCGTGCAGAGCAATGGTCCTCAAAGTGGTCCACCCGGTATCAAAGCTAACCTTATCATTCCCATTGAGTGCATAATGGACAACATGCAAGCCAAAAGGCCGCCTCCATGGTGCTGACATATTGTGCTGGTGCAGCCAAAGCATGCACAGATGTGTGTCTAACATGAGTCTGGTTCTGCTCGTGGTTTCTGCCTGTTAAAGGAAGTTTGTCCTTGCCACTGTAACTTGCTAAATGCTGCAGAGTGCTCTGCTCATGGTGGATTAAGATGGGATCAGACTGAGTTCTGTCTGTAAAATGGGACTGGATCTTACCCTGTCTTGATGTTGGGTCTTTGTTAATAATAGAACATAAAGGACGGTCTACACCTGCTCTGTTTGGAAAAGAGTCAACATTTGTTGTGATTTGGCACTATATAAATAAATTGATTGATTCACCTGGCAGGTCACATTTGCCCTGGATTTGTTGAAAACACAGCAAAGCTAGGGCAGATTGGAACCCTCTTTTGGTCTGTGCGTCTTAATGCTAGGTCAAATAAAAGGCAACCTATCAGACATTGGACTACAAACACTTGCTGACGCTTTGAAAGTGACATAACATGTAACATTTGCTACATGCTACATGCTACATGCTACATGACATAACATTTAGTTACTACTTTTAAATAAAGATCAGATTTAAATCAATCATTCAAGGATGCATTGAGGAAGCGGATGCTTAAAAAAATGTCAAATCACAAGCTTTGCATTTGAGTTTATTAATTATGTCAGCACTTTCCAATTTATTTTGAAGGATTTAGTGCAACCCTAGTTTACCGTCTGCTCTGACTGCTATCAAATAGCCATCCAGCCAACATCTGTAGCCTACCAACCAGCCAACTATCCAATGTTCAGCACACAAAATGATTAAGGGCACCGGATAAGGATAAAGATGTGCCGGATTCATCTGAGGCTCCCAGTAATCTGCTGTTGGCAGTAGAGCTTGTATTGCATTAGCATTATTACTGTGTGTATCAGCTGGTTACAGGATGTGGAGGACTCAGCATCTGTAGCAGCAGCAGTGGTGCTGTTGAGAGATGAAGTGAGGCTAATGGAGCCTTAACAGCAGTAATTCCAACTTTAGGATTGGCTTGAATGCCAGGCAGTGTAGGATTTTAGAGGGTATTTAAATGAGGTAACTGAGTGGTAATGAAAATATGCAGGATTTGTGACTTCCATAATGAATATGTAGGCTCAAGGCCAGGATGCAGCTTCAGATACAGACCTAATACAGAAACGTTCACTGTACCAGATTTTCAATCTTATAACATAGACGATCTCAAAACAAGTCATCGTTTTATCACTTAAAGGTGACCCCCTTTGACATCCCCCACTATCATTGTAAAGATGTAACTCTTTCCAACACTTTGCTTCCATTTGTTATGGAAGCAAATGAATGAACATAGATCTTTTTATAAATAATACTTTTCTTTGTTCAAAACAACTTTTACAGAATGCAGAGTGATGAGGTAACCCACTGATTTATAGCTACTTAAATCATTAACTGCTAAGCTTTGTGAACTCTGATTTATTAACATTAGTTGTCTTACAAAAGGTGACCAGACATACCAGTTTTCTTTTTAATTGCAAAATTCACAATATATCAATGTCCTATTAAAAGTCAAGTTGACTGGTACATCATTGACCTGATAAGCTGATCAATGCATTGCAGGCAAATAACCATGTATGCATGTAGTGCAAAAAAAGGGCTTTTTGTCATGTTTCTAAAGTGCTGAATTTTTTTCAAGTGCACTTATACTGACATTAGTGTTGGAGTCAGGGTTAGTCTAATGATGTCATACAGATGACACTATCAGCAGTTGATAGCCGAACTTCTGTGTCACTTCCGCGGTCATCTCCTCAACAAAGGGGCTGGGCAGACAAGGACCCCATGTAGGTGATACAATCGACAATAACATCATTCAACCCCACTTGAATTTTTTTTTAAATAAACTATCCCTTTAACCTGCACCTTTCAAAGATTTGATCTAAAGCCAAGTCTAAATCCTTTATGAAAATGTTTGTTTATTTTAAATTGGAGTCATCCAACAATATGAAAGAGCCAACACGTATGTCCGAGCTGTGCAATTTTACTAGTACCTGCAAGTACCTTTGGGTACAAATCATAATTTAAAAAAAATCACCATTATCACATATATTTCAATATTGGTTTTAAATGAATCACTTGATTGACCAGTTAAAACAAAGATGAAAATAAAAAAATCAAACAGTGATATAATGGAAAGGTGATTAATAGCACTCAGGCTTGCAACATCATCAATTATGCAACCTATTAATCATTGAAGGCATTAACACAGCTGAAAAAGTAGCTGAATCTCATTGCTGAAACTTTAATGAGACTTGACTTTGCTTCAAAGCACATTACAAACACAGTTTTCTTAAAAGGGAACAGTTGCATTCTTAACATCATTTGCTGCACCTGCAGTGATTTGATCATGTAAAATTGGTATAACTGATTTACAATTGCGCTCCAGTAACACACAGTCATAGAGTAAGTTTTGCAGCTGAATGTGCTTTGTGCAATTCTTTGTGTACACCTTCTATGTGCATGCTTTAAATGTCATATTGTTATTTTGCCAAGGCTATGAAGTCGTTTATCAAACCTGGGATCCCATACATATGGATGAATGGAGAGAGAGGGTTATATGGTGTCTATTTGATTAAGGAGACCTTTGACAGAGGAGCCTGTACAGCAGAATGACAGCTGAGGCTCTGTGGGTTTACACTGAATAAAGCTCATCCTCAGGGACCAATGTCTTGTTGGAATTTCAAGCAGTCTGGAGCTCATACAGCAGCACTACTGCTGCTGGAGAACTGATGAGATTGGAGCTTTTTCAGGTCACTTACATATTCAGTGTAGGGGGATGAAGATTGGGCAGTTCTTGTTTGTGGTGAATACCAAACAGAAGCTCAAAACCTATTTTCTTCAGCTGATCAGCAGAAAGATGCATAAACAAATCTGGCAACCAGCAAGGTGCTTTGGTAAGTAAGACGAAGGGAATCTTTGAGGCTTAAGTAGAGTTTTTTGGGAAATGAATTCAAACTTCAAAGTAGACTTTGAGCTATCATTACAATTAAATCAAACTAAAAACCAAATTTTTCCCAAAGCACGCAGCAATTAGAACAGTTTGTCCTGGTTTACAAAACAAACGCTTATTGCATCATCTGAACCACAAAACAGACATGTAATTGGAGGTATTTTTAGAAACAGCAATTACTAACATCAAAAAAGGTACATTTTAATAAGCTTGGCTACATTGGATGAACACTAAAAGAAAACAGTCAACCAGCCTAGCAGCCATTCACCTGGGGAGGCCAATTGCATCCTAAATACTGAAACTGTTTAAGAATAATCGTAAGACCTTTCCTTGAGGACTTTATGAGTTCCATGCTGTTTAACACAACCCTGACACAGTGATATACACACTCAGGCGATTGTTGCATGCGGGTAGAGAGGCTTGAGACAACCTGAAAAGATGTTCAGATGAGCATTTTAGGCTCTCACACAGAACTGAGGGGGAATAATATTTGGAGTTGGGCACAGGAATTGAGCACTAACTGTGCCTTGTTCACGGAGAAGAAGTCTTTGCCCGCTCACAGCCTGCCTATCCTTGCTAGACTTGCCTTCTGCTCTTTCTATTGATGATAACAGGGCTTTTTAGCAGCTCAATGGCACACCTTTACACAATACCATTGATTAGCTTGCTTGATAAACCCCCCAACATGGTCCAACTGGGAACAAATTTCTGGCCCTGGTATTTTGTGATGGAACCCCTTACTGGAAAGGCGGGTACACCGACTGGAAGCCATTGGCATGGGTAAGCTGCATTTACACACGCATGAAAGTCCTATAATCTTCGCAAAATTTGGTAGTGAGCTGAACCTCGACTTGAAACCATGAAATTCTGTTTTTATCAACATTTTGCACAGCATCCCAACTCTTAGGACGTGGAGTTGCACATCAACCATTACTTTATTTAGGATATATTTTGTGGAAGTGTTTGTAATGTTTGAGATGCACGGGGAGCTGATTCAAATGTGTCAAGAAAATCTGAAGGATAACATGAAAGAGAAGCTTGAGGATATTAAAGTTTTAGAATCAGTTCCATCAGAGATAGTCAAGAATATTTATTTCTGTAGAGTTTGTAGAGCTTAAAATTATTCCCGAGTGAGTGGCCTTCTGAAGACATTATTTGGGTAATGTCAGGTGGAAAACTTGCATCTCCTAAATGAAACTTGTGTAATAGAACTTGAAAAACAAACTTCTAAGTTTCCCTAGTGGGTAGAATTTATTTTTCTGGTTGAGGAATATGTGACTGAATGTGTATGCTAAGACACTATTTGCCAAATGTATGCAAAGACCTTTACATTTTCCTACTTTTCAGAGAATTTTGGAAGTAAAGTTATCCACTGCAGAAACAGCCAACATAAAGAACTTCATACTGAATAAAAAATGATTTTCTGATGCTATTTCAATAGATCCAGCACACTGGTTTTTCATACTTCAAGATTCCCTGTGTTCTGCCTCCTTCCTTTTTTGTTGTAAAGAACAAGACAATCCCTTGAAATCCTTGTGAGCAGAGAGTTCCAGGTTGTGAATGAAAAAGTGCCAGAGACAAAAACCCAGCTTCTGTCACCATGCTTATACTGGCGGTGGAGACACCAGAGAGTAGAACAAAGCCAGCATCCCCTCCTTACACACACATAATTTAGCCTGGCGTGTTATGAATCTATTACAAATCCTTTTATAGCATGCTCTAGAAGAATAGCCTTACGTGATAATGCGCTGAAAGGCTATCGCGCTGCAGCAGATGCCCAGCTTCAGTGTGGTGGTGAGTCCCCTGACGAGGCTTCCACCAGCTGGGTTCATTGACATCAACAGTCTGGGGACAGCCATGGAATCAGAGCTGTTTAGCTGCTGCTTTGCTGGCCTCCCTGTGGCCCTGCTTTAAGGCCATCTTGGGGCCTTCCATCTGCAAGGTTAAGACAATACACGAGCAATTCAACAGAGCATTCAGGGAAGGGCAAATAAATGTGACTGTAAACATGAACAAAGAGAGATGCAATCAAAGACCTGCTGAGGCAGAGGATTGCCTTTGAATGCATGTGATTGCTACAAGCTAAAAGTGTGCACAGATGTTTTTCAGTGAACAGTCTGTGACACCAACAGAGAGAACATTTACCTACAAAGCAAAGCACTGCAATTCATATACAGCCCACGTAATTGTGGGCAATTTGCACAAATCCGTGGCAATATTAGACACTTGGAGAAACGACTTTGTCTGTCAAGCATGTGGGAAGTTAAGTGATGAGGTAAAAGACTGAAATAGACTGCTTGGGACTAATGGATAGGTGACATAAAGCTAGAGTTCTACCTTGTCCACCTGTTGTTAGAAAGAGAAAAAAAGAGGCTTCGATCAGATGTGAAAAGATATATTACATTAATGGTGTATTTTCTTTGTGCAATTGGATAATAAACCAAACAGGTCCCTTTGGACAAAGTGTTGTCTTTTGACAGCAGGTTAGGAGAATGCGCCTGATATTCATCAAACTTCTCATACACACTGTTCTTTGAGGATATGTAAATGAGTCTTGGGTTTTCTAATTTTAACCTTCAACTGCTCTTACATTGCATAACCAAATCATTTACCATTCACTTTCACATATGTACACATTTGAGGGTTGCAACCATGTATTTCTTTGCAGAAAGTTATTAAACAACAAATTTCGTCCTGATACACAGAGTTTAGACTTGCAAAACATTGTTAAAATCGTATTCACCTTAGCCACTAGAGATATAAAAACTGTTTAAATGTAAAAGTGCCTTCACTTTCATTCCATTAATGTATTGACTGACTGAGTGAAAGTGTAAGAAATACTCTAACATATTTTGTAGTTTTCTGATAGTGCTGAACTTCTTCTTATTTTGTGGTAATTATATTTTATACTAGAAAAGAGGTCAAAGTAAGTGTTCCATCACATGTAAATACATTTGGGGCATAGACTGTATAAATAATGGACGTAGTATCCGTGACGTCACCCATCTGTTCGTGAGCGCTGTTTTGAAGCCGATCGTCGGCGGGAGCCATATTTGAAATGCTGAACTCAACCAAACTTAGTGTGAGGTAAAGAGGTGGGGTTTGAGCCTCCTAGCCAACAGCTATGTGTTCCTGCCTGTTAATCAAGTCAATCGTGTCCTTATTTGTGCAAAAACTCCTAATCTTAATATCTTCTGAGCTGTCATGTGAGGAAAAATGTACCCCCCCGTACAGTGTGTGCCGATAGAGAAATTACGCAGACCGAAGCCATTTTTTTCAAACCAGGCTGTAAACATGTTTATTAATGCTGCAAAGATCGTCTTTTTTTAATTGGTGTCTGTGTGGTTTCCGGTGTTTCTGCAGCCAGCCTCAAGCGGATGAATTGCAGTTTATAAAACTTACGCATGGGCTTCATATTTTGACACCGGAGGTTGCTGCTTGATTTGGGGTGGCTGTGTGTAGGCCTGCATAAAATAAGAGTAGTTTATTGATCTGCTACAGTTTTATTATGACTGTTTTAAAGCAAGTAAACACAGTATCACACCAGTCACAGCTCTGTCCATTGATACTGTACATCTATTTAATATCCAAACAACATTTACAAGAGTTGCTCCAAAGTAAAATCCTGCAGGTCGGCTTTGCTCAGGTACTTGACAACTGTGTAAAATGGAATTGGTTGTGTGTCAGCTATAACAGCTCATCAACATCGAGAGCCTTCAGCATTTCAGAGTGAATCTCAGTATCTCTTGCTCCATGCCACTTCAGAGCTTTTTAACTTCTACTGTGACCTCTGCCAGAGAAATAGGGAACCAATTCCCCACCGTCCTCCACCATGATAGGCTGTCTGCTCCACTCACAACTTTCTCAAAATGGTCCAGTTCCCCCAACTCTCAGTCTACATCTCATGGGCTTGGATTTCTTTTGAGGGAGATTCTGGCCTGAAATAACTCCAGTTGAAAATTGATTGTGTGAAAATAAGAGAAGTTCAGTAGTCAAAAAATCAATATACATTAAACTATGAGGAAATGGCATGTTTAGATCCATGCAGCAGCCAGTTTTCTTTATTATCAGCATTCTTTGAATCTGGCTGACATATTCATGGCATTTCATTTCTCATTTCATGGCAAATTTAACATTCTGTGGCCTTCTTGGTAAATGAAAACCCCTTACTGAAGTCGACCACTCAAGCAGTCGATTTGAAAACATAATGGCTTTTCCACAGAGGTTGACATTTGAGAGATACTTGTCACTGAAAGAGCACAATAAATCTTTCATGATGGACCTGGAACAAATTAAATGTGCTTTAAAAGATACTAACACATCAGAGAAGTCTTGGCATCCATTGCAAAAAAAAGTCGGGAAAACAAGAAGTCATAGAAAACATGATAACAAAAGATATTTGAGAAGCAAACTCTTCCAAATAAAGACAGAAAGAAAGTAGACATGATAAAATAAATGTTCCTGTTTCTACCTCTGTGCCCTCAGTAACAAAAGAAAACTCCATACATTAATCACATGAGTTTATACTAGTACCACTAAGTTGTTTTCAAGTAACATACATAAAAAGCTCTTCATTTATTATTTAGAGGTCAATTCAGAGTTATTCTCAAACAACTTTTAAGTTGCAAGGTTGTGAAAAAAATCCTCTGCTGATGAACCAAAACAATTCAAGTTTTAAAAATGATAAATGAATATAAAGGCTTGCAGGTTTCTACAAAAATATTGTAGCAGATTTTCCGGTGCTGTGACGTACATTAAAAAATGTTTTACTTCCCCGCTACCCTGTTAGTCTTTTACACAGAAGATGATCATGCTGCACCGATTTGAAATGGTTAACATCAAACATGGTCAATATTTACGAGAAAACGATAGCCAATAAGGAAGTAAGCTAAGCAAAAAAGGAAGCAGAACAAAAGCAGCCATAGCAACAATAGTGAGCACAAGTAAAGTTGGATGGACGTCAGAAAAGGAGGACCAATAAAACTGTAAAAAGAGTAATAAAAAAAACAGCATTCAGTGCTGTGGTCCTCACAAAGCAGTGACAATTTGGTGAAAGGACTGCCTGTTAAACTTCAGGTTGACAATGAACCTAAACCAAACATCACAAAACATAAACATGAAATTATGACATGTCATACCTGCCCTCAGAGCAACCTGCACCAATGGGCTGCATGTTGCAGTGTTACTTTAAATTACCTCTTCTGTAAAAGTGGCTTGTGGGTATACTGTCACACACTGTAATTGCAATTGTATATATTATTTTGACTATAATAACTCCACATTAATAATTATATTTGTAATAAATCTGTTTCCATCTGTTTATGTGCTGATGTGTATGGTGAGGGGAAAGGGGGGGCTTGAAAATAGGGAGCGAGAGGTAGATTCCAGTCAAAGCAGAAAGGGTCTGACTAATGAACCAAGACACTACATGACACTGTCTTTATTAAAGGAAAGTGAGAGGTTTCTAAAACATGTCTGAATTGAATGCTTATAGTTGAACGTTAAAGCTCCATATGGAACTGTCTGTTTGTGTCAGTTTTGGCACCTCCTGTGGTCAAAGATGACCATTCTTACAAAACAAAAATCTGATCATGTCTTATTCAGCAGTCAAAGATAACAAAAGGAGTTACTAGCTATTAATAAAACAAGTCACTGCAAATCACAACCCACTTATGAAAGGAGTCTTATTGTATAACAGCTCAGGTCCTGCACTCCCTCCCAACACTGCCGCAGTTAATGGCTAATAAGTTAAACACACACGCACATGACTGCCACGCAGCCAAACTGCCTTCACCTGCTTGTGTTAACACAATAGAAGATCTTATATGTGCATCCCTCTCCTCATCCTAACTTATCTTTAAAAGCATCTTTTGCCTTTATATTTTTGTCCTGCTTCCTTCAGGCGGCAAGCTCCTCACACAATCATATTCATCATTGGCCCACCCACTCCTCTACCACTAACTGGGTTGCAGAAGCCCTGGGGAGAGGGCTTTGCAGAATCACAGAGCCCGGGGCGCTATATTGCTGATGTGACGAGTTCATGTCAGAGTCAGAGGAGAAATTTTCTTCCAGAAAACCCTTTAGAAAACCGGCACTGTGGCTCTTTTCACATTGGAATCACACAGGTAGGATGACGTGAGTTAAACAATAGTCTACTCGTGTAGGGGAAAAAGTAGGCTATCAGTGCCATGCTAAACAATAAAACATTTGCATGCAATTCAAATTGAAATCTGTTGATGGGATCTGTGCAAACTCGCTGCCACATTGGCTGGGTGTAAAGACCTGGTTTGTTTCTGTGGGAGTTTGTGTATGAGTTTGTGTATGTGTGTGTGTGTGTGTGTGTGTGTGTGTGTGTGTGTGTGTGTGTGTGTGTGTGTGTGTGTGTTAAGCAGGGTGGGGAGGGGAGGGTCTGCGAGTGTCTGCGAGTGTGTGATGTGGCAGGCAAGAGACTGAGGATGATGATGATATGTGTGTGTTTGTGTGTGTGAGAGAGAGGGAGAAGGAGAGAGAGAGAGAAGGAGGGAGAGGCAGGTGGAAAGGGGGAGGGGTCTGGGGTGGTCCAGACAGTCGCTCCTTGTGTACCTCACACACTCTCAGCCTCTGCTGCGCATCATTTAAGAGGAGCCCGGCTGTCGCTTTCTCCGGTCAGTCTCACGGTCTGTGCTGCTTTATACAACTAGACCGCTTGCTTTTTCGCTTCTCCACATTTTTTCTTTTTTTTATCCTGTCTCCGAAACCAGTCGATGAACTTAGACCTCCTCACCACCTTTATATGGAAAATACGGCTCTTCAAGGCGCATTTGGTCTCTCCTACCCGAGAGGAAGCGCACGGAGGAAAACGGTTGAGGGCTAAATGAAAGCAGCCGTGATTCATGGACGCACAGCGCATCATGAGAATACTACAACTACCAACAAGGTATAAACAAAAACAAAGTGTGTATTCATTCCGTGTTATCACTGTGCTGTATCACATCGAGGATTTGTGCAGGCTTTGTGTCAGGGATTATCTTTTTTGGAGCACTTGCGGCTGGGTGGGATGCTTTCATTTGTGCTATGTTGTCTTATCGCAGCATTGAGGATGTCTGCATCGCGGAAATTCTCCCGTCAGAAAGCAGAAGCTGCTTTCACTGCAGTATGTTGCGATTTTTCATCCAACTTGTAATTTTATTAGCAGAAGGAACGCAGAATGAGTCGTCCGAGTTGGGTCTTTGGCATAGAGGGTATTTTGTGTAGCCAGGGTATGCATCAACATAGTCAGCGTCTTCACACAAATAGTAGACTGTTGTCTCTCATGCAGTGCAGAGGGAAACAGATATTTATCAGCTCTTATGAAACAGTCCCTGAGTGTTATTTTAAAGTAGCCTTCCTTCACATTTTGCTTTGGAGTCATACGATACTCTGATGCATCATTTCTCTTTGGATCTTACAAGTCTCATGCATCCTCTGAAGTGATGATGGCGAGCCTTTATTGCACTCACACAATCAAAGCTCTCTGCATCTAGGCCAAAGTGTATACAACAGAATCAAATTTCAAAATATCAAACCCAGGATGGAAAGATGTTTTATCCTAAAGTGTATTTCTTTACTTGCAGCATCCTTTCTCCTTGGTATGACATTGTCAGTTTTGCTCTTAATACCCCTGTTTACATTTATGGGCTGGAAAATACTTTTTTTTCTCCTCCCAGATGAACAAGTGGAACACAGCACAATGCTCAGACTCTTCAATCAGGCCAGACGGGGTCCTTGAATTAGATGCAGACAAGTTGGATGACAGAGAGCCAGTATAGATGTATAGGGTATGCTGCAGTATTGTAGTGAGCTTGCTGAAGTGTTCCATTTTCAGAATGATAATTATAAAGTAAGTTTTGGTGCATTTTTAACCCATAAGGCACATTTCAGGATTAAAAGTGGAGCTAATTTGAATATTAAGATGTATATTTTGAAAGCAAAACCAAAAAATAAAAAAAAGGATGCTGCCATATTGAGATACTGTACACAGCCTGTTTTTACTTCAAATCCACAGTGGGCTGCTGTGCATGTTTTTGGCAGTCAGTGTTAGCTGATTGGATGTGAACTAAAACGTGTGGGCTCAGAGCTCTCCCTTTTATCTATTTTGATTTGCAGAAATTAGGCTGTAGCAGCAGAAGGAGACACAGGAGACCAATGGAATGATTAAGTCACAGGATGCAGGGTTCACAGCAGTCTTTAGTTAAGACTTCTCATGTTCAGTTCATTATTTATCTATAAGTACCAAAGTGAATGAACTTGTCGCTGTGGTCAAATTAAATTGTGCTTAGAGCTTATATGGAATACACTGATGACTCACTATCATCCCAAAAATCAATCACAAATCGAGTTACATGATTCATATGAATATTCAAATGAGGATTTTGCTCTGTTTACATTCTGCGCTGCACTTTGACAGTTCTGTGTCTCAGCCATTTGTTTTTAACTGAACAACACACTTCAGGGGAGAATACAGAGTGTTGTTAGAATGACTCTTGTAGAAATGAAATGATAGACAACATATAAAAAAGTTATTTCTGAAAATGAAACAAAACATCTGTTTGTTCACAGGGAGGACCTGGCATGGACCGCCGTGTCTAAATGAAGTGGTTCAGCCATGCAATGCTCCTGGAAGGCAGTGATTCTGCTGGCCTTGGCCTCCATTGCCATCCAGTACACGGCCATCCGGACACTCACCTCCAAGCCTTTCCAGCTGTGCCCGCTGCCCAGCCCCCAGAACTGTGGTCTCGGGGGCCAGGAGACAGACCCTCCCTTTGAGCGGGGTGCGGCAGGTGGTGGAGGCTGTGACGACTACCCTTACTTTTCCATCAATGCTACACGCAAAACGCACATCCTGGTCCTGGCCACCACCCGCAGCGGCTCCTCATTTGTTGGCCAGCTGCTCAACCAGCACCAGGAGGTGTTCTACCTGTTTGAGCCTCTTTATCATGTTCAAACCACACTGATTCCACGTTTGTCACACAGCCGCAATGCTGCAGACCGGCGTGTGATGCTTGGCGCCAGTAGAGACCTCCTGCGCAGCCTGTACGGTTGTGACCTCTACTTCCTGGAGAGCTATATCAAACCAACGCCCACCAACCACACCACAGATAAGCTGTTCCGCCGTGGTGCCAGCCGAGCGTTGTGCCAGCAACCTGTATGTGATGCCTTTGGTCCTGCTGATGTGAATGTGGAGGAGGGGGACTGTGTTAAGAAATGTACCACCCTAAACATGACTTTGGCGACAGAGGGATGCCGAGACAAGCGACACGTGGCAATTAAAATTGTTCGGGTGCCTGAGATCGGAGATCTACGCGCTTTGGTGGAAGACCCGCGGCTGAACATCAAAGTGATTCAACTCGTCAGAGACCCGCGTGGTATCCTGTCATCCAGGATTGAGACATTCAGGGATACATATCGTCTGTGGCGCATTTGGAGGGCCACAGGGCGAAGACCCTATAATTTAGATTTGAGTCAGCTTACAGTTGTCTGTGAAGACTTCCTTAGTTCCGTTTCAACCGGTCTGAGCCATCCCTACTGGCTGAAAGGGAAATACATGTTGGTTCGATATGAGGATTTAGCCAGGAATCCGCTTCTAAAGACAAAGGAGATTTATGAATACCTGGGGCTGACTATGGATAAAAATGTGGAGGACTGGATACATGCAAACACTCGAGGTAGCAATGAGCCCTCGGCCAAACACAAGTTTGGTACAGTGAGAGACTCTGCAGCTAACGCAGAAAGCTGGCGTTTGAAACTGTCTTATGATATGGTCGAATACACACAGACTATGTGTCAGAAAGTACTCCACCAGCTGGGATACAAGGCTGTGAGATCGGTAGAGGAACTGAAAAATATGTCCCTCTCACTGGTACAGGACAAAACTTTTGTACCTTTTTTGTAACAAAGATAGTTCTCTAATGACTATTTTGATATATTTATAATTGTTGCCTTATAATTTCCTTAGTTTATTGGTTTTGTTTCTGTAATTATGTTTCTTCAAATTTGCACTAAATTTAAAATATTTTGAATGCACCGGGGGACCTATGGATGATGCCCTTTTGTTGCAGAACAGCACACTTTAAACACAAAGTACGTTAGTTTACAACTGTCTCATTATTTAGTTTTTTTCATAAATAGAACCAAGACAAGGTACTGTCTTCATTAATTTCTGGTATGCAAGCTACTGCTCCAACAGAGCCCAAATGTTGCCCTTTCTACACATGAGACGGGGAGTCAGGAGAGGTTTGGTAAAGCAGATGTTTTTTGTTTTTTTTTCTTAGACCTGTGATGGCAGAATTGGACTGTATGAGCCCTACTGTGCAATAAATAGTGAATGTCGCAGTCAACCTTTACCACTATGGCATTTCTATCCATGTGGGAAGAGAAGAATTACTTCTGACAGATGCTACGCTTGCAGAGGATAATTGCAGACAATTAATAGGCTCTCAAGTTTAAGGGACAGAATCCCACTGGATGTCACAAGTGTTTCATCAGAGTATTTACAGCCATCTGTGATAGACAAACACACTCTAATGAGAGGTAATGCTGAAATCTTCATTACTCTGGCCTATTTAGAGAATACGTCACATTTGTCAAGATGATTACACCATTCAAAACACGGATGTAGACATTTTATATCTAATACGAATAGACACTGAAACCTTCTGGTGAATGTTAATGAATTGGCATTTGTCAGTTGTATTTATTATTGCTTCATTTGTTTGTTTCTTTGTATTTGGCAGAGGCAGTTAATCATGAAACGTTTACAATGTGAGCTCATCAAAGCCTTCTCTATTTTCAGGTATAAATGATCATGCCTTTGTCATCCACATATAATAGAACATTGATTTGTCTTTTAAACGAAACAAAGATGTCCGTGTTTTTATCGCACTTTCATAAGCAGTGAAGGTATGAGACAGAAAAATATCCAGGAACAGAAATAGTAAATTCATTCTCTCTCAAGTACTATAACACAGCTCTTTTGACAGATATGAATCTTTCATGTGGAATATAAACATAAATCCAATGTGAGCTGAGCAAGATATGTCTCTGTTGAACAGGCTGCACTGCAGATTTTTCTGGGAGGTTTGGATAGATTATAATACCGTACAACACAACCATATTCAAAAAACAATCTACATTAGGTCACATATGAATAGAGTATTACGGTAATGACTGTCTGTAATCTGGAACAAATCCTCTGATCGTCATAGAAGCAGTTGGCTAGATGTTTTATCCATGTGATGTTAAAGGATAAAAACCATGGTTGAAATACAGAACAGTTCAGTCGGTGTGTCCTTTTTTGTCCTGTACTTTGTAATAGTTCTATCACATTCCATCTTTGCCAAAGGAGCAACCCAAAGTAATTTCTTGTTACTTATTTTCTAAAACAGAAAAAAGGCAATGATGTAATTGCCATTAACATTCCTGAGCTAAAGCACACACACACACAAAAAAAGCATTCTCTAAACTATTTAATAGTGTCAGAATATTATAGAATTATCACAAAGTAAATATAATTATGTAACCCCTAAGTGGCAGAAACAGCAGTGTTCTGGTAAACACCCCCACAGTTGGTTTTGATTTGATGGCATGTTTACCAGATTATACAGTGGTTAGTCTGGCAACAGTTAGTGATCATTTCATGCTGTGCTCTGTTTGTAGCAGCTTAAACTGAATGTCGGTTTGCATTATGTAGCACAGAAACTGTCAAGGAAAACACAGCTGCACGTATACAATGCAGAGTAAACAGCTTTCACAGCCCAGTGTTTTGCATTAAAAAATTGGCCCATATGCAACGGACAAAAACAGCTCTTTCTCAACGAGAGCAGGGGAAGAATTATTTTTTGTTACAGGAAAGGTCTGTTTCAAGTCGTCAACTAAACAAAATAAGACATAAAGTTGGATTTGGTCTTAAGCTTTGCTGTCCTAATGAGAGGTTGTGATACTGGAATCATTCGACAGATAATAAGAAAAAAGTTTTACCATCCGGACTTTGAATTTGAATGAATTTCAGTTTTACAGAATGTCATCTTTGCAGACGAGTGTACAGTCAAATGGCACAGGACAAAGACATCTGTTGATTTCAATGCAATGTCCACTTGTTTACCCATAAGATATAAGCCCTGTGAATGGAGCATCACACACAGACTCATCAGTATTGGTGACCGGATGTCCATTGTGATGCAGAGCACAAACCTTTGATCCTCCTCTGTGCCGAGGCTACGAGGCAAACTCCCTTTCTCCCTCCGTCTCCCTCCGCCAGTGCTTTCTCCATCATCCACCTCTTTCTTTCTTACTGAGATCTCAGGGGATTGTTCTTTTGCTTCAGTGCTCACTCTCTGTTTTTCTCTTTACCTCTGAATCTCCTGGATGTGCTTGGCATACTTTGTAAATTTAAAATAGATAAATGCTGCAAAGCGTGTTTGAGTACCAGCATATGATAACTCTGAGCAACTTCAGTAATGTACTGCCATTTTGAAAAATATGCCAGTTTGCTATCAGTGTGACAGTTTTCAGAGATTGATACCACTTTTTGTCTGTTTTGAGAAAAAAAAAAGCTACAGCTAACAACTTATCTAAGTTTAGCAAAGAGTAGATTTGGGGCAATATGAGGAGCCATATGTGTTCAGTCCTGTCAAAAATCAAATACCAGCACCTCTAAATGTCTGTTTTTTGTTGTCTGTTTATGCCTTCATTTTAGAAATGTAACTACAGCTAGCACCTGGTTAGCTCAGCGTAGCAAAAAGGAGGGAATATGACAAGCCTTACTGTGTCTGGTGGTAACAAATATCAAGTAGCTCTTAGATTAACTTTTGTATCTTGTCTGTTAATGTTTTTAGTTTACAAATGAAGCTGCAGCATATGTTTTGGTTAACTTGGCTGAGAAAAAGGGGAGAAAATAGAGGGGGAAAGCCAGACTTTTGTGTCAATTTTGAATTGGACTTCTTTCAAAGCTCACCAACAAAACATCGTACCTGTTTATGATTGTATTTAAACATAAAGCTAAAGCTAGCAGCCCTTATCACAGATAAAAATAAGAAATCTAACCTTACCTTGTTTGCTTGTAGCAAATTGCACCGGCACCTCTTTAGGTCACTATATATATATATATATATATATATATATATATATATATATATATTTTTTTTTTGTCAAAACACAAAGTTTGGAACTTAATTTGACTTTTTTTGTTGTTTGCACTTTAATTAGGCCGGGTCCCCATTTCTATTATTTTTGTGAATATCAGCTGATGGTTTTGGCTCACTGACTGTACAGATAAGTGGCATAAATCCTCACATTTTAGCATTCTTAAGCCTTTAAAAGCTAAAACAGGATTGTGCTTGTGATGTGTTATGTAGCCATGTACTTACTGTTGAAAAAGAAAATGATATCATTGCATGGATATTCCTGATTTTGAGCCATATTCCAGCTGAATATGCACTTCAACTAAAGCTTTTTGTTAAATTTAACTTTGTTCTGAAGCGCTGGACACTTAGCCAGTAATGGCAGCACACTTCCCTCACGTGACTGACCCTTGCATACCGTTTGCAGCCTGTTTCCCATGTGTCTTTGTCTCTGTGTGTCTCTGGGCCCTGGCTGAGCCCCTCTGGTTGTTTATTGTGTCCCAAGGCTGAACATATGGCCCACAAGCCCCTGAAAAAAGTACAGCAAATCCCTCTCTCCTCATGTCTCCCTCTCTCTTTTTTATTCCTATCCCCATCATAATGTGACCTTAATAATCTGACCCCGAGTGACTGCAAGAGAGAAGAAAGATATTCCCTTCTCTGCGCTGACTGTTCACTGAGCTGAGCCGACAGAATATGTCCTTAAACTACTGAACAAAGGCTGCTGAAGGAAAAATTCTTGAAGAGAGTGAAGGAAAAAAGTGTTTGTTCCAACAAAGAGAAGTCTGAGATGAAATCTGCCGTTAGTTCTTTACTTGTCTTGCTTTTGTACTTGTTTGTGCATGTGAACCAGTGTGTTTGTTGAAGATGTTCCCATGCCAGATTTTCCCTCCTGATACCAATTCTGATACACAGACATGTTTCTATTACTGAGTAGCCTATTTCTTATCAATAACACATATATTTTATATATATCAAATGTAAACATATTAGCTTTACTCTTTGTCTGACCTGTATGATTGTATTTTTGATTTATTTTCTTTTTTCTCCACTGTACTTATCTGGTCTGGCTGAGCATGATGAAGAACTTAGCTGTAATACAAACAGACTAATGTAAGGTTAGCATAGCTCATGGGGCAACCCTGCATCAATGGTGGACCAGAGACACACTGAACTCTGACATGAAACTGTTTAATTTTTAAGATTATTTAAATGATCTCAGTCTTGATTCTTAAAAACAAAATGCAGGCTTAAAATACATGACAGTAAATCAATGATGCTAATGTATCCTTCTCTCACAGCACTGTTGCTGCTTGATAGCCGTTAATTTACTCTAAATCCTCTCCTCTTAGGAGTCAAAACAGATGCTCGTGGTAGATATATTATTGCTGAGTAGGCCAGGTTATTGAAAAAAGAAATGAGTTCGGTTTGACATATCAAATGGATTATTTTATTGCATCAGTGCGCTGAATTGCATACTTGCTGATTCCTAAAATTACATTTTAGGCTTTGTCAGAGGCTTTTCTGACACTGGCATGGGAACAACTGAAATGGGTGATGTGCTGCTTCATGGGATATACAGTGATGTCACTGAAATGAACAAATTGTGTGAAGCATGGCACATAAACATGTCTGTGTCACCACTGCTGAAATGAACAGTGAACATGGACGCATTTCCATGTCCTGACAAGCACGTATTGTCTTTGGCCCCTCGACACGTCACCTCTGTGGATGATTTGCGGTGGCATTTAACTCTGCATACGAGCAGCCTGTATGATTCAATCAGGTGACTCAGTTCAGGTGCTTTCCAGCACAGGCCTGAATGAGAGTTGAGCAGTGCAATCAAAGCTATTCATGTGCAAATCATTGGATCGTTTTGTTTGCCTTTTCTTCACAGGTTGTCCACCTTGTTATTTGATTGCTGGTGAAATGGCAAGTAGGAGAGGGGGGTGGTGGGTAGCTGAATTTGCTGGAAGCGATATGAGCAGCTTAATTGAAGCTGTCAGCAGGTCAGTGTAAGAGAGCCATAGCAACCAGGTCATTAGGTAGTTAGAGATCCAGAGCACCATCATAGGCTTAATGGGCAGAGCAGCTTTGAAAAGAAAATTTTAAATATGCTCTGTAATTTGCAAAGTGCTACATTCATCCCTCTGGGGAATACAATTGTGAGGTTGGATTGAATTGAAATCCCAACTTTAACTCACATTGTAACGTCAACTTGTGCTAGCACACAAGATTAGATCACATGTTGCATTATTATTAAATGTTGCACGCTGCATGGTTCATACATTTCTAAGCCTGGAAGAAGCATGTAACATTTAAAAAAATGATTTTATATTACCTATTTTTCATACTTTATATTAAATATCTTAAAGCATCTAAAGTTACAGCTTGTATGATCATTCTTAAATCAAAGGGTGGAAAACTGGAAATGACAGCGTGTCCCTTGAATGCTCCGAGCTACAGCTGCGACTGGCAAGCATAGGTTACTCAGTCTCTGTCTCGCTTACTGGCACTCACACACATACACACATACGAGCGTGCGCACACACACGCATCCACACTGAGGAGCCATTGATGGTAAATTCCCCTGTGGAAGTGTGGGTGTAGGTGAGTGAGAGGATGTGTGTGTGTGAGTGTGTATATGTGCCTACAGTGTGGGTTGAGCTGGTCGGTGGAGCTTACGTCACTGTGGTCAGCTGTGGCTCTCTCGCTTTGCTGCCGTTGCTTAAATTCTCCCCTCGGCTGGCCTGAAAAGCCCAAATGAGATTAGCAAACAAGTATGAGCAATCATGAGCTAAAAATGAAGCTCAGAGAGGTCTGGGAAAGTAGGAAAGTCATGGAATTATTTGACACCGTGTGACATTTTTGATTTGCATATAAGACTTGCAAATATGTGTTTGGGATTCCTTGTGGAATATTAGTCCGACAACATGACAGAGATCATTCTGGGTGTATATATGTCTGGCCAAACGCATAAATCCTGATCAAACTCCAGACTACCAAGCATGCATTAGTTTTCCCAGACATCCAGGCTATAAATCAGAGCCCTTGGAGTGCAGTGATGGAGTGGTGAAAGAAGGCAGTGATGTAGGTCTGAAAATATTATTTGATGCAAATGCTGTGTTATGTAAGACTTAGTCTTCAATTTAATCTATTTTTGATCAAACTGTGGGTTTTTTTCCCATCCACATAAGGGGAAGGAGAAAGAGTATTCTCATAAATCCTATCTAAGACAACCTCGTGTGGAGATTTATCTGCAGACTCGCGCAGTCTGGCATGTATATTTTAGCCTTGTTTCTGCATCAAAGCTGATGCCAGGCGGGCATGTCAATTTTGCTCTAAAAAGGAAAGTCCCCTGACATGTCTGCAATTTCATATTGCAACATATGTTCTCGTCTACTGTGTCAGTTCTGGAGAACGAGTTGGCACAAGAAGTGTCCCCTCTGTGTTTGATCTGCATTCAATATCCACCATAGATAGGAGCCTTATTTATTCAGACTGATATTTTATTCAGTGTTTCAGCACCCTCTGAGGCCTTTCCAAATTACAACACTTAACATAAAAACAAATTTTAGCATCAAAGATTTTTATAAGCTTTATCTGCAAGCAATGCCTTGATGCAAGTCCATACTGCTCAATTTGCTTACTAGTTAGGTTATTTTAAAACAACTTTGTTTGATTGTGTCTACGCCTGTTTTTACAAATAAACTATTGTAAAAATTCAAAAAGGATACCAGATCTTACTCTCTAGGGCTCAAATGAATGTGATGACTACTGTTTTTACTGTCATTCCTCACAACTATTTAAACATTACAGTAGCAAAAATTTTAATTTATTAACTTTTCTTTTCACCTTATCATTAAATATCGTCCCAGGTTCCCACATAGCTTCTTAACTCAGTTGATAAGCACTTCCTGCTCACTAATTTCACATTTATATCTCATTCTGCACATTTACTACTCAAGGTCTCTGACAAGTGAAATGGTGTAAAAAGATTAATATTTCAGGGTGGATAACAACCATTTGAAGTAAATGTTATTATATTTCTTCCCACAACCCAGTTTACATACCCCGGAGAGCTCCTAAACTCTCTTTCCTGTCCATTAATTTTAGCATCCCTCATTAATTTGCTCTCTTGGTGAAATCTGCAGCACAGCTGAAATGTCTGTTAAGAGGTAGAGGGAAATCAAGGAGCTCACAGTGCTTCTTTATTACTGATATACCTGGGCATGATCAAATCTGATCCAAGCAGTCTTTCTGGTGGCTTACTGGATTTGCTAAATTGGCAGAATAGAGCTGGGATAAAGTGCAACAAACAAACAAACAACAAACAAACAAAAGTGCTTTGATAACATGAAGTCTTCAGCCCAACTTGTCCCTCGTCTTTGTTTGCATTTAATTACAGCTCCTGTCCCATCTCATCAATGAATCAATCACACTGTACAGTACTTTATGGAACCTCTCAAACAAATCAATGCAATTCAAAGTGCTTTACAAGTATTGGCAAAAACAAGAGTAATGCATTCTGATAAGCATTTAAAAAAAAGAGAGAAAATCTGATTAGTATGTAATATATAGTCATTATGATCAGTAGAGTATAGTCACATGTTAAAAATAATAGAGCAAAATACTGCAATAATGATCAAGATAATGCCAATTAAAGAAAAATCAAACAATGATGATCTTGAACAAGTAAATGATAAAATAACACATTTTTAAACAGTAATAATAAAAGCTGGAATAAATAAATATGTTTATAATAAGCAAAATTTGTTAAAATTCCTTTGCATATGAGACTTGATCATCTTTAGTCGGTACAGATAACCAATATTGACCTCAGTCATAAAATGACATATTTGCCCGGTTTGCTACGCTCTAGGATGAGGGATATCTGTGCAGAGAAGTCATTGTAAACAAAGGCGAAGTCAGATTATCAGACAGTAAACAAACAAGCAGGTACAGTAAACCAGGAAGTCACTTTCTAAGACTTTTAGAATTCACCTCCAGCTCACCTTCAGCTGTCAACGATCAGGCTAACCAGGGAATTTGTTTGTCTAATTTATTTAGCATCTTTTATTTATTTCACCTTTTTTAAAATGATGTCATGGCCCTAGATGTCACAATTTAACTGGACAACCACAAAATTTCCCTTTGTTGTCAGGACATGCTCGCTGTCATAGTAAATAAACTGGTGCTAGATGGTAAGAAGAAACTTGTTCAATTTCTAAGTAATACATTTTATACACTCTAGACAAATAGAGAGCTTTACAACTTTCCTTTAGTTCATGAACAGAGAGTGGGCGTTATTCATATTTGAACTCATATGGGAATTCCAAGTAAAAATGTATTATCCTTGTTTCAGTGAAGTACTCTAGTCTGCAGGACTTCACGTGGACTTGAGCACTGACGACACAGACTTGCTCTCAGACTCAATAATTGACTGCAGTAGGAAGTCTGCAGTTGAAAGATGGAGAGGAGGACTTGAACTTATTTACTGATAAAGAATTTCATTGTTTTTGTCAGTTAGTAGAAAAACCTGATAATTCATTCAGTTTCAAGCAAAGGCTGGTACATATGTTAATGCGTTGCATGTTTTTCTAAAGAGGTGCCATGAATCTTACGTTTTATTTCCAAAGATTTTACGGCAAATGCAAACAAGAGCAGCATAAAAAAGATCGGGTAAGGAGAAAACAGGGACAAACTTTAACAAACATCTGTCCAGGATACACAAAGAACAGTCAGTGAGATGCTTAAGTTAGCATACTTGGGCTCTTCATGCTCATTACTGTAAGTAAGCAAAGGGACTCAACAACTGGGTCTAAGATGTTTGGTCATTTGAAATTCTGATTAACTGGATGGGTTGCAGGTATGTCTCAGTTCTTTTAAGCACCTTCAGTGATCTAATTTATCTCCCTACAAAGAGAGCTGCAGCATTTCTTTACACACAACACAAAGCCCTGTAACTTCACTGATCATTATGATCTCCAGGCGTGCCGACAGGATCAATCAGAATCTATGTTAATGAATGAAATGTGTTTTCTACACAACCAAAGGGTCCCACAGACAGTCGAGGTTCTAGGAATGGTATTGCTGAGTAAGTTTTCAAGAGTCGACTAGGACTTAAAAACTGAGGACACAAGACTTGCCTCGGACTCAAGGTTTGTTGACTCGACGACAACACTGTCCTATAGACACAGCAAGCATCCTGCTGCAGAGGATCAGCAATGAACCAAGAGAGCATGCTGTGAGAGTTGGACTGGATTTACTAAAGGTAAAACACTGTGGAACTCTTAAGTTGTCTTATTTAATGATCATATAGCTACTGTCAAATTATCTGGATTTTTTTCCTCACTTGCCCTCAGAAGCAACGTGCCCCATGACACAGAGCTTCAGACGATTTGTGAACATTTTCAGACTCAACCTGCCACTGAAGCAACCCACGGGAGCAAGCTGGTGCCCTTCTACGGTAGGTGCAGATCTGTCACGAGCAAATTTATGCCACTTTAGATAAACCAAAGGCTGCAAATGATGTTAAAGCTCAAGAGGAAAGAGCACATCTGCTGAGCATATGCTGCACTAGTGCTGGGAGGACTGCTGGGCAATGTAGGAAATGGTGCGTATGAAAGAACCTAATAGTACATGTAAGCTTTTATACTGAATGATTTAAAATTTCATTTTGAACAGCCTTATTAGGTTGTGGTGAATAAGGTTCCAGTGTAACCTGCAGATTTTTGACTCAACTGGTGAGTTGGTTTTAGATATGATACTGCTGTTTGGTTAAACCATCACAGTAGCCTCATGTATCTCTAAAGTGGTCTGAGCTGCAGGAGCAACACCAATTTTCTATATCCTCATGTCACCAGAGATTCACTGAGCTGCCTAACTGACAGACTCCACAGTCATAATGAAAGACGCTGGGTTTGCAGTATTTTTTCTTGTTGACATCTACAGTTCTCTATCAGTTGTTTTTATGCTGTCAGTGAGGTAAAAAGAGAACATGTTACATACAAACTTGTACAATCCAGCTAATGCAAGGGTACGATATCAGTCAAATTTGAATCATCAAGCTCTCTTGTCTCACTGTTCTTACTCTTTGTCTGCATTTCAAAATAAAAGATGGCATAAAATCTGTAATATAAGTCACTGGTGTAAAAGATGCAGTCTATTTTTGGAGGTAAGAACATTTAAGCTTCCTGCATAAAGAATCGTGCCAGCCACGCCCACTGCTCAGTTTTTGTCTTGCTCTCCTGTCATCAGGTGAAGAGTCTTTTCAATCAAACTACAATGTTACATTGTTACAATGTCATTTAGCAGACGCTTTTATCCAAAGAGACGTACATACGAGAACAAGACAAACTAGACTCCATAAAGTTAATTGACTTATTAGAATACCACTGCTTCCTTTGAATCCATGATTATGACCTAATGAGGGTAAACATTGTTGAAAAGACAGCAAAGTGGATGGCTGGATTGGTCTGCTTCCCTATGTATCCACCATACTTAGCATGAAAGCTGTAGAGAGACAGGCAATGTGGGGAGTAGAGTGGGAGGAAGACATGCAGCAAATGTTTGCGGCCAGGAATCAAGCCGGTGACCTCTGCGACGAGGACTGTCCTCTGTATGTGAGGTGCTTAGACCATTAGGCCACCAGCGCCCCAGAATACCTTTCTCTTAAACTGCTATTTGTATTGGTCACACTAGCGTCAATGACACAGCTTGCTTTTAAATTACGAAAGTGGTCAAAACAATCCCTCATATTTAGAACTCTACAGTAAGTGACATCAAATCTAGCCATTCCTAGTTTCAAGAGTGATCCCTGTTTCCAAATTTTAACTTTAAAAATATTTCAGAGCCTGACTAAATCTTAAATCACACAACAATGAAAAAACGTTTTAATAGATCAACATTTATTTTCTTACATATTAAATGTGAAAAAGGGCTTATGCGTGCTGTAAAAATGAAAAAACATCCTCATACTCGCAACATTTTAAAATAAATAAGAGTATTTACGACATTGAAAAATACAAACATTTTATTTGTTTGTGTTAAATTACTGCGTCAGGCATCAAGTTTAGAAATGACCTCCAGGAACACTAAATGTCAAGATGTTTCAAGTATTCTGGATTGTCACATTCATACACACTAATGCTCTCAGGGTTGGGGATCCTGATTTTTAATGACCACTTCCTCTCCAGAGGTTTACAGTTTTGTCATCTTAATCAATAATTCACCCGTGTACAGTTTCATATTGTTGTATAGACAATGCTGCATCAAGCTTCCCTTTCAGGAACTGATTCTTTGGCCACTGAAAGTTCAATGCTCATGCCACTCACTGAAATATCATCACTTTAGTAGCTGATGAGCCAAACTATCTAGCAAGCAAACATTGTGCAACATTAGCATTCATTTGGAGCTCTGTTTGCATTTGCCTGACAAATTCTACTTCATTATTCTCTTTCCTATTAGATCTGCTTCTTCCCTGATGTCTGAGGGAAATATCGGTCTCACCTTATATTAGTTATTTCCCCAGGTTCACTGGCTTGTCACACACATTTGCTAACTGCTTCTTTGGATAATGCAAATGATGGTTGTGAGACCGTTAGATGGAAGGATGGAACAAAAAACACTGTGGAACTGAGAGGACCTGCAGGGTTGGATAATATTTTGTGGGTTCATCACCATGAGTGACACCTTCATGCACTGGGATTAATTTTTAATATAAAATATTATGACAGCAGCTACCACAATAAAATAGTCCTAAAGTGAAACAATAAATATGACCCTGTTGTATTTGTCTGACATTCCTTTGCATATGCTTTCACATTTCTTCGACCCCTGTCAATCACAATAGGGGTCCTGGTCTGTGAGACAAACAAAAGCTATATTTTTTTCTTCCCTTTTTAAATTATTTAGTACCCAGAATACACCTCTCCTTCCTCCCCCTGCCCTGGATTTCTTGTTAGAGTCAAAGTGTGACTCAACCCTGTCTGCGTAACAAACCAGAGTTGTCGAGTCCTTGAAATGCAATGATTGTGTATGCCCGCTGGCAATGTGCACAGCTGTACTCACAAACGTAGCACAGTATAGTAACACTATATACACATCTGCCATAGTTTCACATGCACCTGGGTTCACGCAGGTTCATCCTCACACCTTACACATGCACGCACATACACACAGGGCTTGAGGCGGTCTGTTTGAGATTCACTTTTTGAGTGAAACCTTGATTGCCTCATTCAGAGGGAATTTCAGCACCAGTGGATGATTTCTTATGAAAAATGTGCAGGGTATGTGTGATGGATTTGGTACATCTCTGCCTAAAAAAAATATTGAAAATGTGCCAAACATGAAAATATATATGTATCATTATAATTAAATATCGAAACAAAAGACAAATGTGTCTCTTTCTATAATAAATGCATCATGTTCCCCAGAGGAAGTCACAGAGACATGATGTCTTTTCCATTTAAAAAGGTTTTAAAAGGATTATTTTTGAAAGATCCAGGGCCCAATCTTTCTGATGACTCCCCCCCAAAAATGGTAAGACAAAATCTTCTCTGTAATTACTGTTCTTATTCTCAAATGTCACAGGGCATTGTGGATGAATAAAGGCTGAATTTCAGTGATATTCTGCTCTAATGCCCCAGCCACAGATGCTGCCCTTCTGACTTTCTCATTCCCAGATCAATTTGTTGTGGCTGCTTTATTGGCAAACACAGAGACAGATTCGGCAGGGAAAGCCTGTTACATATACACCACGTGTCAAACCTCCCTTTTTGGCTGTTTTCAGGTCATTCCTGACAGCAACAGCTGTAGAGAGAGGGATATATTTAGAAACTTCAGAGAAGAGGAGAGGAAGCTCCTCTGCTGATGATGGGTGCACTGAATGGTGCAACCAGAAAAGAGGGAGAAATGAAATGCGCACGCAAGGCAGATGTTGAGAGAAAGAAAACATCAAGGCTCAGCCATGTGTTTTTTGAGTCTGTGGGTTTTAAATGTTATTCAGATCACTATTTAATGCTGAATAATATCCAGATTTTAGGGCCTGTGTCCATCAACGCCATTATTTGCACTAGCAGCAGCTATTTTCTTAAAAAAAACAGTGGAATTCATAGCTTCAGTGCTTAGCGACAAAATGCCCTCAAGGTCAGCTGTTTATTGTCATTAGGCTCACAGCACTCTTAGATAGAATAGCTCAGCTTTTAAAACCCTGCTGTGCCCGTCAGTGTCACTACAATCAAAATCAAGAAGGGGCGTGACTTCTGATTTCAAATTTGTCAGCAAAGATGGTGGAGGTCCATACAGACGAGTCAATAACCACACCCTTTTTTTCAAAGTAACAATTTCTAGGTCTAGAGTGGCTGCAAATGCTACGTCACAATTTATATAGACTGCTTTCACTTGCGCTTTATAAAATGCTACTGAATGAAAGCAAAAATGTAACTATTTAGAAGCAATTTAAAACACATTTCAGTATCTACTTCAGGAACTGGTAGCACCATTGCAACAACTTTCGTAAACTAGTAACAGTAAACACCAGTGAGAAGCACTCGAAATTGAGCTTGTAGGGGCCAGAGCAAAAATGACGATAAAAGGCTTTTCAACACTGTTTACAAAAGTTGAAGTCCAGAAGTCACAAGTCCTGCTCATTCTTGATTCTGATTGGTCACTGAATTTAGTCTGAAAAGAAAATAGACACTGCCACCCTGAAATGATGGTGTAACTGAACACAGCCCACAAAGGACATACAGTATGCTCTTAAACTGTAGATGCATTACTTCTATTCAAAGAGCGGAAATCTTGAAATGTATAGTCACTCATACTGATTTAAAATATATTTTTTGTTTGTTTTTTACTCTAAATACTTCTTTTATCATCACTTCTTCAATAATCTGATTTACTCCCCTCTTTTTCTATATAAAAACTTAGCACACATGGTTATATTTGCAGCTCATGTTTCGTATAAATGGGTCATGATAATACTGACATCATTCTTCAGTAACAAAAAAATTGCATCGTAATTAACAGACAAATTAATATCTACGTATTACTTGTAAACATATTAAGCCTCCAGAAATGGGTCAGGGTATTTCAGGTAGAATCTTTTTCTATATTTTTAAACTACTGTGCAAAGCCAAAAAAAACAAAACCCTGTCAAAGATGTAAGATGTGTCCGTAACCTGAGGCTGAGTCATTCTTTAACTCTAACTGTGGTGCAGATAAGAGAGCTGTATGGATATTCTGAGGGGATCAGGATAATGGATGAGGGATTTCATAGATATTAAAGGAGTGAGACTAGATATGTATACAAACAGTAAGAATTTGTCACTTCTGTAACTGTCACAGTCGGTGCCAGTTCTGACTGTGTAATACGACCCATTTATTGGATCCAGATGAATTGCTTGCTGCAGTATTCTGGACAACCTCGACTGGAGCAGAAAAGCATGACTAATACGGTGATACAGTGAGATGCAGTAATCTAGAAATGCTTTGGTAAATGCTTGGACGACTCTCATAAGATGTAAGAACGGAAGAAAGGTATCTGATCCTTGGTGCAGCTGTTGGGCTTCTTTTTCTGTTTACTACAAGACAAAAGACACGTATCAAACAGCCCCGGTCAGATGCATCAGGAGGAGCAGGGAGCAGTACCTGAGCAAACTGTTGTTCAGGTTTTGGCCAAAGTACAAATAAAGACAGATGGACAATATCCCTTAGTGACCATTCCTTTCACAGCTGCTTTCCTTTATAGCCTCTGTTTCCCTTCTCTCTCCCTATTTCCCGTCTTGTAGGGAACAAGGATTCAAATGGCGGAATAATCAGCAGAGGAAAGTACTTTCCTGGGAGGAAATGTTATTAATCCAGTGGTTAACAACCAAAGAGGCATTACTGTCTCTGGATGAAGCTGTGGAGCACTGGGCCTCCGGCTGTGCACAGTTGAACAGAAAATCTTCAGATAAGCCTTTTTGCAGTACAATAATTGAAAATCCATATCTATAATTACAAAGGACATTGTACAGTTTACAGCAGAAGCAGCACAGTACTGAGATGTTTGTGTACATTCATATCAGAGGAGTGCCCAGATACGTCAATTTGGAAAGCAGTGAAAATCAGATTTCAAACAATAAAAAGGTATTTTATTTTGAAATGATCCTTTTTTCTCAGAAAGACAGACAGGGACCATATTTGGATGAGATAACGTCTTAACATCTCTATCCTACTTGACAGGCTGCCATTGTAGCACTCAACACAAAAGTAACCATGTCTGAAAACACCTGCTACATTTCAAATTAATTTAAATGTGCCTGTAATTTATAAAAGGTAAATCATGCTGTACAGGAGAGGACCACAAAATGAAAATTAAGGCCATTAATTAATTAAGACAATATGGAATCTGGGGCAATTAATCATGGGATGTAAAGTTATGGCTACCTGCCAGACCAAAAAAAATGCAGCTGTAGGGCAACTCAACCACTCAAAAGCAGGGCCCAAAAGTCCAATTCATACAGTTTGGGTTTTGGAAGATTTTTTTGTGCTGCTACAACACATGTTCACAACTTTGTGGTCACAATCATTCCCTCTTCATCTTCCCTTTGCAATTTCATTCTAAGGAACAAGACCCCCCTGAGACTGTATGTGTCAGCTTGTAAATGTGAAGTATGATGGATCATGTTTCATGTCTTTGGCAGCCTTACTCCTTTAATTGAACCTACTTCATTTACTTTGGCTGTTCTTATGCAACAGTAATGTCCACAGCACACAGCTCAGAACTGTCATGGCTTTCACACTCCTCTGCTCGCAATGTTATATTTTCCCCCTGCCAGAACTCAGTGTGGTACTTCTTACCACATGTCAACATAGGAGAGGTTTTACCTGCTTAAATTTAGATCAATACAGCCATCTACACTGGTGTCAGCACTGCTACTACGGTTAACTGCTAAGGTTATTATGTTTGAGGTTTTAGATGCTGCCAAAATGCAGGTGACCTATACACATTTATGCGCCTGAATACATCATGTACCAAAACAGATGGAGCACCAAAGCTGCTGCTCTGCTTATGTGCTGCTTGTGTTACCAGCTGAGATATTTTGTGACAGAACAAAACCGAAGGAAGCCAATGTTCTAACTATTTGTGTGTGTGTGTGTGTGTGTGTGTGTGTGTGTGTGTGTGTGTGTGTGTGTGTGTGTGTGTGTGTGTGTGTGTTATGGTTTACCAGACATTTTTTCATCAATGTTTGTTATTCTGATGAGTTCACTTGAGACACAGTTTACACCAGAATGTTTCTGTGGATGCTGGAATTAGTGATATCATGAGTCATCTATTGTTGTGGTACATTCAAAGAGCTGCATTTTTTATTTTCTAATAAAACATTATGCAGTCAAAATATTGAGTCTGGTTTATGTCCAGTAATCCACATCCTTGAAGCTCACTTCATGATTAACTCCTGTGAAAACCACGATACTCTGTCGGTTACACCTGACTGCTTCTAACTAACCACTTATAATGTATGATGCTGCTGGACAGAAGGTCAACCCAGTGTGTTATGAGGTAGCTCATGCCCATAAGAGCCGGGTTCCAATCACATGCAGAGGTGTAACATAGCCACACTAATGAATCATGAAATCAGGCCCTGTGGAGAAATCTGTGTAATGTAAGCTCAGCATTGATTTAATTTGTCATGTTAAAGCTCCCATATTATGAGAAACACATTTTTCCTTGCCAATATTTATACACACATTATCCTCCAGCCTATCAGCTATGTGGAAGTGGAAAAGTATCAACACTGATTGTGTAGCCCACCTACTGGGGAAAAAAATAGCTTTTACAAGGAAATTTGAATTTGTCCCTGTGGTGTCATAACCAACAGTGTGATTTGCATAGGCATGCATGCAAAACCAGTCCACAATTGGGGTTCTGCTTGAGCATTGCAGAACTAAAATGTCAAAAGTCAGAGCCAGACACGTCAACTGCTCTGTTGTTGGTTTCAAAACGGCACAAATGACTATATTCTGTCCAAATACTGGCAGACCCATAAAAAACAGTGGTTGGATTTTCCTGTAAGCAACAACATGCCAGCTACAGCTGATGCTTTGTTTATTTGTGCCTTCACCTCAAACTGCTCTGACAATGAGGGCTGACCACATAGAGTTGCACACAAAAGGTAAGAAAGTAAGAGTAACACTATAATGTAAACCTTTCACTAAGAGAAATTCTGCTCTAAACATGGCTGCAACACTCAAGCAGTCGGCCTCTCCTCTTTGGGGTCAGATTCTTGATCATGTGTGTAGTATACAGGCTGAAGTTCTTCTGGAGCGCTCGCCATATTTATTTTGGTGTTTTTCCACCTCTGCATCTGTCTGCACCAGTCTGCACCCTCCCATCTCAGACAACATTCAAGCAACCAGGCTGCAGATCCTCCTCTGAGGCAGAATGTATGATGTTTTTGCAACTCAATTCAAAACATCTTAAAAGACAACAAGGACATGTTGTAAGCAGATAAAAAGAGCATTATGAGGGACCTTTGAGTGTGAGACAACGCACAGTGAAAGAAAGAGGGTTCCAAAGACAAGAGATCACATAAAAACTACTTTCATTAGAAACAGGAGAATGAGGCCAAAGATTCAGAGATTCTATCTCTTGAATGAAGTGCAAGGCCTCAATAGCTTGTGTCAAAGCATAAACGCCACATGACTGGTGAGGTATGAAGCTTTGAATGTCATATGTGCTTCAAATAACGGTTCATTAATTCATTCGACAGTTAAGACAATTTCACACAAATCGGTATTTGTGAGATAAGAAGAGAGGAGACTAAAAAAATGGAATAAACATTAATAAAAAAACTATTATTGTATGAAATTGTTCTTACAGTACCAGCTTATATAATTAAATCTAGGTCTTCAACATAAACGTTACTGCACATCATACGACACTCCACATTGTAACTATCAACTTCCATTGAAATATCAATCCTGAAGCTAAAAGACAAAATTCTTCATATAACTACCAAGCAGGTTTTTCAGTGTTTTACATATATGAAGCAAGATTATTTATTTTTGCAACAAACTTGCACTCAAGTATAAATATTTAATGCAGTAGGCTACATCTGAGCAAAGCAGGCATTGATTCTGTAATGTTTGACTTAAGCTGTGAACATCAATGTGGTGAGTTGATGCGTGTGTCCATAATTAAGAGGGTTGCCATAAGTTGTACAAGCCACCAGATGTCAATGTGTATGCTGATTTAAAAGCTTCAAAACTTTTTCGGACCAATGTGTAAGTAAAGTTAAAATGTTCAGTGAGGCTTTATTCATCAAAGAACAAATGTTTGTTACATGTTTTCCCTCTGCCATGCTTGAATTCCACTGTTGCAACCAGGAACTGCCAAACTGCGCTGCAGCATGCCATTGGCTAATAAGGAGGAGTGCCCAGTGGAAGGTTCCAAGTATGGCCAAAATGGAGAGGTGTCTAAATTGAAATTGGCTAGATAAGTCCTCTTGTGCAATAGTAAAATGTTATTTTTAGTTAATTTGTGATGGGTACTTTGAGGTTATTAATTTAAAATAATGAAAAACGTCATTTGGTAGGACCCAGCTTTTTGAAAAGAGGAGGCTCTGATGATAATAATTATTGTCAGCGTTGAGTACCCAAAGCTGCAAGGGTCTAAAGTAGTATTGTTTCTTAAGTTTGGTTTGGCTTTTTGGATTTAAAAAAGCCAGGCTTTTTGGCCTCAAAAGAGGCCATAGAGCTCTTGGGAATCTTAGATTTTGGTGAAATGATCTGTTTATTTCACAGTTAGCAGCTGCTTTTGAAAAACAAGACGTCATGTGATTTATTTCAACCATTGGGTATTGATGGTGGAGCTGTATCCTATTTTTTTTTTTCATTACTAGAAGGCAGAAACTAAACCTAAAGTTTATGCTGCACAGATTCAGAGCCAGCACTTCTATTATCTCAACCAAATGCAGCATTTACTCCAAGATAATTCAGTCAATACCACAAGTATCTCGGTACCTGTGCAAGCTGCAATCATTGTGATTAAAATTAAAGCTGAGGCTTCCAGATACACTTGTACAATCAATAAACAAAGAGCATTGATTGTACTATGATCATTGTAATTATTTCATCTCCTGAGCAGATACATTTAGACAGGCAGGCAGTCGTAATTCCAGTTAATTTGTTTTTGCTCTTTCTAAAAAAAGACAAAATCATTATGCATCAAGTGGCACAATTGAATGAATCTTCCAGAGGCACTTATTCAGACCAAAACTCAGTCTGAATAACACAATGCATCCCTCAAGTGACTTTGAGTACCAAGAAAAGCGCTATACAAAACATATCAATTATTATTATTATTATCATTATTATTATTATTTCAGACTCTGATTGCACATGGTTAGAACATAATGAAATGTAGTATAAGCAATAAAAAGCATCACTTTGTGAGAATAGAATGTCTTCAATGTTATTCTGCACAATACAATGAAATGAAAAGGGGATGCATTTCTATTATTTATTGTAAATTTTGCAGCCCATAGAAGTGAAAGAGGGTTGTTTGAGACTTTTTGAAAAAGACTGTCAGTGTGATTCCTCAGCCTGACCGCAGCATATATTGCTTGTTCTTGAGATTTCTGGAGGGTTGACTGTTTCAGGCGGGGTCACTATAACTGTAGGGAAATGAATGA
The DNA here is from genome assembly GCF_009762535.1 of Notolabrus celidotus. Taxonomy (NCBI): domain Eukaryota; kingdom Metazoa; phylum Chordata; class Actinopteri; order Labriformes; family Labridae; genus Notolabrus; species Notolabrus celidotus. The sequence continues at coordinate 17,094,873 of NC_048274.1, read as the reverse complement.
GGCATCACATGACCTTCATGAAACACTGAGCCCAGCAGCATTTAGTTCATAGCACTTCAGCAATCACCAGGGCACAGGAGTCATTGTTGGTTTTCGTCATATCTGGGGCACTAAAAGGAACATATTCTGCAGTATCTGTGTGTGGTTGGGCACGTGTGTGTGTGTGTGTGTGTGTGCGTGTGTGTGTGTGTGTGTGTGTGTGTGTGTGTGTGTGTGTGTGTGTCTGTGTTTGTGTGTGTGTGTGTGTGTGTCTGGGAGGGGGGGAGGCGAAGAGCTTCTAGGGGCATTGCCAATACTCTGCATGCATCCTTTCCCCCTCCAGCCACCTTCTGCTCTCTAATTGCAGCATGTCGACAATCTAAGCACATTCATGGTTGGATAAATGTGTGCTTGTTTCACATGTTCTGACTAAACATCATAATCCAATCAGAAACTTTCTCTCAAATGGTCCTTTAACTTTCAGCAGAGAGATGAACGTTGTCTGATTGCCACTTTGGTTGGGGTGTGTTTGCCTCTGGGGAACAGTGTGTATAAGAGTGTGTCTTTTTTTCATTGATCTCCCCAGGCACAACCTGCCAGCTTGACTTAACGGATCAATCCACAGCTCGCAGGTGCACCAGATGGGTATCAACTGGGGTTTGTTTGGACGAGACAAACTAAAAAACAAAGTAAATAATAATAAATGAGTCAACTTTGGCACAGTTTATAGAAAGGTTGACCCAGAAACAGGACAGAAACAATCTATCAAGCTTTATTTATATATGACATTTCATACAAATCAAATGCAACGCAAAGTGCTTTACAGCGATTGAAAAACAAGAAAGAAGCAGAAGTAAAACAATGGCAAGACATATTAAGGGAAAATAATAATAATGATAATAATAAAAATAGTACTAATAAAATAAAAATAGAATAAAATAGAGACCAATGCACACCAACAATAAAATATGTGTTATTAAAATAAGTTAAAACATCAAAATTAATTAAGAATAAAAATAGTTTAAATAGTTTTTAAAAGGGTAAGGATAAGAGTTGAAAATAAAACTAAGGCTAAATATATTAATAAAAACGGAGTAGATAAATAAAATAAATAAATAAATGAATAGATAAATAAAAATAGAATAAGATAACAGTTAAAATTGCTAAAATAATAAAGCAGCATTTAAATCAATATTACAGTAAAAGGTAAGTAATAAAATTGTTAAACCCTACATAAAAGCCAGACTGAATAAATATGTGTTTAGTTTACGTTTAAAAGCCTCAATATTTCTGTCAGCTCCTCTCAGATTCTCTGGCAGGCTGTTTCATAGTTTGGGAGCGTAGTGGCTGAAAGAAACATCTCAAATACGATGGAGATGCACTGCTATTTTCATTATAATGTTGATGCTATTGTTTTTCACACATTTAGAAGTTAAGCTAAATAACTGTTTAAAGGACACACATCCAAAGTGTGTCCATAATGTCATCTGAATGCATCAGACAATAAAAATCCAGTAAAATCCAGAATATAAATTACTCTGGTTTATAAGATATATTATATTTTGTGGGGGTGTTCCCAGAGAGGAAAAGGCTTAAACTGAGTTTTTTGTTTGAAGAATTCCACTGCATTCAGCAATGTGCGTTTTTCATGCAGGTATGTTGCTATTTCTAGCGGCATCTGTTTTCGCCCTCCTGCCAGCTATACTGCACAGTAGTTGAGCTCAGCCTTCCTCCTCTGCTGGTCACTTGTTTTCTACAATTTAGGAGTAATTTCATTCAAGCCAACACCCCACTTAATTTATTCATTACATGGTGTACTACTGTTTCCTCTGAATGCATTATTCAAACCTAATGAAGAAGACAAACTGGTCCACCTTGCCCTGTATCCAGTATGGGGGCACCGTCCAATTTGCGGTAATACAATTCAATACCTTCCTATGCACTGTATACCAGTATATTGGTTGCATCTCACATTTCAGATGACAAAAGGGTATTAAAGGTGTGTCTCATACTCATACAAATATATTTTTTTAAACATTTCAAATGATTAGTAAACCAATGAATGTAATTGGGAGTAGATTCTTAGTAATATTGTGCTCGTTTCCTCTCTACATTCAGAATGTAAACATGAAGTAATCAAAGAGAAAATATTGTACCAATAAAACAATGTCTGTTAGTTTAAATTAAACTTAAAGATCATTATGCCAAAATCAAGCAGAGTTTTTTACTCAGTGATCTTTTCTCCTGAAAATAACCTGCAGCGGAGAGGGTTACGTTCAGCATAAGCTATTCTACGTGATCTACCCCGGTAAGGTGAACCATCTTATTGAACTGCAAACCCTGCTTTATGGGCCAAGGTTATTTTGGACCAGGTCCTAAACATCTCAAGGCATTAAACAAATCGGAAAGCAGTTTTGTTTTCACAACAGTCATTGAAAAGCTCTGACGAAGGATACTTTGTGCTGAAGGGGCTTTACTTTTACTTTTGTATGCAACTCTGCAAGTTTGATAAAAAGCTGGATGGAAAACAATAAACCTACATTTAAGGGCCTACCATTCAAACCCAAGAAATTATCCTTCAAACTCAAAGGAAATTGAACCTCCAGGTGGGGAACATTGGTTGAATTCAATTGTCTCCCAGCAGTACTGAATGATAATGTATTAAAAAAAATTTTTTTAATTATTCCAAGGCTTTATAACTCTAAAAAACATAAAACATGACAACAAAACAGTCAGTTTTTATTATGCAGGAAAAAATCCTTCACTCAGTTTTTTAAATTGAATGTTTTCCTGTGCTGTCCTTGAACCTTTTACCACATTTATAACTGACAAAGAGACATGGGTGGTCTGTTTACTCAGGCAGCAACACGCTTCTTTTTGGACCTCATCGTCCTCCCAGCCTTTAAAGATAGGTTTGGTAACAGCTTGAAGGCAGGAAACTACTGTTTTGCAACTGTTTCAACTGAATTCTTTTGTATACTTGTGATGTTCCTGTGGAGCCTGAGCACAGAGCGAGCGGTGATCTCTTCAGATGATATGCAAGGCACATCTTGCCACTGACACACAGGGAATTGGGTGTCCCAGCAGAGCCAGGGGCTGCCTGTGCTTGACTGCGCCCTTCTGACATCACCCATCACTCTTTTGTAGCTGGAGACCTCCTCTGCCCATCATCCTCTCCCTCTCAACCATGTCTCTGGCAGAGTTTTGAAGGATGAGGTTTACCCCGGGGACAGCTTATCCTGCTGGGCACATGCATCCTTCTCTCAGAGTCACGACTTCTGCCTCAGACGGGTCCAAACATTGTCTCATTTCTCTAGGAGAAGAAAGCTTTATTACAGATTGTCATAAACTTAAGCAGATTAGTTTAGGGAGTAAAAATAAAACTCAGACCATGATGATGAGAGCCTTTTAAAATGGAACTGTCATTTGATTGCTTCTAATTTATTCTTGGTTTCTCATTTCTCACTTGTCATTTTTTCAATTCACACTTATTTCTAATTGACACCCCATCACACGTATTCCATTTTTAATCCGAACTGTCCTCTTCACTCTTGTCTTACTCTTTCAATTTTTGTTGTAATAATTCATTTTTCATGCTTTCCTGACTGCAGATTGTAAAACTCACGCTGTGCTGAACAGCAGTGCAATCGGAGAGGGAAATAAAAATAGCTTGGCATGTCAGCAGGGGTTTGTGATGGCCTCTTTTCCTCAGAGAACTCATATTAAGTCCTACCCACATCTTATACAATAGACTAATGGAGCAAAGCCTGCAAAACTAGTACAAGATGACAACTTGAGTCACACTAAGTAGAGGTTTTCAGTACATATCTTGGAGGGTTCCTTCCTTCCCAGTACAACTTTCTACGAGGATTTCATTCAAAAAAAGCTTCTAACAGAAGAGAGCTTGGTCATTTTTGCAATTTAAATCCAAACCTTTTTATGTGGTGTGTTGAGCTTTGATTTTAATGCTGTGTTTTTTATTGAGAAAAAGGCATTTGCGTGAATTTTTGCAAATTTGAAATGGTGAATTATTTAACATGCTTGTTAAAATGCAAGTTAAATATTTTTTTTGTAAAAGCATCAGAATTTTTAGTAGCGCATATTTTATTATTTTTGCACTGATTATCTCCTCCATAAACAACACAAGATACCAGCTAAAACTGTCCTTAGGAAGCACTGTTACCTGAGCCATTAAATCTTTGAGAAATATGTATTTACCCTGTCTTAAAGATGGTTCAGTGGGTCAGATGCTGCAATCCACTGCAAGTCAAACATTGGTAATTCTGAGTCTGTGTTCCTGACTTCAAAACAAAATCACTGAGCAAAACATTGTTAGTGGGGGGGAGGGCTTCATTTAGGTTTGAAATGGTTACCAAGGAAGCCTAATATTATGGGTTTTAAAGGGTTAAATTGTGCTTCCATATATTCCATGTAGTCTCAAGGCTGATTTATACTTCTTCGTCTCCCCTACGCAGCAGGGGCTGACGCGGACATTAGCACCACATACTTGTATGTCGATGTGTCCGTGTCGCACAGCAACTCTCCGCCGAAATGCTTGAGTGCAGTGTGGTCTCTCTGATAGCCGGTCGCCTCTTCCGGCCCGATCTCTGTTTACTTTTCCACGGCGAGTCAGAGCGTGTTATTTTAATCTACAGCTGAGACACGTTGCTGTTTATCATGTAGACATGATTACATGAAGAATAGAGAGGAGGAGATGAAATACACGGCAGATGTGCGGCCATGTCCGGGATTCCGGAAGTCCTGTAAATGCGGGAAACACAATGCCGCTGAGTGGACCAATCACAGGGCTTGCGGCCCGTGTCGATTCTATGCCTAGTTACATTTTGGAGGAGGTGCACGTCAGCTACGTGCATAGGCCTCTGCGTAGGTACGGGAGCTATGCGGACCCCGGCGTAGGGTACGCCATTGATTCGACGCAGAAGTATAAATCAGCCTTTAAGTGTTGTGTCATTGGACCAAGACTAAATAGATATTCAGTAAAACAAATAACAGACTGTGTTTCCATTGCCCTTTTCTAGACTCCCTACCAGTCAAAGTGCTTCAAGGCAAGTACGCTACATGTACCAATCACCCTTTCACACCCGGATAGCAGAGGCAGCTAAGCATCTAATGCCCATCATTACAAATAACATTCATTCACATTCAGGAGCCAGTTGAACTTTGATAACCCTTTCATTGCTCTGTTTGTTGTTGTTCCCTGCAAGTTCAAGATAGTCGCCCATCTCTTCAATAAACCTAGATAAATGTTCTGTTTCCTATCGGCATATATGTTCATGGCAGCCAGATGAAAGTTGTCTTAGTCATCCCAAGGCGACTTAATGCAGAGTGTAAAGCAAATTCATCTGATTGATAAACACCAAAAAATGAAACTTTGAGTGATGGAACTAGTGATTGAATAAAGTCTAGCACCCTGAGTGGAGGTTTAAAGAACTGCTGTAAAGATTGCCTGTTCCCCATTGGTTCTTTTTCATCACGTTTATGTCAGTAATTGAAACTTCAATTACTAACGGCCTACCACATACTGCGTTTGATTTTAGTATGTAGTATGACTGTTCTGTTCGATCTGATCTGCAGTACGCTGAGCCAGACGTCACTGGATTTCCGGTTTTGGAAAGCGGAAGTAAACAACGGCCCAGCTGATATAGCAAAACTTCTTCTTTAGCATCACTTGTGATTTAAAAAGTTAGGAAGTGGTTTATATGGAATTTAATAATTTTCACAGCACCTAAAAACTGAGTTGTCTGATGCATACTGTGAAATTTTCCTGAATCAGTATGACATCCAGATAGTTTTGGCATATTGCAGATTTTGCTCTTTTTCATATACTACATACTGAGTTTAGGCCAAATCAGTACATACTGCTAGTATAGTAGGCAGTTTCGAAAACAGCCAATGTCACATCTTCATTCAATCCATCTCATCTACCTACACTGAGCCTCAGAGTTGCTGAGTATGTACATTTTTGTAACTTATTTGAAACTTCTAAAGAGTTATTAATTTATATTTGGTTGTTTTATTTTGGACTTTAGGAGATTTGAAGACAAACTGCCAAACTTTATGCTATGTGTAACACTGTTATGGTTTACTAAGTTAGTATTTGTGTATACATGCTCATGTTTGACTTACATGAAGAGCTTTACTGTGTTTATTTTCAGTTCCACAGTGTGTGTCTGACATTATGAAAAAGCTATAATACAAAGACAAACAAGTAAAAACAGCAGGACAGAATGCAATGCCTTGACTTTTTGCAGTTGTAAAGTTATGTATTTTGTACATACATGTCAGTAATGGATGAGCTAATACAAACAAATTATACCACTCTCAGGGATTGTCAGGAGTAAATCATCCCTGTAGCCATGGATACCAGTTCTCACCCCCACGCAGACACACGACACATTGTTCAGTCATCGTTATCAAAGAGCAGATACACACTTCAACAGCATGTTACATCCTCTATAAGTGTAGTTGAGAGTAATCTCAGGGAAAGGTGCATGGTATACTTTTATTCTTCAGTTTGTAAGTGTCTGTTGTCCTGTAAATGCATCTTCTGGTCTTTGCTTCTGGAGGAGGACTGAGCTCTCCTTCATTAAAGGTGCTTTAATGGAAGCTTAGCAAAATAAGAGTGGTTCTTTTCTTCAAGCTTGAGTTGTAGATGTTGAGAGTATTTCTGTAGAGCTGCTTTCTCATTCCAATAGCACAGCATCAAATTCAGACAAAGGAAGCCCACCTGTCTTGCACTGGATGAAATCACCTCATCATCTGCCATTCCAAACACCATGCAAAAAGCAGGAAAAAGACAAAATGGCACTGTTCATTTTTCTGAAGCCATTCTTTCTTGTTTTTTTTTCTTCTTTGACCAAAAACTTGAAGATGTAATTCTTTAAACGTCAAGCTTTAAAAATATGTTCTCTACACAGCTGTCAGGTATGTCAGTCCAATTCCTCAGCTGGCAACTGAAACAATTTAAAGGGAAGAAATCAGACTACAACAGGTATGACTAAACTTGAATCTTTGTGGTCTTCTTATGAATAATTCACTTTCTCTTGGTACCAGCCATTACACATCCAGTCTTTCTTGTTGTGTTTCTGCATGTTAAGCGGGGAGCCGACCCTCTATTGATTGTCTGTTTTTTAATTAAAAAGTCAGACAAATAATGAAAAGAAAGACGTGCCCACTTATTCTTACTTTACTTCACCTCTGTGTGGTTGACAGCGTCTGACAGAGCGGGCCTCCACATCATCCTCTGTTTGTCAACACACATCAATCGTGCAATTATGCGCTGAGACAGGATAGAGAGGGCGGTGAGGGGTGACTCATTTTAAGACAGAAACAATTTGGAAAAGACTGGAAGCCTTTCAGACAAGTGACTAAGTCAGTACAACACAGCAGATAAATGTTAGTAAACAAATTTAGAGATGAAAATATTAAAATAATATATTTCTTATTTGTATTTGGAACCCTATGTTCTGTGTTGTTCATGTGCACTTTATTCTTAAAGCTCTGAGAGGAACTTTCTGTTTGTGTTAATTATGTTGCCCCCATTGGAGGGAGCATCACTTTGCTTCCGTGAAAGTATTGTTGTCCAAGAAGAATGATCATGCTCTTTCATGTTAAAAGCCAAATCAATCTCATATGTCATATTATTAACAAAGACCCAACACCAAGACAGTCAGATCTCATCTTAATCCACCATGAGCAGAGCACTTTGCAGCATTTAGCAAGTTACAGCGGCAAGGACAAACTTCCTTTAACAGGCAGAAACCACGAGCAGGACCAGACTCGTGTTAGACAGATATCTACCTCAACCGAGTTGGGATTGTGTTTATCCTGCTTATTAACCCAGGAGTATAGTATTCAAATACAGAATTATCAATATGCTTGCATACCCATATGCAGTCATACAAACAGATCAACGCATTTACTCATACTAAACTCTGATCTAACATTGTGGACTCTAGGAATGATAAAGCAGTGTGTTCAAGAACAACAACATTATGAACAGTTCTCATGGCTCATTTTTTTAGTTTTTAAGTGTTTTTGTTCAAACTTTTACATCAAACTGCTTTATTCTTATTTGGGGTTATTAAGTGTTGTATCAGACCAAAATTAAACCCAATCTCTAAAATAGAACCTCTAGCAATCAGGCACTGAACAAACTTGCTCCCTCAATGTGGGCTAAGTGATTGTAGTTGATAGAAAAGGTTTGGTGTCTCTGAGGTTTAACCATCAGGATATGCAACTACAAGGTTCAGTACATTTGGTGACTTGGCAGATGCTGCAAGTTAATACAATTACTTGAAGCAAACTGTTTCTTCAAGACGACGAATGTCAGGGATAACATCCTCCCATATGTAACTCTGGAATCAGCATCCTGGACAGCTCTCTTAAATAAGAAACATGATTTAGATCTAACATAACGTAGTTATTAATGCGACTCAGACGGACAATACGGACCCTTAACAGCAGACCTTCCTGTCATAAACATGATGATGTGAGTGTCTGACCTGTCCTATTTTGTTTTGTGTCATAACTTTTGCTGTGCCAGATCAGCGTGATTTTTTTTGGTAGCACCTGCAGATGTTACGTAAAAGCTAAAAAGGTCACAAAATCAAAAGTGCTGAGGCCATTTTCAGACTATTTTAAGTTCAGATGCAGTGGCTGTTATCATGGGAAAGACCCTGATTTGCAAAGATTTCTTGTTGACACTTTCTCTTGTTAACTACAAGGTTTTTTTTTTGTTTGTTTTTTTAACAAGAATACCCCCAACCAACTGTTTATCTCTGCACAGTGGAACACAAATTGTCATGTCTAAAAGGTCTCTTTTTATGAGCAATCACAACATACTGTTTTGAATTTTAAGTGTTTAAGCACCAAAATTAAATCTCACTGCTTTCAAATCTTGGGGTGGGCTGGAGTTATTTTGTGTGTTTTGGTGTAAATTATGTCCTGAAATGAAACCAGTATTCTAACATTTACCCCACTGCAGCCCTGCTCCTCTTTCACACATCAAGTCCACCAGCAGCTGAAGCTCACTAACTAACACAAGTAGCTAATACTCCCTTGGCCTGCTAACAAGCACCCCTATCACTCCTTCCTTGTAAACCCCTGAAGCCCCCACCCATTAGTGGTGACCCTGCCAACAGAGCTCCCAGTGTTTTGAAGGACAGGAGGCAGAGGCCAAAGCCTCCCAGACCAAAGCCTGGATTAGTTACTAATCCTTGGAGGTATTTCTCTCTCCCCTCTGCCACCCCCTGCTTTTCAGGAATCTGCTTGCTGCAAGTCTTAAAATATCAAGGGAAAAGAGAGGTACAGAGAGATGTAGGAGTCTACAGAGGAAAGGATGAGAGGCACAGTCGCTTATTGGAAATATTACTGGAGTAAGAAAAAAACGTGTGGTGTAAAATTTAGCTCATGGCATCAAATGGTTTATAGGATATGTGTGAAATGCCAGAACTCCCTCTTCCTTCTTACTAATTTTATTATAAGAGGCAAGGGATTCAATATTGTGACATTTCAGCATGTTGTCACTCAAGAGATGTCAAAAAAAGGAACTTGGTTGGTTGCACATTGATTGGTAAAAAATGTTACGCTGAAGGTTCCCCCTTTGAGGTCCTGTCTGGATTCTGAGCTTGGGGTGATGATACAGGGCAACGAATTGGTCAAAGAAATACTGGGACGTTAAGCCAGGAGACCAGGAGACAACTCTGATGTGACACAAATAGTCAACGTGGAGCTTTTACGTTAAGTAGTTTTATTACCAGGATGTGTTACATGCTTAAAACTTATTGGTCAAAACCCCATAACAGCAGTGGTTACTCTCAACACCACATACGCCATATCAGATCATCAGGCTCATTTCACCTCTGCCTGTTGACACTGTGGCAAAAGCATTTGTTTCTGTCTCAGGCTGGCCCTGAGAGTGGGGAAATAATGACAGTTAGCAGGATCAGATGTGAGAGCAGCTCAAGGAGCTACTGGACCTCAACCATCTCTGAGAGGGGAAAGTGGAGCAAGGTTAGACCTGCAATCCAGGCAACGACAGCAGAACTGGTAAATGCATTTACGTTGCAGATCACTACAGAGCAGGATCCACTTAAACCACTAATGATAGTGACATTTACTTAAAGCAAGATGTGACGCTTTACTCACATACTTTACTCTGTATGACTACCCAATCTCTTTACATACTACTGCTACTACTACTACTACTACTAAAAATAATAATAATAGTAATAATAATAATAATAATAATAATACATTTTATTTGTTACGCACTTTACATTTAGAACAAATCTCAAAGTGTTACATGAAACATCACTTAAACAAGCAAAAGTATAAAACAGGGTTAAAAACAGAAAATAAATTGCAGACACCTGTTAAAAATAGTGTAGTTAAACAAAACAGATAAAAGCAGCAGGGGAGGGCAGATAAAAACTAGGGAAATGCCCTTTGAAAGACAAAGGTTTTTAGTTATTTATTGAAGGAACTAAAAATACATAAATTTTCCTTACTGGGTATATACTGCATTGCTTACTTATATATGTTCGGTGCATGAGGGCGAATGTTCTTTAAACCCAAAGCATCATCTTCTCCCCAAAGGGTTACCAAGTATCTTTGGTGCCAAAATCTGGCAGATGATTTTTTTGTCTAAGGATAACAAAAGTTATTTAATTTTACTGCATGGACCATTCATTAGTGATTGGCCATGTCTGTTTGAAATAAAAAATGAACATTACAAAAACATCTATTTTGAGAATCTAATGAATCCATTCATATTCAATATGAATTCATAGCTAGACCTTGGAGCTCTACATATTCAAGACTAACTCTGCAGACCTACACCTACTGACACCATTTGAAGCCTAGGCCACAGACTAAAGCTGTTCATCAGACAAGTTGATCTTGATGATCTGGACATTTTTTTAAATGCATAATGCAATCAGTGATTCATCTCACATTTAGTATTCCCACACATCTAAGCTGCATACATGTTTATGTTTAATAGCCTACTTTAATCTGAATATGATTAACCTGTGTACTAGTCAGGAATTATAATGTGCTTAAATAACTGCATCTCCTTCATTAGTTGTGTACATGTTAGTGTTTTATGCATTTATGGGAACATGGTCAAAGCTGTGTCTTTATGTAAAATACCTACAGCTCTTTGATCTTTAATTTAGGCACATTGTCTCGGTGCTTTGAGTACTGTAAAAGAGAAGCACACTTTTTCATTATCCTGTCTATGAGCCTCACATGAGTCATGATTGGCAGCGTTTGATGAGGGCACAATAATGACAATCATCAACTCATAACCATCTCACTAATTACTGTGTCATAATCGCTACCATCAAGGAATTCAAAGCTGGTTCCTCATTTGCAGAGGGTGAAATATTCATGCTGCTCTGGTGCAAGTTTAGCAGCCTGAATTTCAAAATGATTACACACTAAAAAATCTCTGGGGGGGAGTGCAAAGGAGGAGCAGCTCCAATCAGTAATTCTGTTTTTGCTTTATCTAAGTATAGTGTCTGATAAAAATGGAGCTCAGACCCAGGGATTATTTGCAAGAAGACAATGTGATTTGGACAGTGATAATCTGCACACATATGTTTGGTAAAATGAAATAAAAACAAATAAAAGGAATTTAAATCCTGCAGTTGTCAGAAAGACTGGAATTGTTTATTTGTTAGGGGGTCTCTTCTCATTTTTCCCCATTTCTCCATTACCCCAGTAGAGCAGATTGGATTACTGAGCAAAGGCAGGAGAATTAGTGTTGGATCGTTGCGTCGCATATGTACCCCAAGGAGAGACGGTCTTGAAGAAAGGTTGTGAGAGAGGGAGAGAGCAAGCAGATGGTTGAGTTACTCAGTGTTCAAACATCCCTGGGCTGCAGTGGGGTGCACACTGTTGACTTTTTGCTTGTAATAACTGCAGTCACATTTCTTACAGCCACATTTCATGCTTTAGTGGATGGATGATGTATAATAGGCTGCTCAGATCTGCAGTGATGGTCCAGATGAGGAGGATGAGCTGAAGCTCAAGCTATGCAGAGTATACTTTATTTACTACATTTTTAAAGAAAGCATGAACCCCGAACTATGGAAGGTGTTGTCATGCAATGGCAATGTTTTGTGGAAGAAGAAGAAAATCAGCAAGGCGGTTTTACTGCAGCAAACGCCTGGGCACTACATGGCTTTGCTAATGTGTTCAGTGGAGCTGAAGATCCTTTGAGTAGAAGTAACAGTGCTGCACTGCAAAATATGAAGTATATAAATGTAAAAATATCATTTCAGATCAAATGTATGCATAAGATTATTTCTTGAATGTCCTCTCAGGAGTTGAAAAAACAGACTTAAAACAGCTTATACTGCCTTTATGACTCAGGAAAGCAAAAACCATCAAACCTGCTGCAACTAGATAACATATGAACCTATCTCACAAACCAGGAAAGCCTTGATCTGTAATATTCCTGGCAGGAGGTAAAATGTTTGCAAGTTAACAGTAGGGCAACATTTTACATAGGCAAATACTTCCCACCTACGCACAGGAAAAGGTCGGCACAGAGATCACACAGGTCCAGGGACCACACAAACAAGTTACATTAAAGCTACTATACAGTACTTTAATTTGGTGTCTACCTTAGTGACCCCTGTAGACGAAGTGCAACCTTTTATCTTTTGGCTGTCCTGCTTAATTTCAACAGTCAAACGTACCACTCACTGCGACTCTTTGCTGTAAAAAGGAACAAAAGCAGTTTTGGGCACATGCATGTAATCTCCAGCAGTTACCAGCATGAAAGAACTTTGAAGAAGTGGGCATTATTCTTCAACGACACAGGATCATTTCAATATTACTTTATATTATTTGAAGAACACACAACTTCTGAAACAATCCATCTCTTATTTGAAAAGAGGAGCAAGATCCTGTCCTGCAGTCCAGGGAGCAGAGCAGGTACGTGCATCTCTAAGTCGCAGGGGGTCTTAAGTTGTTTTATTCCATTCCCTCATGATTCCTGTCTTGTGTTTCCTGTTCTATTTTGATGCTCACGCTTGTCTCTTTCGTGTCAGGTGTATTAACTTCCTTCTCCCTTGTGTTCCTTGTCCCTTGATTACCTAAATGTGTTGCACCTACGCCCTGTTAGCCCGACTTTAATCTCTCTTCCCTCCTTTCTGTGCCAGTTTGTCTTGCAACTTCATGTCAGCGGTCAAGTCTTGACCTTCCTCATGTTTGCCTTAAAGTTTTGCCTTTGCCTGAACTGTTCTGACTTCCTTTGTACCAGCCTTTGACCCGATTAAATGGACTTTGAACTCTGGAACTGTCCTTCTTGGTTAAATGTCTCATAAAGGTGTATCAACAACAAAGCTTTAAGAAGATGAGCTGAAAGAGGACGGGAATGTAAACGTAGATGGTCCTGCAGAGGTCCTGTTCACTTTGTCTAACTTCAACGTTGATGGAAAAAATCTTTATTAGATGTGAAATATAACAAATAAGCAGGCTCATGTTTCAGCTTGACCATGATTTGAAATGTAAATTTGGTCCGAGAAGTACGCTAACAAGAATCTGTCCGAGGCAGATGTGTGTCTTATGTGAGTCTGGTCCTGCTGGAGGTTTCTGCCTGTTAAAGGAAGTTTGTCCTAGCCACTGTAAGAGATCAGACTGAGTCCTGTCTGTAAGATGGGACTGGATCTTATCCTACCTTGATGTTTGGTCTTGTGGATAATATAACATAGGATACGGTCTAGACCTGCTCTGGTTTGTATAGTGCTATATAAATAAAGATTGATTGATAATGTTTGGTAATCATCTCTGAAGTTCTACAGCTTGGAGTTCTCAGTTCTGTAAAGTCCTTTTGTGAGTGTTATCTCTCTCAGTCTTTGAAGGGTTATAAAACTCTGCGTCTTACAGTTGATGTTGGTCACGAGGGAAGATTGTTATCACTTTATGAAGTCTTTTTGGTGGAAAGTAAAATCTCTTACATTGTTACATTTTTCCTAAGGTCATCGTGTCTAAAGAAACGAGTAACTGGAGATGTCAAAAATATTGGAAGTAAACGCAGCTTCCCTTCAACATTGCGTCACCTTTTTATTTTTCAAAGCTCCAGAAGTCAAAGCTCTTAAATGATTGTGTTGAAACTTTTGACTAGCTTTTTGACCTCAACCCAACCAAAACCTTTTGATGTGGATTTAAAAAAAAGAGCCAGACCTTATCACCCGTCATCATTGCCTGACCTTACCAAGGCTGTTTTGGTTCTATAGGAGCAAGTCCCTGCAGCCCGGCTCCAAAAGCATGTTTATAGAGCCCATTTTACAAGCTTTTGCACCAACAAATAAATGCCAGAAGTCTTGAAGTAAGAAGTAAAACACATAGGTATAATATGATGGTGCCCACATACTTACATGCCATTTACTGTACATTCTGCTGGTGCTGCTGCAATGTCATGTATTTTTCTTTTTGGCCTGATAACACTGTGCTACCAGCACTTTTCTGGCTCAGAGCCCTCTACTCATCTGATTAATGCCTCCCCACTTAGACCTCTCCTCTTCCTCCACTTGCTCTCTGCTTCCACTGCTATTATTAATAGTGGGAGCAGAGAGAACACTTGTTGTGGCACAGAGATTAGGCAGCATGCAGCAGCCCAGCATGACCCGAGATACCCTAACACTACAATATCTATGTACCTTTCTTATTGCAGCGTTTTTAGCAAACAGATATGTGAGGTTTGACAGCAAAAGTCACTGAAACAACAAATCCAACCATTAATGTTGCTGTTGTCAACTTTATGGCTTAAAGCAGAGGAGTATAATCTATTCTTTCATACTATTCGAAAGCAAATGGCTTATTTATGTTGCCTTGGTATCAAATGATCTAAAGATATCCCTTTCCTTTTAAAGGCATGCTCTGTATGTCCAAATATAACCTCTCTCCCCAGTATTTACCCATAACAAGAGGCCTCTTTGGTAACAGTCTAAAATGAGATGAGGATACCAAAGTCTGAAAGCAAGAAGCCTGACAGAACCAAAGTATCTGTTAAATTCTGCTTTTTTGAATGAGGTGTTAGACCTGAATGCTTGAAGGCAGGAAAGGGTAGTTGAATCTTTAATCAGTGACATAAATTGAGTATTTTCAATACTCACCTGAGACGACTTGTTTGCCCATGACATTTACAGCTAATTTTACAGCTCCTCTCACTCTGAAGTTGTCATAAATAACAGCTTGTTCAGTGTTCATCTTAAATATGCTGTTAAAGCTACTTCTCTGGTGCTCATTAGGAAAGCTGGCCTTAAGCTTGCAGTCTTCACTTGGTGTTAAAGTAGTATAAGGGAGTGAAAAGCATGCAGTTGCTTCTTACCAAGTAGTTTTGGTGTCTAAGACAGGAGTGATTTCAGTGACATCAATATTAGGTTTCTGAAGAGTCGCACAAAGATGGCTGTAATATTGCTGACTCTAATTTCTGGCTTGTGCAGAAAACAGGCAAAGAGGTGGGATTCAAATAGCCAAAACATGTCTACTTGTCAGTTATCCCAGCTACACCCCTAATCGTACATGATTGTGCAAAACTTTTAGCCTTAACACAATGAAGCTGGATGAGTTGCACAAGGCTGTAAAAGTGTGTATTTCCACTGTAGAAACAGGCATTGTATAATGGTCTCTAATGATATGTAGGCTTGCTCTCTTCTTGGATAAAACTATCAGACAAGCTAATTACAACACCTGCTAAATGAGTGGCATGGGACTGCAGGCCAGTCAATACTATGGAAGATTCTAATTGGCATGTTGAGACCAGTCATACGTCTTATCAGCATGGGGGACAATAGTTTCATGCAAACATGACCTGCATGAAACAGAGACAGCATCTAAATTGGAACATCTGAAATGTGTGGACATTTCGTGAATGCACTTCTGCATATTTTTTTAATATGTAACAAAGTTATCCTTAAAAAATATCAAATCAAAGACTCCTATTTGATAAAATAAGCACTCTGAAGCCATCTCCTACCTCTATTATGGTTTTAAATCACTTTGGGGAAGCAGTGCAGCCTTTATTTAAATATTGAATCTACAAGTCCAGATCATAAAGTACATTTCATTCATCTGACTTACAAATCACGACACTGGTAGGAACTTCTGTACATTATGGACTTTAAAACCTGTTTTGAAATGTAATATTGTGAATTTTTTAGTTTTGATGACTATCTGTTGGCTACCTCAGCTGGTAACGAGAGTCATTATTTTAACAGAGTAATTATTATAACAGCTGGCTTCTGCATACACATGGACGACTAATGAGTTTAGAAATGCATGGCAGCACTGCCTGAAGAAATGAGTGTTGGTAGGGACGAGGTGGCCAGACATGAATTGTGCAGTGATGAAAGCAGATGTTTGGCATGCAAGATTTAAGAAAATGCTGAAAGTTAAAGAAGAGGCAGAATGTGTTTTAACAGCTACTAAAACAAATACAGGAAAGAACTCATTGGGAGACATTTGTAGCAAGTAAAATGAAATTATGTATCTTTTCCTGTTGTTTCTACTTCAGGAAGTGACTCCCTGCATTTCTGTATGCGTGCCTTGGTTTGCTCATGTAGGTTGCCTATGTAGGTGGAAATAGCAGCAGAGGAAAATATAAAAATGGTGAGAGTGGGTTTCACAGGGGAAGTGAGTCACACCTGTGCTAAAATCATATCTTGTGGTACTTGCAATGCAGTCTTGTCTATTGAGGTTCCTGACAGTAAAGGGACTGGCATCCTTCTTCTAAAAATAATTTCTGCATTTGTGATTGTTCGGTGTGGGTGAAGAATGGCTTTTTACTGAGAGCGGTGCACAGTCTGAGGGACGGACTCCAAAACTTGCCGTTTATTTGATGTACTGCATTGAATGTCTGAAAACGTTTCTCTTTTGAAGAAACTTCCCAAGAGAGTAAATAAATAAATATATGCAGCCAAACTGAAACGGACCTCGGAGTGACAGGAGGTGGATTTTAGACTGACATATTATTCCAAAGTAAAATGAGCATCATATTAAAACACTGACAGATTGCCACTTTTTTCTGAAATGATAGGCTGTCAAAATAACAGCAGTCAGATTATCTGTCAAAAACGCATACAGGACTTTAAGCTCTACTCATATCAAGTGTGTTTGGCCAGGCTTCAAACTCTCCAGTGTGTCCTCTTTTGAGTTCAGTTTTGTTTCATCTAGTGAGAGCAATGATATTTAAGTTATATTTGCTGTCTTTTTCCCAGTGGGGTAGTTTGTCAGGAATGAGAGCGCTCCCTTTCTGACTGCAGGAAATGTCCCAAAAATTGAAATCTTTTGAGAGCAGAAGCAGTTGTGACAGCAGTCTCTCAAGCTCAGGAAATATTACAAGAAAAGTAATGTCATAGTGTTACTGTATATTTCATACAGTCTGTGGTTCTACCTGCACATACTACAAGCTTCATGAGAAAAACATAATAAAATTTATAAAAAAAAACAAATTACAAATTTAAATTATTGCCATTAACACAATTTTTCTATGATTTTACATAGAATAACTATAATATCATCACACTATGATAATGTCCCATTGTGTGGCATTACTCACTGTCTTCCCTTCACATACATGATCATGTGATCATTTGTGTGACATTTCCACATGTGCTTCATCAGATTTTTTGCTCTTTCTTGCAGAATTGTTTCTAAAAAGGTCAGAGTAAAAAAGGTTAATTACCTCCTGCTTGACAATGCTGTCATGGCTGAAAATTCAGAAGCCAAAGACCGATGAATAAAAACATATGATAATAGATTGGTATGTTTTGGCAGATTAGATCATTTCAATATGAGGACAAGCAACTGACCTTATTAAGCAGCAAGTACATTCAAATTGGATAAGTGGCAAATCTTTAAGTATTGGAGTTACTTTATGTGACCATTGGAGTTTCCAAGCGCCAAGCATATGAGACAAAGACGTAGATATTAAAAAACAGTTTAGGTTACGATGAGCTAAAATACATTTGTAATAGAAAGAGTATGGTTTTGGTTCAAAGGATTTTTGTTTGGTGTTTTGTAAGATGAGTTACTTATTTAGATTGTGTCTGTGCTTGACATACAAAAGATACACTTACACAAGATCAAATATATTAGTTACTTTAGACAATACGTTGGAATCAAGTGGCAACCTCCGGTCTCAAACGAGGAAGACCATGTGGAAGTGTTATCAACTGCAATACATCTGCTTGAGGCTGGCTGCAGAAACAACGGAAACCACATCATGAATGGTGAAAAGACGATCTTTGCAGCATTAATAAACATGTTTACAGCCTGGTTCAAAAAACGACTTGGCTCTACAAAGCTAATCTCTCTATCGGCACACACTGTGCGGGGGGTGAATTTTAGGTGATATTAAGATTATGAGTTTTTTGCCCAAATAAGGACATGACTGACTAGTCTCCCGGTCGGGAACACATAGCTGTTGGCTAGGAGGCTCAAACTCTGCCCCTTTACGTCACACTCTGCCTGGTTGAGTTCCGTATTTCCAATATGGCTGCCGCCAACGATTGGCTTCAAAACAGCGCTCAGGAACAGATGGGTGACGTCACCGATACTACGTCCATATTTTATACAGTCTGTCATCTGCAACTTTTTCAAGGACCACAAACATGTCACCCCAACAATCCAACCCCTTGCACCCTCCGTACATGACATTTTTACTCTGAAAAAAATGTGAAATATATCTTGCTTTGCCTGCAGCCATTGGGTTCAAAATATTATAATCTGTGAAAAAAATAGCTACAGTGGGGATCTTTTAAGCTTTGTGGTAAGGTATGGAGCATACATATGGGCTATCCAGTTTAACTTTAAATAAAGCAAATTAGCAATAATAAATGAGCAACTTAAATTTAGATTGTCATTATTGAATATTGCTATTAAACCTTGAAGCCATGATGTACAACCATTGTCAACAAGTGATAAATGTTGGGAAACAGTTACATGTTTTGTGCACATTCAAAAAATGTATAATCCTGCTGCTGACGATCTGGACTCCAGCTGATACAGACGTGCTGTACTCCAGCGGCAACAGGTTCTACTACTTGTTTCATCACTATCACCTCTCTCTCTTACTCCCCTCTATCCCTCTTTCCAGACCCAACTCGGTCGAGGCATGATGGCTGTCTAACATGAGTCTGGTTCTGCCTGCGTTTTCTGCCTGTTAAAAGGAAGTTTTTCCTCGCCACTGTAACTAGCTAAATACTGCGATGTGCAATGCTCATGATGGATTAAGGTGGGGTCAGACTGAGTCTTACCCTGTCTTGAAGTTGGGTCTCTGTTGACAATTTGACATACAGTGGTCTAGACCTCCTATGTTTGTAAAAGCGTCTTGAGATAACGTTTGTTGTGATTTGGCGCTTTACAAATAAAGATTGATTGATTGATTGATTGATTGATTGATTGATTGATTGATTGATTGATTGATTGATTGATAATGTACATAAACAAGTACTAACCCATGTTTGCGGGTGGCTAATGCACCATATATGATGTGACTCATGTAGTGACTGTAACTTTAAAAGATTGTGCTGATTCAAAGTAAACACTTAAAGCAAAACGTTGTCAGCACTTACAATAAAGTCTACATTTTTGCAAGTGTTGGCATCCTTTTGCTCTTAGTCATTACTATGTTAATATAGGGTTAAACCCCAGTCTGCTGTACTAAAGCCATGAGATTGATTGAAACCTCCCTCACCCTGAACCACTGGTTCATGTGGACTCAGTGATTTTTATAACATTTCACCTGACTTCAATGCCACGTCAAAAAATTGGTAACAAACAGTGCAAAGGAATCCCAAATATGGAAGACTCTACACTGACACTGACAACCTACACAGGTGTATATCTGTGAGGGCAATCTTTGAGACTTAGTTATGCAACTTGATAAAATCCTTTATGAAATGTTCCCTCTACTGATTAAAATGTCTATTGAGTTCAATATATCAAATTCCACTCTCTTGAATGCTAAGCAGCCTGATCAGCAAAAAACTCATCAAGGCAGTTTTGGGCAAGTCAATTGAAAAATGTTATCAAATGCTCATTACTTATCACTAATTGAAAAAATTAATTACATCCATTTACAGAATAAGTAAGTAGTTACATTAATCATCACTTGCTTCCATAACTCCCAGCTCCATTAAATATGTCCCCCAACAACTCCAAAGCTTCCCTCGCCACATGTCACATCTAGTGCATTAAATACACTCTGAATTAAAATAGGAGATATCGTTGTTTAACACAGAGAAGGCCCAAATACTGAAGGTGTTTACAGATGGTGATACTAGTGATACTACCAGAGGAATTAAGCTGCAGGGATAATCAACCCAAAGGAATACTCAATGTTCTTCACCTGATTTAACATCAGGACAAAATGTAACAAAGAAAAAAAATACGAAAAATGGATGTGAAAGTGAGTTTCTATGTACAATATTTCTTCTTTCCGTTGGGACTTGCCAACTCCTCACACCACAGGCTAACACATCTAAAATCCAGTCTCTTCACACAGACAGAAAAGGGATTTGAGCACTCCTCTCCAGCTCCAGGTAAGGCAATAAAGAGAACTTAAAAAAATGTCACATCAGAAAAATGTAATCAATTGCAACACTCAGTTTTGTATTAGAATTATTTTACAGTGACATGTCTCTCTGGTGCGATTGCAAACACTTCATTGGATCATGCATTGACAGTCAGCCTATTTTGTCAGGTTAAGTGCAAAGGCTTGTTTGATGATGTGTTTGAATGTTGTCGAGATCTGTTGCATGTGTGTGCAGGCATGCATAAATTCCCTTGAGTTTCTTGGCTGCCACCAGCACACAGTGAAACACTCACTGCTTGGCCTTGCGGCTGTTGTGTTGGGATGAGACTTCTTCAAAGCCAGTGATTCTGATTTAGTGGTTATCTGCAGAATTCATCACTCTCCTGCTCTCATTTAATATCCCCAACCACAACTCTGGTCTAACCTTCAGCCCCTGCAGAGCGTTTTTTAATTCTTTATTTGCTCTACCTCCTGTGCAGCCTCATAGGCATCGTCCTAAAGCCTCTCTCCAGCTTGAGGAGCAAAGATAGGCAGGAATGCATTTTAAGTATCTCATTTTTTTTTTTTTTTACATCGCTAAACATCCAAATCTCCCAGCTTTGATGATTCTTTATGGACCCTGGCTCTGTACACAGTTGTGCTTTTGAATGATGCATCTGGGTACTAGGTTTATTGTGGTATGAGATTTGTTAGATTTGAAAGCAGAAGGTAAAATAATTAGATCATATTCAAATGTCAGGAAATGTGCAAAATATTAGGTGCATCACATTCTGAATGTGAGATTCATGCAGCATGACAAAATGGTGTGAAGGTCAGGATGGTGAATGTGCATGTGACCCATTAGACACAGGAGACCAGGATTTGTCTGCAGTCTCTGGTGGTTGGAGGGACATCTAGATGGAATAATAATGATGTGGCTCATTTTCTACAATGAATGTATTTACTGATAGATGCTGTGACATACACCATAACTATACTGGCACAATTCTGATCCTTACAGCAATTTTTAACTTATGATACAATGCACAACATTTTGGAGACCATAGACACAGTTGAGTTGTCTCTTTTTGTTGTCAAGTTTTCTTAGGACCCCTTCAGTCTATTTTTTTGGTGATTATGCCCCTCAGGTCACCCCTTTGAAAGGCATGTTCAGCAAGATCGTTCTCTCGTATTTAATGCTGATGTGAATGAATTTACCACCTTTTTCATGTCAAGTCTCTAACATCACTTTCTGGCCAAGCACACACCTGTGGTAGGGAGCTGTCCTAGTCCTCCTCCTTGCCAAAGTTATCTAGGCGTCTCTGTGGCCTTCATTTTTCCCCCATGTGAGGTAAGACAGGCTTACATAGTGTGAGATCATTTGCTTTCAGTGTGAAGGATCTGGAGAGTGATCTTTGATTGATGGATAATGTACTTGTTGTATAATGTGTCTGTTGTTGTGAAGCATGAGGTCTATCATTTGTCAGTGCCGCTTAAAAAAACAGAGGAACTTTCTTTTAAGGGAGGGATAAAAAAAAAACTCAGATTAATTTGGGATTATTTGTGATTTAAAAAATGAAGGTTTGACATCCCTCATAAAAACTCAGGAAGCGTTGATACTAAAGTCCACCGCACACTTTTCTGAGTTTGCAGTTGTTGTCATCTAGTATTACCTGTCACAGACACAACTGCTGTATCGTCTGTGGCAAGTGAAAAAATGTTATGACACCCCAACGTTTTTGTCAACTCAGTCAGCTTATGCGACCCGGGCCCACAGAGACTGCCACATGCTGCTGTCAACACAATCACCTGTTGTTGTGGATGGCTGCAGGCGAGCTTCAGGCATTAAGTACACATCAAACTGTTTTTGACACCACTGACCATATCCCAGCTTCAGCACAATGCTGCTGATTCTGCCTTTTTTTGTGGTATGTTATAGCCAAGGTTTATTTTCTGAGTCACAATTTTTCTCAGATGTTTTCTGCAATGCATTCACACATCTATTGTAGAAACAGCAAGGTTACTAAGACTTACACTGACTAGAACCATGTGAACACTGACTTTTTTTTAAACAGAAATTGTTGTGTCAAGGCCACACAAGGAAGTAAACTGATCAACCGGAGCTTGTCAACTTCCTTGTGTGGCCTTGACGTGCCATTGGGAATTTACTATAGAAGTACGTTGTTAATTCAGAAAAACAGAGCAGATTTTTTATTTATTTACAAAAACCTTTCTCATAATTCCGAGATAATTAACTTGTGAATTCAGAAATTCTGAGATAATTAGCTCGTAAATTCAGAAAGACAGAGCACAGTTTTTTTTCTCATGTGAACACAATACGCTTCAGTAGTTTCTCTTAATTTTTATGATCTATTTAAAATTCTATAGGATGATGATACTGTGTTAACAGAAAGCACAGTAGAAAAAGGCAAGACGTGACAATTATTTTAAGCATTCAAAATACCACACAACACCTTAATTCAATTTAACAAAGCAACCAATACATTTGAGAATATGTGAAGGATGTGTCTCGTCAGCCGGGCAAGTCATTTCAGTCAATCTGGATGCAATTACGATGCCTTTGCTGCTCAGCTATTTTTCTTTTCCATGATCCTTCATGAGGTCTGATGATTTTGTTTTGCCAGGTGTTGAAACAGAAGCTGACCGATGACTCATAGAGCAGGGAGGCTCAGTGACGCTAAACCTCAGTCCGTCATAAAAATCTGCATCAATGAATGAAGTAGATCACACAGTCACAGACATTGTATGGCGTCTCTTGATATCTGATTGGCCAGTTTAGGTGCCACCTCAAAATATAAACCTTGATTGGCTATTTTCCTTGCCAGTGGTTGGACTTATGTTAAGAGCAACAGTGTTCGGATTATGTTGCATCTAGTGACTGTATAGACAGAACAAACTGACATTCTGTGTGAAGCCAGAACTTTTAGAGCACCCCCCGGTGACTGACTGCAGTATAGGTCTTAAAGCATGCCTACTGCATTATAACAGATGAAACATGGGTCAAAGTAGAATTAAGAGACATGTCGAGCCATTTTTCTTTCAGTCATTAAAGGTAATTCTTATCATGCTGATTTATATGCAAGCACTCATTTCAGAGTTTATTTTTATACGTTGTTTGACATTAGAGAAAGATGAGTGACTGACAGCTCTGTTGACAAATGCAGACTCCTGCAGCATTGTGTACCAGATTAGTGGAGTAGAGGAGGAACTGTGAGAGGACATGTATTAAACACAACGAAAGAGTCATTGGTTATTTTATAGACATGAGTGTCTACTTTTAATCAACACAATAATCTATTCTGCTGTGGACTGTACCGACATGAGGGATCTTTGATGTTTATCTTTAAGTTAAATACGTGGTTTGGTACATTAACATGGGAAATGGTTTTAACAGGCTGCTTGTTGCTTTCCTTACATTGAGTGTAGCACATTGTCTTATGTTAGTACTAAAGAAAAAATTTTAAGTTAGATTTTGGGGAATTTTTGAATTTAATGGATAGGACAGCTGAAGAGAAACAGGAAATGTGGAATCGAGCCTGCAACCTCTGCAACAAGGGCTATAGCCTCTGTTTATGGCATGCATGCTTTGACCGCTAGGCCAACGGCGCCCAACGTTAGTACTACAATTTAACATAAAGTTCACAAGACAAAGGAAAATGCACGTGAACTCTCGCATGACAACGTTTTCTTTATAAAATGTATTTTTTGACATTTACACAGTGTGCAAGAGTTTGAATGCCATTTTTTAAGTTACTTACTTACTTGAAATTGACTTTGAACAAACATATTCTCTATTAGCCCTTAAGCAAATTGAGCTTTGAAGATTAACATGTTTGCACTAAATGACTTATCGTTGTCCCCCTTGCTAGTCATTGACATGAATACTAGTCGGTTGAACGAGTTACTAATATATTCATTATAGGCTTTAAGTTCTGGTTATATTTCCTGTCTTAGCTGGAGTGTAGCCATCCGCCACTAGCGGGTGCTCTAGCTCTGGTTACTGGCGAACAGCAGAATGCTAGAATTCTCTGATAACCAGATGTAAACAATCACAGATGGCAGATAGCATCTTGAAACAGCAGTGTAGGGGAAATAAGGTTGATTTTCTTGTCTTATTTGTTAATCATGATTATTTCTTTTCACTTAATTTCGGGTTTTGGGTTCATGGGTGTGGTTTACCTTTAGTGGGGTTGAATATTTTTTGTTGACCGCCATCATCATCGTCATTATCACCGTTTATTTAGACCGTTTTTGGTAATTAATTATTTTGAGACCCTTCATTGACTTTGGTTTTGATTTTTGGCAAGACGCGTCACTTAGCCGCTTCAAGCAGCATGGCTTGGTGATATTTAGATTTTGAGAATGGAGTCAAAGTTTGTGTTTAGGTAACTCGACACAGCCTACAAAGCGTAACTAGCACAGGCATGTGGACGTTTACCTATAAGGAAGACTGAAAGCATGAGGGGCCAACTCTGCTAATGCTAGCCCCACTCTGCGAACCATTCTGGCATCGTTCATCCGCAGACTCTGCGGTTAAACACTGCACCACTCCCCTGCCCACACTGTGCCCTTTCCAAAGCCTTTGGATTATCATACTGGAGGAACATTTTAAATTGGTAGATGCTGATAAAAACACAGTTGGGTTTGAATCCTTTGTAGTTTGTATGTGCTTGACCTAATTGCATATCATACTTCACAAATTTCCTTTTTCCTTACGCTTACTTTGTTTGTTTTTCACATTCAATCATTTACATAGAAGGCACTTCATCTTTCATTGAGTATCAGCTTTGATGTTGTGTATGCCGTGAATAAATCAACCGAGTCATTCAGTCATATACCCTCCCTCCCCATGCTTCATATTGTATCATCTTTCTGCATCTTTCACCAAAAGATGAGGTGAGAGAAGAGAGGAGATTCAAAGGAGAACGGAGACATAAAGGTCTTACTAACATTATAAAACTTATCTGTGTGTGTGTGTGTGTGTGTGTGTGTGTGTGTGTGTGTGTGTGCCTGTGTGCCTGTGTGCCTGTGTGCCTGTGTGTGTGTGTGCCACAGAGGAATAGGCTAAGAGTTTGGACATAGTGAATTTATGCTTAGGAAAAAGGCTGTGTGAAAGATGGAGAACAGAAAGGGCTCCTCAGTGAGTGCATTCAAGCCTGAGTCGGACTGGGCTGCTTATTCATACACAGAACTAGCTTAACCTCCTCATATGAACCCTGAAATAAATTGCTCCTCCAAGTGTAACCAATGCGCCCTCGAATTTCAAAATGCTTATGACTGTTCTGAAAAAGGGTACAGCAAAAGAATTGTAGCTCGCTCATCTGCACAGACACAGAAAGGCTCTTTGCTTTAAAATAAAAGCATAAAAGGGCATATTCCTGGAGGATTTTGAAGATGTATGTACCATGAACATACTATTCAAAGTAAGTGACCTTGTATGCTCTGCTTTCAACAATTTTACAGATGTAATGTGGCTGAAGCTGCTCAAACTTTCTGTGCAACCGAGTACATCCGAGGACTTTCACATCACTCACGACCAGATAATGCATTTATTTCTTTGAGTTTTTACCACTACTATTAGTGGGACTTCAGTTATAATTAGTAACCATGCACTTTTGGTGTCACTGCTTCGACATATTTGCAATTCAAATACGATTATCCACACTTGGATACAAAAAAGGCCTCTGTTCTGGAGGAGTGCACTGATTTATGATGGACTGTAGTTTAATGGTAGTCCAGGTCAAAGTTCTGAGGCATGTCTTGCCTATGACATCTCTTCACTGTGTACCTTAAAATTGATTTTCCAGACATGTTATTGCAGGGAAAAAGCAGCAGCTTGTCAACAGTTGTCCTACAATAGTCCTTGCATTGTTCTGAAAAGATCAAAAGTCACTATTCTTGCTGCAATGTAGCTAATTACCTGTCAGTCAAACATCTAAAGCAATGCCAAGAGATCAAGGCAAATTTATTACAAGAAAATTTCCGCAACATAACACCAAAAAAAAAACTAGAGCCCCTGAAGAGAGAAAGTCTAAAATTCAATCTAAGTTAGTGATTGGTGTCACAGCTGCAGATAATCATTCGTCCCAGATTAACTGAAAGAGTCAGATCTTACTTTGTAGAGCGTACAAGAACAAGTGCAACAGCTTGTGGTGTAACTCTTCTTTCTAATCAACGATAAAACCTGAGCGAACTAATTTATTTGTTGTTATGTCATGTTATATATCTACAAACATCACGCTATCCTTTTACACTTTGAAGTTACATCACTGTTACATCAATCGGCTCAATGGTGGATGGATCAATTGGTGGAAAAACAAGAAAGCCTATGAATGCTCACCATGACAGCAAAGAAGCAGAGCCCATTACCTTGGCTATCATGTTCATGTTTCTGCACCAGCACTTCACTTCTGTAAAACTCTCACTTGGAGTGAACGTTTGGAGCAAAGTGGGACACCTTTTGTTCTTGCAGCAGTTCTTGCAGCAGAAAAAAATGTCAGGAAGGAGTCAGTTTTTTTTTTTTAAACGTTTGCACATTTTAAGGTGAGGCCTGACATTTCAGGGGCTCACAGAACTTTCAAAGTGATAGCATTGAAAAATGTATGTCTGTCTTTAATAAACAGTAAAATCTGCATCTGAACTTGCTGTACAAGTATTCTGGATGCCGGCTTGGAGTTGTTGTTGTTTCACACAACAATTCATGCAAAAGCAGAATAGAAAAATACATTATAAAAATATGTTCAAGGCTTCTACATTAGACTATTGGGATTAACCAGACATTAACCAGAGGCTGTCATAGCATAAACTTTACCACAACCACATAATAATGTCATAATGTTGCTTCCACAAGCGACACATTTTATTGCAAGACTGATTACTGCTATGGTATAAAACAGAAAGAAGTTATGACTGAACTTAAAAAGAAAAACAAAGTCAAACCCATCATTTCAGAATTATTTCTAGGAAGACATGCTGGAGTTGATTTCTTATGAATGATTTTTTTTAGGAATAAATCAGTACTGTAGACACATAATTAAATGACATGTTTTTGAGTATTTCTGTTTGTTCTGATACATTGTGATTATACATCTCAGTGCAAGTCCATTAGTATCAAAATTGTCTTAATCACATCGTGCCATGCTAATGAGTTTATGTGGGTTGGGTACGGTAAGTAATGAACTGTTGTTATTCCCTCTTCTGAAAAATTTAAACACTGTTTACTTTATAATTACCCAACTTTCTTACTTATTACCAGGCTGTGTTGAATACTTGATTGTGATTGGTCAAAACCACATAACCGTTGTGAATTCTGAACAACAAAAGTGATGCCTGGGACAGTCTGATCACACAGACTCAGGTCATACCAAACAATCTGTGGAAAGGAATCACAAGGCATATTTCACCTCTGCCGGTTGACACTGTGGCAAAAATGTTTGTTTCTGACTCAAGCTGAGCCAGAGATTGGGGAATTAATGACTCTGAAATGATAACCATATCTGGTAAGGACAAGTGTCCTAGCTACGGGAGCAGAGCTGGTTAGTGCAACTCTAAGGGCCTGATCTACTAAGATCCCAGATAACGAGCGCTAATTTGCGTGTGCAAATAAAAATTTTGCACGTTCTATTTCTGGGCCTGTTGCAGGTGATCTACTATGACTGCGTGCACAAATGATAACAAATGCAAAAGTGATGCGGACCGCCCTATTTTACGAGGATCTTGCGTGTGCTATCGGCTGTCACCATGGAGTGTTTGAGAGAACAGAGTGGCCGTAAGCGATAAATGAAGTTTGAAGCCATGGAGTTGGAGGTCTTTGTGGAGGAGGGAAATAAACACATCGGTGAACTCCAGCAGAGATCTGCCAATGAAATAAACGCATCTACTCTACTCCAAAACGCAATCAGTGTTGGAGATGGAGTTTAGAGAGCAATTTGATGAGGCTTAGTCTGCCAGTCTTGCGCTGGCTACTTAATTGGGAGGTCAATCGCAGTTTTGAAACAACCAGGGCCAGAAAAGTTAGGCGTCACTTTGATGAAGACAGACGCCTCACTGCAGAGAGCATCTTTCGAGTAAACGTTTTTAATTCCCGATATCATCATCCAGCAACTGTCCCAAAGATTCACCAGCTTAAATGGAACTGGGAACATGTTTGAGGACATGTCATGTTATCTATTGAGAATGGCAGAGCAAAGAAAATGGACATACACACATTGTGGACAAGTCCGCAGAGCTTAAGTCTCATCCAAACAGTGGTGAGTAGGCCTATTATTGATTTTTTATTTGTATGTGAACTTGTGGGTCGCTGTGCCAATTTGACTAAACTTTATAGCTGTTGATACAGTGACCTACTGTGCTCTCATTAGTTGAAAAAGTTTAAGTGGGTGTCAGAATGATGCGGTCGCTATCCATGGTGCTGAACTGCTTTGAATTTGTGTTGTTTTATTTATTTATTTGTGTTGTTCTCTTGGTTTGTTAGACTTCATGTCCGTTTGATTGACGGATTCAAAATGACATAACTGTGTGTAAAACATGTAGTAATGCTTGTAAGCCCCGCTGTTGCGGGCATGTTGTAAAGTTATGATGAACTTTACAGTGACCGCAGCCATGTGTGCATAACGCTGTGCAAGTTTGCACCTGCCTTTTAAACGTGCTAAATATAGACGCAAAAACAGTGCCCGCTATCTGCTTCAGGTTTGATAAATCACACTGCGTGTGCTAAATGATTACATTTGTATCTCCTCCTCCCAGTATTTTGCGCGTTCTGATGATCTACATGTATTCTGCATATTCATGAAGGCAAACACGCTAAATGGATAGCGAGTGCTATTTTGCTCATTTGACAGACGCAATCCTCGGTGCACCCGGTTAGTACATCTGCTTTGTGTGCGCTATCAAGTTTGCACGTGTTTTTATACACGCAAACCTTTCGTAGATCGGGCCCTATGTTGTGAATCGCTACAAAGTAAATTAAACCATAAGCAGTAGTAGGAGCAAAAATGTCAGTTTGCATCATTTATGATTAAAAGTGTGTCAACTGCAAAGCTTAGAGAAGAAGGAGTGCTAAGTGACGACAGAAATATTAGCACAACTTTTCCTGCAGAAGTCCTGTTCACCTTGACTAATATGATATTCATAGTGGCTAATGTGTTAGCTCGAGTTTAATATCAATTCATACTTCAATAAGGCAGATAAGAATCCTTCGCCATTGGGCAGAATCTCTGCCCATGGAATCTAAGGGTCATTTCTTTGCTCCATTTGTTATTTTAAATCAATAAAATCATCTTTGGATCAATATTTTGTGTCAATTCATGTCTTGAGTTGGTAGCCAGCTAATAAGCATTAAAGTGTGTAGTCAGCGGGTAATAGGAATTGGAATTCCTTCAGAGTGAGACCAGACCCTGACACGAAGCCATCCCTTACATGTTAATGCTTCATTAAATAATACTATATGTTTACATCCATAATAATGTTGAAGTGTTAGTTTATGTAGGCTATATAACATTTGATTGCTTTTTCATTGCAGCCCAGTGATAAATATAGGTCTTATTTTAATGGAGATTCGTAAAGTATTCACATTGAAAGTAATGTGTCTCAAATAGAACCTTAACAACATGCTCTTATGTTTTCTTCAGTGTAAAGTCATGGTACAAAAAGGTGTTGTGTAGATGTGTCATGATACACATATAGCGACATGAAGAATGCATGTTGAGTGAGTCAGTTGTGCTGATATCTCATTTTTCCACTCGCTGGATCACAGTCACATCCAGCAGACACTCCAATGCCCACCTTCTATTCCCAGAAAACACCTTAATATGTATTACACATTTCAAAATATCTTCACAATCCTCTTCTTTAACATTCTATCAACACAATATTTTGCTCCTCTTTATTCTTTGTGCTTCTAATCCTACGCTTTGTTCATACCCTTATGATTGCTCACTCATTCCTCTGATCAGTCCTCGTTCCCTCTCCCTCTCTCTCCCTCGCTCTCCTTCTGTTCACTGAGCTTTTAGAATGAGGGGGCGAGAATCCCCAAAACATGAATCATTAAAAGATGTGAGGAGAAAAATAGATCACTGCAGATGCACCTGCAAAATAACAGCGTGCGATGAAGAGAGAGAGGGAGATGGGACAGAGGGAGAGGGGGAGGGGAGCATGAGACAAAGGATCTGTCCTCTGCTTAACCGGAGTTATACTGTCTTTACAAATACAGTACACTTCCATGTGCAGGCCAGGTCAACATAAGCTGCTGATCATTATGTTTACACTGTCATTTTTTTACATAATTTATTTTGCTGTTTTTGAACACAATGTAGAGACATACATAAAGGGGAAAAACAGGACCAAGAAATAAAATACAAAACAAACAAAAAGATGGTGCTTTGAACTAGGATTTGACATCACTCTCTGATGGGCTCAAACCTTCAGTTTTTGTACATCCTTTCATTGCATTTTTGTTAAAAATATTCCTGTTGACTAAAATCCATAGAAAGTGAGGCAAGTTTCAACTCAGTTCACAGGTTAACAAGTTCCTGAACACCAGAGAAGCATTGTATGCTTCTGCATACTACTCTGTAATTTATATTTGTGATTTTTAACATGTTTTTAGGACTTGCCTTTGCAAACACAATACCCTCACACAATAGTCTGAACGACAGTGCAAGAATTGTAAAATACATATTTTCTCGTGTCAAAGAGATGCTGAAAGTGACCTTTAGCGTGTCTTTTAACACATGATGAAATAATGGAAGTGGTATCTGTGACGTCACCCAACTGTTTCTGCAGCACTCTTTTGAAGCCTATCGTCGACGGGAGCCATATTGGAAATGTTGAAGTCGACAAATCTGCTGTTGAGCGATTGTGACGTAAAGAGGCGGGCTTTGAGCCTCCTAGACAACAGCTACAGTGTTCCCGCATGTCAATCAAGTCAGCTGTGCCTCTCATTGGAAGACTCGTAATCTTAATAACTTTGAAATTGCTTCGTTATGAAAAAAATCACCCCCCCCCCCCCCCCCCCCCCCCGTACAGTGTGTGCCGATGGAGAAATGAGCTATGCAGACTGCACTCATCTTTTGTACCAGGCTGTAAAGATTGGCTTTTTTGAATTTGTTTGTATGTGGTTTCCAGGACTTCCAGAGCCAGCCTCAAGCGGACACTTGATTAACTGCAGTTTTTAACACTTCTGCATTGGCTTCAATTCTCGTGGCCAGAGGTTGCCGTTTGGGTGAAAATGACTGCAAGAGTGTTGATGTAGTCATGGTGATGTCACCCCCTGGTTTTTGAACCCCTTTGGTTGCACCATGCAGGTTTTTTTTTTTTGTGTGAATGGCAATTTTAACATTTATTAGCTAGACTGGATATCTATTACAGATAGCCATCCATAATTAATATGGATTATCCCATCTGTGGTCGTGGGGGAGCTGGAGCCTATTCCAATTGTCATTGGGGGAGAATCAGGGTAAGACAGAGAACCACACATACTCACACTCACACCTTCACACCTACAGGCAATTTAAGAAACTAATTATCTTTGGACTGTGCATGGAAGCCGTAGTACCAAGAGGGAATGCCTACATGAACCGAGAGAACATGCAAACTTCACACAGAACCAGGAACCTTCTTGAGCCAGGAACCCTCTCCTCTTGAGGTGACAGGACTAACCACTGCACCACAGTGCATTGTTTTATTACAGGTATCTGTGATTCAATTATTTCCAGTCAAACTGAACATTTTAGATAGCGACAACATCATTCTTGAACATATATGTCATTTTATCTTTCATATGCACTGTGCTTTTAATTCCAGATGTCCACAAAGCCATGCTTACCGTCCATAATAAACATTTTGGATATCTGCCTGAGATATTTTCCTAAGAAGACCTCCCCTTTTAGAGATCTAAAGTGAAGTTCACACCACAAGATGATGGGGCTGATTTTGGGCCCTGATTCCCCCATTCCGAAAAAACAGCAAAGTCCATATTTGAGATGGTTTTAAAGATTACTTTGCCAGATTTTCCTGCAGTGTGAGGCATGATAGGAGGGATTTCACTTTCCCTGATCTCCACAAATGTCGTGGTTGCATCAATTTGAAATCATAAATGTCAAACCATAGTATTTAATAATATTAGAGATAGTTTCAGTATTCAGAGAAATCCTGTTCTGTAGGGGGAACCCTGAGGACAGCTGAGCATGCTATCTGAAATTGAAAGTAAACTGGCCGAAGAAGGGGGTGCAATAATAGCAGCCATAATGAAAACAGTAAACACTAAGCATGAACTTAGATGGACGTCAGAAATGAACCAGCTAGTGGATTTCTGACAACAACACAATGTGTCAAGGAGAGGAGTGTCCTAGATTTACCAGGTAGCTAAGAAGCTAACAGCATTGAGCTGGGCAACAGTCATAGTGTCCTGCCTGTCAAACTCAATCAATCAATATTTTCTCCAAACAAGCACATCATCCTGAAATAAACCTCAGAACGACATAAAGTGTACCTATCTTACTCTATTATACACAAGTAATTATAAACATACTTCATGGAGAACTTTTATGAGGACAGTTTTTTTATGGCATGGTAATTTCATGACTTTCAGATTTCAGCTGTGAGGGAGAGGAGTTAAATTACCTGTCATTAGGCCACCTCCACTTCAAACTGTGAAGGAGGGACCGCTGAGTAATTATTCTCTCAGCTCCTGCGGCTAATCAGACAATCGTTTTACAGCTTCATGTGGATGCTGGGATTCTGGGTACACCATCATTAGATTTGGCTGTGATTAGAACTCGGTTAAGTACTGTTGAACTGATTAGGACTTATTTGAAAAGCGAATGCTCTCCTCAAAAGTTTTAGGAACATTTCTTTTAACAGCTTTTTACAATCAGTGCTTGATTGCAAATATATGAAGTGGACACACAACAGGGATTCTGGTCTCAAAACTATTGCACTGGCACTTTAAATATATTATTAATCTCATGGTGTATTTTTCTTGCATGGTGGATATTCATACATTTAGGGCCCGATCTACTAAAGGTTTGCGTGTATAAAAACACGTGCAAACTTGATAGCGCGCGCAAAGCTGACGTACTAACCGGGAGCACCGAGGATTGCGTCTGTTAAATGAGCAAAATAGCACTCGCAAATCATTTAGCGTGTTTGCCTTCATGAATATGCAGAATACATGTAGATCATCAGAACGCGCAAAATACTGGGAGGAGGAGATGCAAATGTAATCATTTAGCACACGCAATGTGATCTATCAAACCTGAAGCAGATAGTGCGCGCTGTATTTGCGCCTATATTTAGCATGTTTGAAAGGCAGGTGCAAACTGGCACAGCATTACGCACACTTGGCTGCGGTCACTGTAAAGCTCATCATAAAATCGCTTTACAACATGCCTGCAAAAGCTGGGCTTACAAGCATTACTAAATGCTTTAGTCAATCAAACCAAGATAACAAAATAATAATAATAAAACGACACAAATTCAAAGCAGTTCGGCACCACGGATAGCGACCGCATCATTCTGACACCCACTTTTTCAACTAATGAGGGCACAGTAGCCCACTGTATCAACAGCTATAAAGTTTATTAAAATTGGCACAGCGGCCCACATCTTCACATACAAACAAAAAATCAATATGAAGTACTCGGCCTACTCACCACTGTTTGGACGAGCCTTAAGCTCCGCGGACTTGTCCACGATGCACTGTATGTCCATTTTCTTTGATCTGTCATTCTCAATAAATAACATGACATGTCCACTCAGTCTATCCTGTCCCATCATGCTCATCAAGGGGTTTTTAGTTAGTTTTAACGTGAATGAGCGCTCACTGAGCTGCGCCAGGCAGCTCTGCGTAACTCCTCATCTCGTGCTTGCAGCAGTGTGTTGGGGCGAATTGAGTCAAACATGTTCCCAGTTCCATTTAAGCTGGTGAATCTTTGGGACAGTTGCTGGATGATGATATCAGGCATTGAAAACGTTCACCCGAAAGTTCCTCCCTGGGACAGTGAGGCAACTGTCTTCATCCAAGTGACGCCTAACTTTTCTAGAACAAGAGTGGCAGACTAAGCCTCATCTCTCTAAACATACTTCATGGAGAACTTTTATCAAAACACTGATTGCATTTTGGAGTAGAGTAGATGCGTTTATTTCATTGGCAGATCTTCTGTTTTTTCTCACATCATTCACCTTTTCACAGATGGCCTCCCAAATCGCGTTTCTAACGCTGAGATGTCTCTGCTGGAGTTCACCGATGTGTTTATTTCCCTCCTCCACTAAAACCTCCAACTCCATGTCTTCAAACTTCATTTATCGCTTAAGACCACTCTGTTCTCTCAAACTCTCCATGGTGACAGCCGATAGCACACGCAAAATCCTCATTAAAATAGGGCGGTCCGCACCACTTTTGCACTCGTTATCATTTGCGCACACAGTCTTAGTAGATCACCCGCAACACGGCCAGAAATAGCACGTGCAAAATTATTATTTGCACACGCAAATTAGCGCTCGTTATTTGGGATCTTAGTAGATCAGGCCCTTAGTGTTTTCTATTTATTATTTTAAATACAAATGCTTTTAACTCATTATATACACCATAAATAATTATGTGTTTATGCAGTTGTGCTTTGTAACTATTATGGGGAACTTCCGTTTTATTTCACTCTGCAAGATGACATTTAGCTGAGGCTAAGATTTTTGTTTGTCAGTCTAATACTTTGCTTGTTTTTTTCATGTAACGAGCAAAAGTAGTGTAAAAGGGAACCCTTTACACTACTTTTGCATTTCCCTTGACAAAAACAGTGAGTGTACGGTCCCCGTCCCCCCGTTATAACACGCTGCCAATTTGGGGAAACACTGCAAATACTTCAGGAAGGAGAGATGATGTGACACTTTACACTGTGCATTTATTACTGCTTTGAAAAGGATCAGCTCTGTTACAGGCAGTGAAGACCTGGCTGTGGAGGCTGAAGGTGTGGGCATGGAGGTAGTAACTGCTTTGACTATGACTGCTTGTGGGTGAATCTATAAAAATATTGAGGATATGGCTGCAGTATAGGTCTTCTGTAAGTATTCTTGCATCATTAGGCCACAGAATTTGAACCTGCTGTGCTACTATGATACATTTCCAGATACCATGGGGACTCATGGATGCAGTATCCTCAGTGCGACAGGCTCAACCAGCACAACCATGCAGGTCATAGCACAAATATGACCCCAGCATGTGGTGTTACAGCCATTATAAATGTGTTGCCACAATAATCATAACAACCAGAGAGCTCTGCTAAAGCCACAATTACAGTGATAGCAATGGCCAAGTTATGTAATGGCTAAAGTTGTAATCACAGCCAGCAGTCTGTCACATTGAGCCTCAGCAGCAGCGGGTGAGAAGAGACAAAGAGGTACAAAAGATATGAAAGTATCATTGTTGTTATACTGATGTGCAGGGACAACAACACAACAAAGCTGGGAGGGCACTCCCTGCGGTGGTTAAGGCAGCTTTCTTGAGACCAAAAGTGCAGAACAAAGACACAGTTATAGCCTCTGAAGGAGTTTTAATCAAGTTTGGTTACAGACTAGAGAAACTGAGATGAAGGTTGAGAGGTTGGCAGGTGGAGAGAGGCTGAGCGGATGAAGCATTGTCTCTTGGGTTGAAGATGGCTGACTGGTGACTGAGGCGGATCCTGCAGCAGCGGAGAAATAGGTTAGGACGTTGGTAATACTCAAGGTCGCAGGAAAAAGACAGGATGATGGGGAAACCTGCAGCCCAGGCCGGAGTCATAACACTCTCTGAGTTAAAACTTTATGAATAGCTACAGAAATTTTAGGAGAATTCAAGAACTGGAGCACTTTAAACATTAAACAGCACTTTAAACATTCAAAACAGCAGATGCAAGATGATATGCAAATAAGCATTAGACTTTTTCTTTTAAAAGAGGACAGAGCTGCTGCGTCCATGCAGGCTGCCTTTTGTAACACAAAAACCTATAGCCAAATGGTGATGTTTGTTATCTCTCCATTTAGATGGACTTGTGCATGTTGTGTTAGGATATTAATAATTTATGGGTTGGGATTTACGCTGTTATAGCATACCCTTTCAGCTGTAGAAAAAAAATGTAGCAAAAATATAATATAAGTTTTTACAACAGTAAATATTTAGTAGTTTTAGAGCTCTGCTTCTTTGGGGGTTAGAACGGAAAGAACCTAATAGAAAACATAATTTTAGAAAATATCAACCTTGATCTTTTATATTTTTTTATGTTTTTACTTACACATATTAAAATGAAACTGTTCTGCTTAGCATTCCTTATCTAAGAATAATTGTGTGACAGTCCCATCTGGCCAAATTGTTGACATGGATTCTGTAGAGAATCGGTGTCCGGCACATCATCACTGCAAGCAACTTGTTCATTGTCTGTGTTTCTTCTGTCACTCAGACACTATCGAGTAGTTCTTTAAAAAAAAATCTCAGTGTAAGCGATTGAGAATAAGGCTTTCATCATGTTGTGTGCCTAAATTCAGCAGATTAATATGACATATGAGGCCTAAGCCTGTCCTTCAAAGTCGCACAGTTGCTTGTAAAAATCTACTCGGTGTTATCTTACTGAGCTGAGGCGAAAGGATAGTTGGAAAAGGAGTGAGGCTAGGCTGCAAAACATGAAAAATAAATACATAACAGGTTATGTTGAAACCTTTATCTTGATGTATTTAATGTGTTAGCGCTGACAGCCCTTTCATACACAGTATATTCAAACTCAAATTCAGAGATAATATATGTTTTTACTGTAACATATATTGCTCATTAATGAAAAGAAAGCTGTGTGAGTGGCTTGTTAATCTCATCCTCATCATGCTGCCACAAAGAGCCCACACATTCATTAGAGGGTTTGTCCAGTGTTATTACAGGATTCCTCCTTACTGAACACATCTTGTTGACTCTAAATGCTCTAAATTCAGCAGATTAATATGACATATGAGGCCTAACACTGTCCTTCAAAGTCGCACAGTTGCTTGTAAAAATCTACTCAGTGTTATCTTACTGAGCTGAGGCGAAAGGATAGTTGAAAAAGGAGTGAGGTTAGGCTGCTACTCTGAAGGCTCAGATAAACTTTAGATGAACTCTGGTTACATTTTTTGCCCTGTGGGCTTCGTTCTACATTACTTACAACAAGGAGAGGATCATTATGTGGAAAAACGAAAATCTTAAGTAGACTTGAAATGTGAAAAAATCAACTCAATTGGTCTCTAGGTGAACTTTTTCATCACCTGGCTTAGTATTTCACCAGTTTTTATAATCATTTAAATCTTAAATTATACAAATAATAATCACTATTGTAAATTATAAATTGCCCAAGTGATTAATTGTTCTCATCCTGAATTTGAATTGTTAATTGCAATTAATACATTTTTAATTGCTTATTTAAATTTTCATTATTTTGCAAATGGTTAAAGCCATGTTAACACGAAAAGCATTTATCATCAGTACCATGATTTGAGAATCAAAAGAAATGACTTTGACTTTAAGTCTTATTATTTGCATAGATGATGCAATGCTACATGCCTTTAACCATAGGGTACAGCTTTAGAGTTCCTATTCTGTTGAATACAGGGCATATTTATTTTCAAAGGACACACTGTTACACATTAGAACGTATGCAGGAGTGCATGTACAAAATGTCAAATCAATGTCAACATGGTGTGCGGTCATTCTGAGATAGCTTTGATTACTCACTGACATCAAATTCTTTTAAACAGATTAAGTGAGTATGTTGGCCTGTCCGGTAGTGTTTTTAAATGGTTCACATCCTACCTCTCTAACAGAAATTTTTATGTAGCAATCAACAATCAAAACTCCGAACATCATGAGATTACCTGTGGGGTACCGCAAGGATCAATTTTAGGACCGTTACTTTTTAACTTGTACATGCTTCCCCTGGGCAGTGTCATCAGGAGACATGGCATAGATTTCCACAGCTACGCTGATGACACTCAGCTCTATGTGGCCGTGTCTCCTGATGACACTGGGCTGATTGACTCACTTTTTAACTGCATTTTAGATATTAAAACCTGGATGTCACATAACTTTTTACAGCTCAACCAGGAAAAAACGGACGTACTTGTCATCGGCTCAAAGGCTCAGAGAGAGAAACTGGCCTCCACACTAAATGTTCATGGACTTAATCCAAGTCAAGAAGCAAGAAAGCTAGATGTTTTAATTGATTCTGATTTTAATTTTAAACCATATGTTCGTTTTATCACCAAAACAGCCTTTTATCATTTAAAGAACATTTCTAGAGTGAGGCCGTTTCTCTCTCTGAGCAACACAGAGAGACTAATGCACGCTTTTATAACCAGCAGGCTGGACTACTGCAATGCTCTCCTTTCTGGTCCTCCAAAGAACACAATAAACAAACTGCAGTTAATACGAAATGCAGCAGCTAGAGTTTTAACGAGGACCAGAAGGAGAGCACACATTACGCCTATTTTAAAATCTTTACATTGGCTGCCTGTTGCTTTTCGTATTGATTTTAAAATTATTTTACTAGTTTTTAAGGCACTGCATGGCCTTGCACCAGACTACATCTCAGAGATGCTTTTAGTATATAAACCAGGTAGGTCTCTCAGATCCTCCGGCTCCTCTCTTTTAGCTGTTCCTAAGAGCAGTACTAAAACATTTGGTGACGCTGCTTTCAGCCACTACGCTCCCAAACTATGGAACAGCCTGCCGGAGGATCTGAGAGGAGCTGATGGAGATATTGAGACTTTTAAACGTAAACTAAAAACGTATTTATTCAGTCTGGCTTTTATGTAGAGTTTAACAATTTTATTACTTACCTTTTACTGTCATATTGATTTAAATATTGCTTTATTATTTTAATAATTTGAACTGTTATCTTATTCTATTTTTATGTATTTATTCATTCATTTATTTAATTTTTATTTATCTACTCAGTCTTATTGATATTTTTAGCCTTAGTTTTATTTTTCAACTCTTATCCTTACCTTTTAAATCTATTTATTTTAACTATTTTTATTCTTAATTTTGATGCTTTAATTTATTTTAATTACACATATTTTATTTTGGTGTGCATTAGTCTCTATTTTATTTTATTTTATGTTGTTCTTATTTTTAATTTGTATTCTTATTATTTTTATTATTATCATTATTATTATCTTCCCTAATATGTCTTGCCATTGTTTCATTTCTGCTTCTTTCTTGTTTTCAATCGCTGTAAAGCACTTTGGGTTGCATTTTATTTGTATGAAAGGTGCTATATAAATAAAGCTTGATTGATTGATTGATTGAAATGATAGTCGGTTAACTTGACAGTATTGCACCTATCAGGAGTTCTACTTTGGTTGCTGCCTGTGGTTGATGCAGATCTTACGTGTGGTTGCCTGCTGACATCAGTCTGATCAGCATCTAGCTTGTGGTGGCTCAAACTCTAAATAAATAAAGGGAAATTTTAATTCAGTGTAACACTAAGTGCATATTACTTTGACTTTGATATATTACTTGAATGAAACTGTCTGTGAATTTCTAAAGTGATATATGCTGTTCAAAAGTACAGTGGTGTCTTTGTTTTGTTTTTTTATCATGGTGGCAGCATGAGCTTAACTATGGTATTCAGAAAGGGACAAAACATGAAAAATAAATATATAACAGGTTATGTTGAAACCTTTATTTTGATGTATTTAATGTGTTAGTGCTGACAGCCCTTTCATACACAGTATATTCAAACTCAAATTCAGAGATAATATATGTTTTTACTGTAACATATATTGCTCATTATTGAAAAGAAAGCGTGTGAGTGGCTTGTTAATCTCATCCTCATCATGCTGCCACAAAGAGCCCACACATTCATTAGAGTGTTTGTCCAGTGTTATTACAGGATTCCTCCCTACTGAACACATCTTGTTGACTCTAAATGCTCTGCAGTAGTCTAAGTGTGTGTCCAATAATGTGGCCATTCACTGCCCCCGCAGCATGACATGGCTGAACAATGGGGCTGTGTCCACTCCTTCTGCATTATAACAACACTTTAGCAATCAGCCTGCTGCTTATAGAAAATAAAGCAGAGGAAGGAGGTCCTGCTCTGAAATCAAAACACTTGGCACAAAGTAATTACAAGCAGGGAAGTTTGTGTACAAGCCGGCAGTCTGTTTGAAGTTCTCAAAACAACCGAGCAGCAAGAAACGCCTCGGCTGATAAAGATCAGCACTATAATTGAAAAGGGATTTTGAATCATGAATATACATCGAGTAGCCCGGACTCCCTTCTGTATAAGTCAGTGACAAGAGAGTTTAAGCACTCCTAAACTTCAAAAGAGTTATGTCCCACATTCTCTCAACTATTTCCTTAGAGTTTCATCAGATAAAGTCTTCAGGTTTTTTCTTCATTAAGTATGGGGCATGCTGGTTTTGCTGCACACTGTATGTCAGCATCTTTCAGAGGGCCCTTAGATGGTCCTCTTTGAACCAGACAGAGAACACACTCATCATATTTAGCTACAAAACACTGCTGGCTGACTGACTGTGTTACTGCCGTTGCATCACCTTGACTTTCCCTCTTTAGACTATTTAACTGCTGCTCGTGCCTCGACTGTGAATAAGTGGGATGCATCCATCATTACTGCACTGTTGTATTCTCAAGGGCCACTCAACCCTGCTATGTTCATGCACAACTGTAAAAATTAGATTAAGCGTTAAACATATAAATCTGTGAGAAGTTAATCGACAACACACTACTGTAGACTATTGCAGGTTAAAATGCTAAGTATATTCATGGTCTGTAATTGAGCACTCTCTGAAACCATCAGCTATTGTCTAACCACAATATATG
Source organism: Notolabrus celidotus (assembly GCF_009762535.1). Classification (NCBI taxonomy): domain Eukaryota; kingdom Metazoa; phylum Chordata; class Actinopteri; order Labriformes; family Labridae; genus Notolabrus; species Notolabrus celidotus. The sequence continues at coordinate 17,053,486 of NC_048274.1, read as the reverse complement.
CCACTTAGTTTGATGGACAACCTCTGTATTTCTCATTTAGCCAGTGATATGTAAGATATAACTTCCTGTTCCATGCACTTCATTATTGACAGACAATTAGCATTAGCTAGTTAGCAATCCTGTGCTCAGATCAAAGTGAAGCAATGTGCACCCTTGTCATTTCTTAATTAATTACATTCCTTGGAGGTGCATGTGTTCATCTGTTTCTCATGGGTATCAGTTTTGCTGTGAAAAGCCAGTTGTACAGGGCTTCCTTCTTGGATAAGTCGCCAAAAAATGAACTTATTTAATGTGATTTACTTACATTAAACAGGTCTTAAGTTTGCCAAAGTGAAAACACAATGATGTAAATTTGTTGAAAGTCAAAATGTAATCTTTGCAAAGTCTGTCCTCATGAGAAGAAGAAAAGAAGAAGACAACTTTTAACTGAGATCAGATTATTTCTGATGCATTCCTAGAAATCAGGAAATGGAAACACTGATTGCTTTTCATGACACAGTATCTGACAGATTTGTCGGTCAAGGTGGAATTCTTAAACTTGTATAGACTGCATTTGCATGCAGGTTTGTGCATAGACTAAAAAAGTCATAGTCAGATTACTGCTGATGGGAGCCAAGATGTTATTACAGCATGTCTGCCTGCTTTGGCTGCCTGCTGATACGAGAATGGTCATTCAACATACTACAAACAGTGACGTGAAAACTTCTCACGCTAAAACCAAAGTCTCTGATTCCACACTTTTTAAAGTAGATAGAAGTGAGGAATGAAGTTAAATCTGTGCATCAGTGTGACAGTCTGTTAAACTTGCACATTACTGTTTGATTTTGACTGTCTCCTATCACTTCAGTTCCTGCCTTCATGCGTCCCTCAGTCTTTAAATTACCAGCACCCGTTCTCATAACACACCTGCCCCTGGTTATCTCAGTCATTTCAATAGTTTTTTGGTGCACAGTTTGGACTGACTGTTTTTTTTTTTCATTTATTGTTGAGATTTTTGCCTTTTTACCAACTGGATTTTAACACTATTCTGGACTGCCCTAGAGTTTATTATTACCTTTTTATCAGTGAAGACAGAGTCTTACTGAGCTTCATTATGTGTCCTGCTCTCCGCCTCGCAGCTCCTGGTACCATTGCACAAAGTTAAGAATATGACATATTCCTGAGGATGAAGTAAGTTCATTACAATTCTTAAAAATAATCTGTTTAAAACTTTACACTGAAAAATGCTTAAAATGCTAGAAGGGTCATTTTACAGCTTTTACTGTTTTCTTTATCACTTTGTTTCTGAGGGACAAATTTTATTTTAAGCTGCATGAATCACTTTCAAGTCAATGAAATTGTCTTTAAATTACAACTTAGTATCAATTTATTTGTTTATTTAGTTGGAAACCGGGGTATTACATATCCTGGAGAGTATTTGACAAATTAAAACAGTGAGTTTAAGCTTCTCTGTACCTAATGAGAGAAAAATTAGATATTGTTTGAGTGAAAGACATACAAGCTACCTGAGACAGGGTTTGTACTTAATGTCTACTTCATGAATGTTTAAAGGTGTGATAAAAAGAGCTGAAAGAGGACAGAAATGTCAACATAAATATTCCTACAGAAGTGTTGTTCACCTCGTCCAATGTTACCTTCAATGAATATGGTCTGTTTCATTTAAATAAAAACAAACATGGTGGCTAATTTTCAGTTTAATATAAATTTGTGCTACAACGCAGCTGATTAGAAACCATTGCCATGCAGGCGTTACTGACTGTGAGCTAAACCCCTTTGTTTTGTATCAGGTTCCTTCTCATCTTGTTGGGATCTAATTTGCATAACCACCTGTTCACCATTCATTATCCCTTATGATATCCCAGAGGTGATATGTTTATCAAAATACAATTTGATATGTCAGGGATGTATAAGTGCTGTTTCTGTTGAATTTGGAGGGAAGATTATAGCACACCCTCTTTTAATTATACTGCATAATTTCATGTGAGAATAAATGGCTCCAATCACCTTTACAGAACATTGGGCCTTTGGGGCTTGTAAGTGTGGTTTGCACACATCCCAAGATGAAGCTGAGAGCATGTGTCATTTAAATCGTCTCCAGCGTCTCCCTGTTAGTATTCATGTTACTGCCGCAAGCGTGCCACACATCTATTGATCGTAGTGAAATGGCCTTTGACTAGAAGGTGGCGCTGAACCAGCAGTACATACCACTGCTCTGTATTGATTACAGTTCCCCCTCTGCAGAACCTTTCCATGCTTGTTTATTTAGAGCCTCTGGTGTGTTGACGGAGCAAGGCAATAAGTGGCCAGACACACAGGACAAGCATGTCAAAGTAGGTGGATTGGGACCAGAGACCACACGAGTGATGAAATGTGACTCCATCATTCATGTCGTTGCTTATTGATTGCTCATGAGGCTACAGGATAAAGACACATCATCATAAATAAGCTGCCAAGAGATGAATAAAAAATAAGTTCACAATTTGATGAGATATTTTGCCTCAGCTGTCATTTAGGATAATGTTAAACTAGGCATTCATCCTTTAGTTGAGAAGGGCTTTATGTGGTGTGACTGTATTTAATAAAATTCCATTTCATTAAGACTGGACTTAGACTACAATTAAAAATCCTACGCTATAAAAAAAAATCTCTTTGCACAAATGCACGACATGACACTATAATTGACTTCATAATTTGGTGAGAGAGGTGTAAATATGGGCTCTCTATTCTTCAGCAAGAACTGTGGATTGGATTGTGACTTGAGAAGTGTAACAGCTAAAGTTATCCTCAGAGCCAATGGTCCTGTTGGTTGCGCTTGCCAGCAGATCTGTCTCGATTCCCTGCTCTCTCATTGAAAGTACTGGTAAATCATTTTGAATCCAAAATATGAGGATGGTACTGATGAGTCTCTGAGATGTCTCAAATGATTTAAGACAACAGGACAATGGCTAGAAAACATGAACTGTGCGTAATGTTGGAAAAACAAAGACACAATGAGGAGTTTGAACTGATTTAGGGATAGTGTCAGTCTTAAATTGAATATTTGTTATTTCTTTGCATTGAGTTTTAGTGCCTGTTCTGGTTGGAATCCCTGTGAAAAAAGCAGAGTGGATATTTGGGACTCACTTGAAAGTGTCTGTGTTTAGAACTCCAATGGTAAAGTTTGGCAGTGGGAAGTGAGTTATTTTTCTTTAGATATTTTCTTTTGACATAATGTTTGGTACTCACAGCTGATACTGGAGCAGGATTAGTAAGAAGACGTACGTTTCAGACGGAGAAACTACACCGGGGCTTTGTAAAGTTTAGTCCTCAAAGAGACATGCAGCGCATGTCATGCCTCTGTGGTTGTGATGGGTAACATTAAACCAGTATGTCTACACAGTAAAATAAGCCTGGTCCCCTGATGTCCAAGTGAGGTCTCAGGGAAACGAGTTAAGTTATGCATCTACATGATAACAGATTTGTTTTCTTGTTCTCAAAAGATGTCTCAGAATTTTTTGCATCAATGAGCTTAACACAAGTCACATAGCTCATTTACAGCCCTCACTCAGGAAACCATTTTCTTCACTTAATTAAGATGATCCACTTTTAAACCTACTCTGAGCAAATACTATCCTGGGAGCGCTTGGTTTAAACACACAGAGATGTTGATGCTGACAATTTGGATGGTGCAAAGTTACAGATATTCTTGGTAGATAATTAGATTAATTCAATATTGGGTGGATGTATGATGCCTGGAAATAAACAGAAAATACAGCAATGCAGTGGTTGAAGATGTAAGAATTCAAGGACAGAAATGCACCCTTGCATTTTGACAAGGGTTTTTCCATGTAACACCACAATCTGACAGGGATTGTGTGTGATTCATTCTGAACACTCTCTTTGCTCCTTTCACTCCAAGAAATCGCAATTTCAAGACATGTCTGACCAGCAGGTGCTTTTCCAAGTTGTCACATAGGCTGTCAACTATTTTGACATTCAATTACTCCTTCAGTACCAGCCATCACCAAAGTGCCTTTCTGGGGCGTAGTAGGTCACTCCATCCCTCGTCTGATTGGCTGATTCGGACCGGTCAATAGAGCAAGATTAGCAGCTTGAAATGAGACGCTGAGCACATCTGACAGGGTTCACCAGCATGGTGCAACAGGACTTCCAGTTTTGCAGTTACAGGGAAAAGCTCTCTGTACACATGTCCAGGCTCCTGTGTGCGTTGCTCTGAGTATTTACAGATCCTCAAGGTCAACAGGAAACCAGGGCAGATGGTCCATAAGGGAGAAACAAAGTGAAGAGCAACAACCCCTTTACATAAATATCTGTTTATTTGCTGTAGAAATGCTCAAAAGAATCCAGTCTGAAACACTGCGCATTCTTGAAAAACACAAGTTTTGTTTCACTTAACCATCAGTGTGTCCTTGAACATTTCTTCAACACCTTCCCAAGAGCAAGTAGCTTCTTAAAAATCCAACTGCCGGAGGAAAATGCAGCATGTTAGATTTAAATGAAAAGGAAGAACTACCAAACCATACAAATAATAAATACAACAAGACAACAAAGAAAAGCAAAAAAGAAATAAGATCCAATACTTCAAAGGTGAAAGAGACAAGTACAGCAAAGTCAATGGTCATGAAAAAGCCAGATGATAAGGGAGTTGAGAACACTGAGTTTGCCTGCCTGACGTCCTCAGGCAGGGAGCTCCACAGCTGTGGAGCCTGAACTGCAAAAGCTCAGTCACCTCTTGTGACCAGCGATGAAGCGCATCACAGAAGGGAATTTAGCTCAAGCATTGCTGCACATAAGCACATCTCTACAGAGCCCCTAAAGTGGGGCTCCGTACATCTTCACAGAGCAGCAAACATTTTTTATTATCATATATCTTTTAATTTATCTTAGAAAGAAGAATGCTAATTCTTCCAATTTTAAAAACCTGGTGTAAATCGTGTACAATGAGGACATTACCTTGTCTGGATTTTAATAAAAATGCTCAACTGAGTTTAAAAATAGTTCTAATAATAAAATCTGCAGGAACTGTTAACTGACAACCTGTTACATCCACATCACACCATAAGGTCAGCTCAAAAGTGCAAATGGCAAAACAACACAGTGTTACATTCATTTAAAATATGCATATATAAACTTTCTAATTTTGAGCCATTGGTGTGGATGTTTTATAAATATGAGCAGACAGTATGCTGCTGTTTGCATATGTATGTTTTCTTATTGATGCCTGATGGAAAGAGCATGCACTCAATATTCTTTTGTGTTAAAAATCTCCGAAGGGGTTTAACACATTATGGTAATCTACTTGGCAAAGCTGATTTTAAATACAGACGGTGAAATGCTGTGTAGGGCAGCCAACAAATGTAAATTGTGATAATCTGGCTTTGGACTGATAAAACTCACTGCTTTCCCAGTTTCTGACCTTTACAAATGTCCCTGTGTCTTGCAGTTCTGGTGTGTGTGCATGTGTCTGTTATTTTTCAGTCAAGGAAGGTTAAGCTGTTACATATTGTTCAGACACAGTTATATTATTGGTAATCATTTTAAACATTAAACATTTTACAACATTTGGTTTCTGCAAGGTAAACTATCATACTGCAGGGTCAACATATGTCTTTGTTCGGGCTAATAATGTTACGTTATGTTTCTGCTCAGAAGTGTGGCAAAGAAAATATGTGCCTGTGTTTACTCGTACACACGGGCATTGACCATACACAGCCAATTTTTCTCTGCTTGTTAATTAGATGTGGATAATAATTCTGAAGCAGTGATGCATTAATACACCATAAATATGTACTCAGTTTGGAGACAAGCAAACATTATTATTACACCTCCTGGGGCTTTGTTAGTGTGAATATGAAATGTAAGACAAATTAAGTCTATACCCAGAGTAATCCATGGAAGAGACGGTCTACACAAAACGTTTTCATAACAAAGACCTGGCTGACAATGTTGCGAGATGCAATGCATGCAGATCTTTTAATACTGTGATGTGTTTTTAATAAAAAATCTAAAACAGTGATAGCTGTTATTTGCAGAGTGTAAACTCAGATGAATTGGAGGGCCAGTTATTCAATAGCACCTCCAGGTTTGATGAGCTAACAGGTCCATGATATGACAGCTGTTAGCAGGTTTTCTTTATCTCATCATAGTGTGATGTGCTCAATTTGCTAATGACTCAGCCTGTCACATCACGCTAAAATCAACCTCTGGCTTGGTAGAATTTGTTGTTATCAAACCTTAGCTCGAAATGCCAATGTGACACATTCGGTCCAATCACAAAACTCTAATTTGATACCTGTATCAGAGCTCATTCACTGTGACTGGATGTGTTAGCTGAGTTATGTCACAAATTTTTTTCAATCAATCCAAAAATAGAGCAGAGGCCGCTGTCACATGGCATGCAGTGCTTGCCAACACTTGTCAGTCAGAGGGAGCTCAGCTTTCTGATAGGTTAGCTTGTAAAAAGCTGCCTTTAGTCACCTCAGGCATGCAGTTGTCATTCAGTGTTCCCTTCTCATTTTGTTCCAAGTGCCTCATATCCAAACAAGATGTCCATCGATGTGAGTTAAAGGCTCAGAGGGGCCAGAACTCATATTGAATTACCGGTGCCCATTTTAATTTTGGCTGGGTTTCAGATCACAGGAAGAATTTCTCTTTTGAACACCCTAAATTGACAATTTCACATCAGATAGTCCCCACTTAGAGGATGAAGACAATGTCCTTATAAAGATGAGTGTGTGATGTCTTTTATTTTAGAGGTTCTTAAATGATCTCATCCTCTTTGAAAGCAGAAACATGTTGAGCAGCAAACCACACAGATAATATAAAAAAACTTTTATAAAATCAGGGAAACATACAGTACTTAATGCAAGCAGTCGTGGTAAAAATACAATTCTTGATATGTGTGATCAGGTTGTCTCTGAAGTCACTTGCTATTCTGAATTAATAACAGCTATAGTAAGTAACACAGCCAGGTGATTAGTAAGAAAGCTGGGTTATTAGTTTGAGATAAAAAAAAATCCTCAGACTATTTTTTATTTTCCTTTTTTTAATTTTAGGGCCAATCCTGGGTGGGGACACTGTGCCCTTGTGGGTGTGGACATTTCAGCGTTTCGCCCCAGATAGGTTCAAGGGCAGTTTGATGTTCATTACATCATGCCTTTCGGTTTTAAACCGCATTGAGCCGAAGGTTAGTAGCTTCTGTCTTTTCCTAGTCGTGCAGCCGCAGTGTTATGAACACCCTGATTAAGAAAGAACAACGGTTAGATTGGTCATTTCAGGGGGTCTAGTCAACAAAGTTGTTTCCTTGGCTGACAGCCAGTGGAGGAGGCAGCAAGTCCAGGTGTTAAAAGGTAGTAAGGATGATTCAGTGTGAACCTCTTTGGAAGATACTTGGTCCATATGGCTGTCTTGTAAGAGTCAAGAGACGTGTCTCTCACTTTCAGTGAAGGACAGGCTCAGTGAAAAGGTTGAAAGAGAAAAATTTGCCTGTTAGAGCATGAAACATACACGCAGCACTTCAGGAGGCTGCTCAAAACATCTAGCCATTCATACACTGACTTTTCAAGGAGACAGAACTTTTATTAGATTGTTGGTGTTTGGTTCGAAAAGCTGAGGATTTAGCCTCCATGGGGGAGCTTATTCTGGCAGAGGAATTTAAGAATTGTGTACCTGAGTACACTGTAGTTTACTTGAACAAACAAAAGATTACTCTGCAACAGGTTGTGTCTCCAGAAGCTGAAGGCTGATTTATACTTCTGCGTCGCCCCTACGCAGCAGGGGCTGACGAAGACATGAGCCCCACATACTTCTGCGTCGATGTGTCCGTGTCGCACAGCAATTCTTCGCCGAAACGCCTGAGGGCAGTGTGCTCTCTCTGATAGCCTGTCTCCTACTTCCGGCCCGCTACGATCTCTGTTTACTTTTCCACATCGATTCAGAGCGTGTTATGCTAATCTACAGCTGATACATGTTGCTGTTTATCGTACAGACATGATTACATGAAGAATAGAGAGGAGGACATGAAATACACGGCCGATGTGTAGCCGATGTCCGGGATCCCAGAAGTGCTGTGAATGCGGGAAAGACAAAGCCGCCGAGCGGACCAATCACAGGGCTTGCAGTCCGCGTCGGCTCTACGCGGAGTTACATTTTGGAGGAGGTGCACGTCAGCTACGTGCGTAGGCCTCTGCGTAGGTACGGGAGCTACGCAGACCTACGGCGTAGGCTACGCCGTCAGTTTGACGCAGAAGAATAAATCAGCCTTGAGTTTGCAGTGACACATAAAAACATCTTTGCCAAGTGGAACTCCCTGTCTTGTGAACCATGTCAGGAAGTCACTGAATCGTGTGCTTCATGTCCAAAAGCTCCCTCGTCTGGGTCAGGTCCTGAGGTAGAGAAACTGTGTTTTTTCTGGCTAAAATGTGATTGCTTCATCGCCAACTGCACAGCCTGAAGTGCAAGCAGCAGGGGTCGAATCCACAACAGCCCAAGGGTGTGGGACTTAAAAAGGCTTGTCTCCTTGAGGTGAAATTCAGGCACCTGAAGAGAGTGATGGATGTTTTAAACTCTGTATTTGCAGGAGTTTTGGCCCTCTGACAAAAGAGGTACGTATCTATTTTTATGCAATTTTGGTATGTAGTGATTAGTCAATGTAGTCTTCTCTTTTTAGTTTTTTTTTTTTAAATAAGTTTTCAGTTGTTACTTGCATGTATCTTGATTTGTCCTTTTTTTAGTCTCTCTTCTTGGAATCCATCTAACCGTTGATGAGATTTTAATGTGTGGACAAAAATGTGAGATCAGTAGACCAGAATGCAAATACACTAGTGGGGCTGGTGTTATGTTAATCCTTTCACAGCTGCTGATTTTGTGATAACAATCTGAGTCCATCTAAGTTTGATATGGAATAAGACTCAGAACAAGTAACAACAGCATGAGGCATGTTGCACTCTGAGCTTTTGTAAAGTGGGATAAAATGAGTGGATTAGGGGAAATGGAAAGTAAGTAAAACAAGGGCTGGTGCAGTAAAATTATTGAAAAGTTGATAAAGAGTGTGAATCATGAAAGAGGAGAGAAAAAGGAGAGCAGTGTGAAAGAAATAAAAAAAGAATAGATGAAAATACTCTATTCTTTGCTTGCAGAAGGCAGACATTTGGATTTGACATAAAAGGTACGTGCACAAATCTGCAACTTTACACTAAGCATAAAATACTTAACATATCTCCTCAGGCCTCATGAAACTTTCCGTGTTGGAACACTCATAAAGCTTCGTCAAAAGGTGCCAAACTCATCGATGGGGACTTATCAGAGTTTTAGCTGATGAGAGTTGAGGGCCCAGCATGGATGGGGAAAGTCTGTGGGCATCTGGTGGACAGGTGGAGAATGATTGGGTTGGGAGAAGAGAAAATGTGGCAGCAGGGTGGGAGAGATGACAGGCAGAATGTGACAAAACCTCTCTTTGATGTCAGATATTTGATTTCCAATCATCTGCAAAGGTGAATGTACCATATGGTTTTATTTAGAACTTGCTGTATGTACACTTCTGGTTGCACGAGTTCAGTGATCTCTCTGGGGCTCTCTCAATGTATCTCCTATAAAATAATTAGATGCCTTTATACCAGGACAATATTAACTTGTATTAGAAAACGTATAAGTATCTGTGTTTTAAATTATTTTACCTCACTGTTCAGCACTTTGCTAAACTTGATTGTTTTTTAAATGTGCTATATAAATAACGTGGATTGGATCTATGAACTTCATAACCTAAGGGCCTGTGTCCACACCAATGACTATGTTTTAAAATAATCTGTATGCTTCAAATTTGCATTTATTCGGTGGAAATTAACAAAGAAAACGTTGTTTTTTCACGTGTGTGGTTAGTTTTTTCTTTGTTTGAACCTCAGCCATTGTTGTTGATAGGCCTTTATTAGCTGCCCCGCCCCTTTTTGATTTCAATTGGTTGGTGATGGATATGTGACTCTAAAGAGCACAGCAGTGTTCCAAAAGTTGAGCTATTTTCAGCAGAGAGCGCTGAGAGTGCAATGAAAAAAACAGCTACAGTAGAGGGTATTTTTCTCTCTGGATGCTGAGTGCTGAAAACACTAAACTGCATTAAAAACACTGAGAGGACACAGACCCTACGTTCTGCAAAGGGCCAAGGCTGTAATAAAGATGTTGAGGACACATTAGCCAAAAAACAGTCTTGAGAGTAATGTGTTTAAGATCTGAATACAGCTTTTTATTCTTAGTGTTGAGTATGCCTCCTTGGAAGCTTCTGATCGAACTCACTTGAGACCTATTATTGGTTTTCATAAAATCCACTGCGACAGTTAAAGGTGACATATCACGCTTTTTTCATCAATATATATTGGTCTAAGAGGTCCCCAAAACATGTCTTTAAAGTTTATGCTCAAAAAAACACTTTGAAATCAGATTTTGGTCTGCCTGAAAATCCCTCTTCTTCAGCAGTCCTCAGAACACTCTGTTTTCTCTCTGACCACGCCCTCTCGGGAAGTGGATGTGCCCTCGGCTCTCCGGCACGTTGATCTAATGTTTACATGTTGGCTGAATATACACGGCTGCTCAGAGATCACGTTACTTCAACCCTCTGAATCTGATCCAGAATCTGATCCTGACAGAGAGGCGCCTGCAGCAGGACCTTTCTGAACAATTGGTCACAGATTCTGTGTTTCTTGTTGTTTTATTTATCAGTATGTAGACGTGTGTCTTGGTACACAGCTACGAACATGTAGCTATGTGGCTATGCTAACTAGCGCTAGCACTTATCCATGATACATAAAAATCATCCACTAGATCTTCAAATCTGCAGGCCTGGGGAGTAAAATCGACCTCTACCAGAAAGGCAGCAGGACCTTTCTGAAGGATTGGTCACAGATTTAGTGTTTCTTGTTGTTTTACTTGTCAGTGTGTCGACGTGCGTCTTGGTACACAGCTAGAGCTACAGCTATGTAGGTGTAGCTATGTAGGTGTAGCTATGTAGCTGTAGCTATGTAGCTGTAGCTATGTAGCTACGAACATGTAGCTATGTGGCTATGCTAATTAGCGCTAGCACTTTTCCATGACAAATAAAAATCATCCACTAGATCTTCAAATCTGCAGACGTGGGGAGTAAAACCGACCTTTGTATTTATAAATACAGCCTACAACTAGCATGCCTCCCTCCTAAGCTCCTTGTTAGCACACATGTGTGCAGGGAATGAAAAGAGTTGAGTTGTATTTTATACAGTCTGTGGGCTGAATAAGCTCTGAGCTCTGACTCCGTGACGGACCGGATATTGTTGTTACGTAACAAAAACACGGAAGTCTGAAACGGCTCGTTTTAGACACATTTACAGAAAGGTGTAGAAATCAAAACAGGGGCAGAATGGATTTTTTTAATTCTCGGGGGGTTCGTAGACATGCCAGGGACACATATTTCAGGTAAAGAACCATTAAAAAGTCCATTTTGCATGATATGTCACCTTTAAAATGTTGTCCATGTAATTGCTTTTCTTTGGCAAGGTTAACACTTATGTTTGAATACCTAACCCTAACCCTAACCCTTGAAGCTGTGATATAGCACTGTAGAAAAAAAAAACATAATCCCTCTGTTATGTTGCAGACACTTTGCCACTCATCTTCTGTGTCTCATGAACCCAGACAGTTGAGCACCAGCAAATTAAATGCATCTCTTGCAAAATTGTGCATTAATGACTCTCTACATGATGAGGTTTAAAGAAGTCATTTCTACCTCCCAAGCCCTCATAAATACTCTCCAGTCCGAACAGTATAAAGCTGTCAAGCTCTTGTATTCATAACACATCTCCCTCCTGTTCAAAATACAGCACTTTATAAATGTGTTTGTGGAACCATTAACAGTACGGAGTGTCTTGTCTTATGCAGTTGTTTTAAACCTTTTTTTGTACAGTGTGGACCTCAAGTATTCTACAGGGCCAACATGGAAAGTGTTTTGTTCACACCATGAATTTAAGGAGTTATTTATTCATTATTACAAAATCTATATCAATCAAAGGTTTAACATTTGTTTGACACCTCACTATAACTAACCCATTCATTCCCTGAGAGTAATTATTGTTAACAACTGCAATTAAGTCATTATTTATTCAATCAGTTAACCTTTGTGTTTTGTATCAAAGAAAATTAACTAGTTGATTACTTAATTTAGATAATGACACTTCTTTCAAGCTGCTCTGGAATCTGCTGAAACAAGCAGTGATGCTAATCTAGGTCAAAAGGATGGTGCTGGTGTCAACCTGTGTGTAACTGCTATACAAATAACATCATAGTGATAGTAGCAAGAGGCATTTTCTGTTTGAAAGCAAAGTAGTGGAGAGGATAGTATTGAGGTTTCCAGAGACTAGCTTTCATTAATGTGATCGATGCTCTTGAAGCATGTGCATGCTATAGCTGCAGACTGAAAACAGAGCGGTGAAGAAAAACAGCGTTTAGGAATGACTTAATTACACCAAAGCCATGCCTATTTGTCTAGGACAAAATAAAGCTGACAATGTGTTTTGCTCAGTACCTCCCCATTAAACAGACAACTAAGGCTTCTTTCTAATGCAACTCTTTAAAGGTTGAGAGCAATGAAGTAAATAGATGTAACCAGCTGAATGGTACCTTTCAAGATGTGCAGAATCATAGGAATGCTAAAAAAATATGTTGCTCAAATAAAGGACTTCTTTAGGTGTAATATAATGGTTTGGAGTTGTAATGCCACTGAGGTCAAGGAAAGGTAAGCACAAAACACTCGAGAGCAATATCATAGTATTACCTGAAGATGAGTTCTGTTTGTCAGTTTTGCAAGCTATTACTGAGAACAATCCAGGCTCACACAGCACTGCATTTCAACCAAGTAGATACCACTCAGGGAAACTTTAGGACATACATACAAACATATTTCTGGTCCTATAAACAATGAAATATCTAAAAAAAATATATGGCTGACTTGTAGTCGAATGAAAAATGCCAGTTAGGGGGAACATTTATTTGAATGTAAATGATCATCTCTGTCCATCTCTTTTTTTCAAAACAAACAAACTAATCAACATCAAGTGTCCTTTTCAGGCAAAACAATTTTCCAACAGAAGATGTTCTTCTCAGTGGAAAGCAGAGTACCAAATTTAATTACAAACACTGCGTTTAATTTTTGTTTTAATTCACAAGTGTTAATTAGCACACAATGAGTTTGTCTAAGTTGTACAGAAACCACCAAAAAAGCTCTGGTTAACTCAAAATCATTTGGTAAATATACTTTCATTTATTGAAAGTTACAAAAAGGTAGCCCTCTGGACCAGCCACTGACAAACTCCACGTATGTTTGATAGAGAAATGTCCTTAATGGGAGAATCCTGAGATGTTGTGGCCTCGGCTTGAAGAGTGAGCTCAGTGGGACTAAGAACACAGTCATTGTTAACTGGCTCTAAAAGCTATCTTACTTTGTTGGGTTTAATACCTGGTAATGCCAAGTAGGATAGGATAAGGTAGGATAGGATACAATACGATATGCTTTATTCCCCCAATACAAAAGTTTGTCTCCACTGTGCAAAAAATGCTGCATGTAGCTATCTATAAGCTCAGGTATTTCATATTCCCAGTGGTAAGTAATTCTGATCTCTTACAAGGCCTTCTGCAGTTCTTGACCCCTGACCTTCTCTAGTTATCAAATGTGTTGTTCCCTTTACTCCAGATCATAGATCACACCTGCAGATGAAAGATGGATAAAGTATACTCTTAAAGTCAGAGCAGATCTAAAAATCTGAACTGGTAGAATCACATAAGAAAAGAAAAGAATCACTCAACTCTTAAACATGTGTCAAATGTAAATATTCAACAATGAGGAGACAGTGAATTAGGATGTCATGAGTTGAACATTTCAGTAAATCCTATTTTTTAAAGCTTTATCTCCTTAAAAACACAAGCCTACACATTTGGAGGATCTTTCTTATTTCAAGTTGAACATAACTCAAGGATCTCTGGAGTGGATGTTTGATAAATCTTTTTTTTTTTCTATTCTGGGCAATTATTTAACAGAATTTGAAGAAAAACAACCAATGTGATCACAAATGCTAGCGGGCAGCATTGGTCCATTTGTCTCCAGATGAAATGAGTTTACACAGACTGACATTGGAAATTGCACTAAATTACAGGAATGGTCTAGACCTTTGAAATGCACTCTAGTTTGTTTACAGGCAGCAGACTGCTTACTCAACACCACCCCAAGGCCCCCTGTCAACAACACTACATATCTGAGCTGAAAGCTCGGCAAAAATAGATCTTTACTCATAATTGCACTTTAATGTTGGCTCATAACTAATTAATGCTGTCTCATGCTTGTGAATGTCACATATGCCTGCACTCCAGGTGTACACAGATCACACTCTGTCTGTGGCCTCATTTCTTCAGCCAACTAAAGAACCTGACTCTGTTTGGGATGGATCATGATATTCAAGTATCTGAATCGTAGAATAGTCTTTAATTTACTTAGAAAAAGATTGAAGAGTCTGTGCGACATTTGTTTCACCTTAAAATACTTCTGTCCATTGTTTTTATGGTGCCTGACTTCAAAGCACTAAGTGGCGAGTGCTTCTGAAAGCTGTTTTTTGACCACCATTAAATTACAAAGAAGAAGAAAGCACTCAAACATCATTGAATAGATCCCAGTGACTATCCAATAATAACTTTGCTTGAAATGTCTGTCCCTAATGTGTATATAAATAATTCAGTGAGAATATGTTCTGTTTTTACCAAAAGTCCTGTTAAATTGGACAACTGTTGAATTTGTGCTCTCCAGAATCACAGATCCCCATGCTTACATTATGTATGGATACATATGTTCCTATATCTGCATCTATACACACTTTACCACATCTTCCTGTGATGGAGTGTTTAATTTTGGAGAGATAAAAATGGATAAAACTTCAGTACTTTACATGTACAAATTATTTGTCCATATCAGGGTGGATCCGTTCAAAATGGAAAAAAAAAAAACATGACTCTACGACTGTTTGGAATACCCACCCTTGCTAATACCTGAATGACCTACTTGTTGCCACTGAAATGCAAAATTCACCTTCATATACAGAAGATCTGATAAGTATGACCACTTATTGCAGTGACCAGCCAGATGTTGGCAGGTGTGAGAGTATACAGGCTCAGAACTTATCTTTTAAGCTCTAGATTTTCCATTTCTACACACAACTACGGTAAACTTTTGTGTGTAGGACCAAAAAACTTTGCATGCCTGTGAGCTAACGCTGTTATTTAAGTTTTCAGTTTTATCCAAATAGTATAAATAATTGCATTTTTTCTTAATGACAGCAGGTGTTCATTAGATTTCAGGAAAGACACTTTGCCTTCAGTCATGTTCTGCAGAAGGTTGACTCAAAGTCATGTGAACCATGCTGAATCCTTTTTGGTTTGAGGCAGGTGGGCAGACATGAAGTGACAAAGTAATTAAAATCCGCAGACATGACTGAATATTGTAATTAACACTTTTTTCCAAGCCTAGAGAAGTGTCTTTGGACATACTTGGAAAATGTTTCCTCATTTCTCTGAGTGATTGAATGGCAGTTTTTCTAAAATGTCTGTTTTTTCATGATGTATATTTTAGGAGGATTCAAATCAAACTCCTTATGTTTTCAGTAGTGCAGCCTACATTTCTTATCTATTCATCTCACAACAGCTTGTACCTTAGGTTTCCATTAGCAATCGCTAAAACTGACAAATGGACAGGTCTAAAGCCATCCAAGTGAAGTCAGCACACACAATGAAAACAGGTGCTGCAAAGTGTTAGGAGAGTCATAAATAGCAGCTCATGAAATATGGATGCTCTGGATTGAAGACGATGAACACACACCACCAGATGCCATTAATTTGCCCTGACGAAACTATCAATAGTAATAAAAGCAGCTGCACAAACTACTTCTCTCAGCTTTCTGCAGCACTCTAATATCTCAGAGAGCTGCTTCCATCCATTCAAAAAGTAGTACAAGAAACATGGAAAATATGATTTTGTAAGTGACTGGGCTCAACACTTTAAGAGATAGCAGCAGGCAGAAAGGTGGTATTGGAGATTGTGCTTCTCCCGTGCATGAAAGCGTGTATTTATGATGACTGCTGGGACACCTCATCCACCCAGTTGCTCTGGTCAGAGAGTACACGGGGATACACAGTTCACAGTTCAGTTCTTTTAATGTTCCTCATATGCAACAGCAATGGCGAATTGGCTATTTAGCATCATTAAAGGGTGATGATGACAACAGGGGGTGTGATATGATATGACGTGATGGTATCCTGTAAACAATACAAATGCAAATATTAATGACGGGACCCACGAGACGTAACATAACATGCATTGAATGAGATAGCATTAGCGTTAGCAATCCGCGTCAATCAACGTATGACACTGCCGTCACATAAACAAAGTGCGCGCTGCACACCACACTTATAAGAAATGAACAACCATATAAACATGTTCATAGTGAGCATAACTTACTTCTTCACGAACGCATCACATATAAAACTTTAAACTTATCGGCACAACATTCGCGGAGGGTACCGCTCAGGATAACAGTCAGGACCCCTAGCTGCCCGTGGGCAGGCCTGAGCACAAATAACGTAAAACAGTAAAGTCCCTGGGCTGCCCATAGAGGTGCCTAAACGAAAATACTAACGAAACATAGGAAATTTATAACAGCCGCCCCCAGAATAGCATGGCTATTATGTAAGAACACATACATTTCCTAAGGTGCTACAGAAGTCCCTGAGTCAGTACAGCCATCCAGAACGGCTGGAAGCTGGACCAGACGTGCCACCGGTCGCAGGTAAGTTTTATCCCCCACTTGGACCTCGGCCGAACGAATGCATCCATCAGAACCTGCATTTAGCTTCACCACCCTCCCGACAGGCCAGTGAGCCCGTGGCAACTGAGGGTCAACCACCATCACTACAGTGTCCTGGGCAATATTGTCTGTAGGTCGTCGCCACTTCTGGCGTACTTGAAGAGTTGGCAGGTAGCTCCGAAGAAACCTCGCCCAGAAGTGATCTACCATCACCTGGCAGTGGCGCCAGCGCCTCCTCGTGAGAGTGTCCGCAGCATAGGAAACTTGTGGTAGAGAGGCGTCCCGCCGCCCCATCAACAACATACTTGGCGTGACAGGATCAGGGTCCGCGACATCTGATGAGACATATCCCAACGGTTTAGCATTGAGGATGCCTTCCACTTCGATGAGGAGCGTCAGCAAGACCTCCTCCTGGAGAGCCTGTGTGCCGATGACCACTTGCAGCGCCTGCTTGACAGAACGAATCTCCCGCTCCCAAACGCCACCAAAATGAGGTGCTGCTGGTGGATTCAACTTGAACTTGATCCGCTTCTGTGCAAGTCGGTCTTGAAGTTGTGGCTCCATGGCACTGAAGGCCTCACTCAGCTCCCTCTCCGCGCCCCGAAAGTTTGTCCCCTGGTCAGAGAGAATCTCTGAAGGGGTTCCTCGACGAGCGATAAACCTCCTAAGGGCTAGGAGGAAGGAGTCCGCATCCAGGCTAGCCAGTAGATCCAGATGGACACACCGTGTAGTGAGGCACTTGAAGACAACTCCCCAACGTTTCTCGTTGCGTCGTCCAACCTTGATGTTGTATGGACCAAAACAATCCACACCGGTGGAGAAGAATGGAGGTTTGAGGACCCGCAGGCGAGCAGGAGGTAGGTCAGCCATTTGTGGCACAACCGGCTTCCCTCTCCACTTCCTGCATTCAGTGCAGAGTCTCTGATGGTGCTTGATGGCCTGTCTCCCCCGCAGGACCCAGTACTGGCGTCTGATCTCGGCGAAGACCCTGTCAGGCCCTGGATGGAGTAGGCGTTGGTCGAAATCCTGAATGAGGAGTCTTGTCACCGCATGGTGAGGATCAAGGACAACAGGGTGGAGTTCAATAGAACAGGAGTCATCCATTTTCCGAAAACGTCCACCCACGCGAATGAGACCCATGGTAAGATCCATCTCTGGTGAAAGCATACTGAGCTTGCTGCCTGGTGGCACTGGTTTACCTGCCCTGAGACACTTTATCTCCTCTGGGAAGCAGTCTGCTTGGCTGACCTGGAGTAGGAGAGTTTCAGTATCACAAAGTTCAGGCTGAGGTGAGGAGGGATCCACAACTGCCTCCTGAGTAGCTTTAACCAGGTCGGACCAACTGTTGAACTTGGTGACATCTGGTGTATGGAGTCTTGGGCCCGTCTGTATGAGCCCGCAGAAGATACTTTGCTTTAGCTCAGAAGCATCTGCTGGCCCAGTGGAGGAAGGAAGTGACGGCCAGCTGTCAGGTGAACCACCCAGGAACGGGGGTCCTTGAATCCATCTGCTCGATGTCGCCAGCTCAGCCAAAGTCTTGCCACGAGTGAGGTCGTCGGCTGGATTGTTGGCAGTGTCAACATACCGCCAGGTGTGCATGGCTGTCAACTCCTGAATCTCAGAGACCCTTGTTCCCACGAAGACTTTGAACCTGCATGACTCAGATGTCATCCAGGTCAAGACTGTCGTGGAGTCTGTCCATAGGAAGGTCTGGGTGATACTGAGGGTGAGCTCCTGGTGGATAAGGGAGGATAACTGGGCTCCGGTCAATGCTGCACAGAGCTCTAGTCGTGGCATTGATTGTTGACGCTTTGGGGCTACCCTGGACCTTGCCATCACAAACGAGACGTTGACTGCGTCGTCAACCTTTGTAGTGAGGTAAGCAACCGAGCCGTATGCCTGTTCCGATGCATCACAGAAGACATGTAGAGTGTATTCGGTGGTTTCGGTGGCAACCTTTGGTGGTGAGTAAGCTCGTGGTAAGGTGATGTTCGCCAGCTCAGGAAGTTCCCGCTCCCAGTTAGACCAGGCCTCAACGATGTCTGATGGAAGGTTTGGGTCGTCCCAGCCCCTCTTTTTTGCCCACAGCCTCTGGACAAGAATCTTGGCCCTCGTCGTGTAGGGAATAATCACTCCAAGAGGATCATACTGTCGGGCTAGCACTTTGTATATGTACCGCATAGTGGGGGTCTCGCTTTTCATAGCTTTGAATCGGTAGCCAAGTTGATCCGTGGGACAGTGCCACCGCAAACCCAGAGCTGGCTCCTGAGGGTCAGTCTGCTTCTCAGCTAGCCAGAGTTCGGTGCTCTCTGATCTGGCGGTGGAGGGTAGATGGGAGACGACAGTCGGGACATTACTTGCCCACTGCCTGATCTCAAATCCTCCCGAAGCCAGGCACCGCCTCATCTTGTCAACGAGTTGTTTAGCCGCTTCAGGTGAGGATAAGCTCTGTAGGCAGTTGTCTACATAGAAGGACCGCTCCAGGGACTGCAGGATGTCCTCATTTCCTTCTACTTGGTCCTTGACATGTTTTTGAAGCGCGAATGTTGCGCAGCATGGGCTACTCGTTGTGCCGAATGGCAAGACTTGCCACTGATAGACGTCCGGCTCTTTCCCTTGTTGCAGGTTCCTCCAGACGAACCTCATCAAAGGCTGATCCTCTGGAAGAAGACGAACCTGATGAAACATCGCTCGGATGTCTCCACTGATTGCAACTGCATACTGCCTGAATCGCAGGAGGACGCCGATTAGTGACGGTCCGAGGGTCGGACCCGGGAGGAGTTGCTCGTTGAGAGAGAGACCACAGTAGGTAAAAGAACAGTCGAACACCAACCGATCCTTCCCATTGTGATGGACGAGGTGGTGAGGGATGAACCATGACTCTTTCGAACCATTTACCTCTTCTGCTGAAAGCTTAGTGACGCACCCTCCATCGATGAGCTTCTTGATCTCTGCCTCATGTACCTTGGCCCTGGCTGGGTCCTTTACCAGCCGCCGTTCGGTGCTACGGAGCATGGGAGTGACTGCATCGGCAGTAGCCTTTAATGGTGGTGCATCTTTAATGCGGAGCAGAGGTGTGGCATACCGGAAGATGTCGCCGATCTTTACTCTCTCGGTCCTTGCTTCCAAGATGTTCACGGCCTCTTGATCCAAACGGGAGCGTACTGCTAGACGCTCACTCCGGAATGGTAGCACATCAAGCTGCCATAGACGTTCGACGTGTTGGTAGAGGTCGTCTGACACTGGCTTGAGGGCAGTGAAGTAACATGAGGAGGCCTGAGACCCAAGGCCATCCGGACCCTGGAGAACCCAACCAAGAGCTGTGTGAACCGCCGCAGGTCCACCTCTGGGGCCAAACCTGACGGGCTCCCTGGCGGTGATCAAGTGGGTGCAGTCTGATCCAAGCAGCAGTAGTGGCTGTGCTTTGCTGAAGCTCTGCAATTGGATGTCCCTCAGGTGGCGGTAGCGTCTCTGAAGTGTAGCTACAGGATAGGTTTGCTCTGACAGAGCTAGCCGCTTCGATGTGAAGGCGCTCTCAATCAAATACCGTTCGGTGGGCTGTGTCAGGGAGGCCACGTGGAAGTTGACCGAAGACCCAGTAAGGCAGGTCACGTCTTGGCGGATGGTCCGAAGAGCGAGTGACTCAGCCTCGCCTTTGAGTCCCAAGTGTCTGACAGCTGCTGGCAGGATAATAGTGCGTTCAGCCCCATCATCCAAGATTGCGTAGGTTTGAAGTGATTTACTCCCGTTGCTGATGATGATTGGCACCACTTTGAGGTACACCTTTCCCCCTCGCTTGGAATTGGCAAGTGAAGCACGATCCTTCGGGGTGATGAGATAGACACGGGAGCCTGGTTTGGCGATGGTGTGAAGTACCCTGAGATGAATATCTTGGCACTCGCTGCATGCTTTCTTTAAGGTGCAGGCATCTTGTCTGTGGTTAGTCCGACCACAATTGCGGCATCGCTTACCACTATTGATCCACTTTTCGATCTCTTCAGGTGAGCGCTGGACGATGTCTGGACACTGTGAGAGGTAGTGCTCGGCACTCTTGCAGAAGAGACACATCCTCTTAAACCGCTGCTGCTTAGCCTCTGACCGAATGTCCTCTGTAGGTGGGCAGCTGACAGGTTTGGGCTTATCGGAACCATGATAGACTGCAATGGGCTGGTTGCGAGGCCTGAAGGGTGCAGTAGGCTTATCTGCTTTAGCTAGTTGTGCTCCATCAGTTCGATGCCGCTGTGCCATCTTCGCCGACAGCCGTTGAGCTTCAGCCTTTACCTTGAGCCAGTCTGCAAGGTCCCGTAGGTTGTATGGATTTAGACTGGTAGTGTTTAGCCGACCTTGAACCTGTAGGTGCTCCACAAACCCGTCTCTTGAATGTTTAGGGAGTTTACTTAGAAGCCGATCGACGTGCCCAGTCGACATGACCTCCATCCCGTTTGGCCCCTCCAGTGATGTCAGCATCCCCACGAGTAGATCAACACGAAGGGCGAAGCTCTGGAAGGTCTTAGAGTCTCCCGGTTTTATGTCAGGAGAGTTCAAGATTGCTGCGATCTCACTCTGTGCAAGCTGATGTGGCTGCCCGTATTGGCGTTGAAGGGCCTGCATAGCAGCAGTGTAGGGCTGTGCATAGTGCCTGCAGGCCTGAGTTATTAGCTTAGCCTCGTCCAGGACCAAGTGCTCCATAAGCACACGATATTTATAGTGTTCGGAGAGTTCAGTGTGCGAATTGAGTAGGTGGTCCAGTGCCATCTTGAGGTCAGTGAACTCTCTCTCGCTGTCGTGGACCAGTTTAGGGAGTTCTGGTACTGGAACTGGCTGCCTTGGAGGCTGCTGGTTGTATGGCAGCTGTGGTGGTGTATACTGAGGCTGAACAGGATAATGTTCCTGCAGGGCTTGTGCGGGTTGATGCGTAGCTGGAGCAGGCAACAGAGACACTAACTGATAGACTGGCTGAGTCTGTGGAGGTGGCTGAGGCTGGTGCAGTACCTGTGGTGGATAGCTCAGTTGATACACTGGTGGGTGATAGGCTGACTGTGCGGAAACAGTCGGTGGGCGCTGATGCACGGTAACAGCCGGTGGTTGGTGCGTGGCGTACTGAGCCATGTGAGGCTGATATGTTGGTGACAGCGCAGCTGGAGGAGGCTGGTATGTTGGTGGCAGTGCAGCTAGAGGAGGCTGGTATACTGATGACGATGCAGCTGGAGGAGGCTGGTATACTGATGACAGTGCAGCTAGAGGAGGCTGGTATACTGATGACGATGCAGCTGGAGGAGGCTGGTATACTGGTGGCAGTGCAGCTAGAGGAGGCTGGTATACTGGTGACAATGCAGCTAGAGGAGGCTGGTATGGCGAGTAGACAAGCTGGTACACAGGTGCTGCTGGCATTTGTGTGCCCGCGTGGCTTACGACCTGTGTTGCCTGAAGACTAGCCTGTGGCAGGCTCATGCCGGTTGCCGTGAGGGGTAGTGGCCTTGAAACCCCAGATAGCTTTGCTGAGGTTAATGTTGCTGGGAGAGACTGTGTTAGCATGTAGCTCTCCTGTCTGCTGCTTGGTATAGAAGCCAGAGTAGCTTGCGACTGGAACGCTGTTGTTGTCGTTCGTAGCAGTGATGTTAGAGGCAGATTATCTCGGGGCTGAGTAGGGGGTCCTGGCTGTGAGAGTGATAGCTGCTGTACTAGAACACTTGTGCCCATTGGAGAATTGGAACGAGATGTGTGATTTAGCTGGGTACTCACATCGGGCTGAGCTAGGCCATAAGGTGTTGGGGGGCCGCTATCGCCGATGCTGAAGCTGCTTTCTGTTAGGTCCTGACTGTGGTAGCTCTGTTGAGACGGAGTTGGAGATTGGGGGCCTACACAAACAGTTAGCAGACCAAGCTGGTGATTAGCATTAGATGCTGTGTCCCATTTTCTTACCCTATCGACTGCACCAACCGAGGAGGGACAGGGATTAGGCCCGAGCGCAGTGTAGAGCTGGTCATCTTTAGCAGGAGACTCGGTCCGCTGGTAGGGTGACTGCAGCCGTTGTGCGCTGGCACTCTCGCTGACGTTATGGATGGGGGCAGTATAAGGCATTAGGGCAGGTGGTAAGCTAACCTGATAGCCATGCAGGTGTGTTGGAAGCTGTCGCAGTCTTCCACCTCCTAGAAGTCCGCTTTCAGACGCTGCTGTTCTCTGTGAATCCATGGCGCTGTGGTGGGTGAAGTAATCCGGCTCGAAGGACCAATATTGGAGATTGTGCTTCTCCCGTGCATGAAAGCGTGTATTTATGATGACTGCTGGGACACCTCATCCACCCAGTTGCTCTGGTCAGAGAGTACACGGGGATACACAGTTCACAGTTCAGTTCTTTTAATGTTCCTCATATGCAACAGCAATGGCGAATTGGCTATTTAGCATCATTAAAGGGTGATGATGACAACAGGGGGTGTGATATGATATGACGTGATGGTATCCTGTAAACAATACAAATGCAAATATTAATGACGGGACCCACGAGACGTAACATAACATGCATTGAATGAGATAGCATTAGCGTTAGCAATCCGCGTCAATCAACGTATGACACTGCCGTCACATAAACAAAGTGCGCGCTGCACACCACACTTATAAGAAATGAACAACCATATAAACATGTTCATAGTGAGCATAACTTACTTCTTCACGAACGCATCACATATAAAACTTTAAACTTATCGGCACAACATTCGCGGAGGGTACCGCTCAGGATAACAGTCAGGACCCCTAGCTGCCCGTGGGCAGGCCTGAGCACAAATAACGTAAAACAGTAAAGTCCCTGGGCTGCCCATAGAGGTGCCTAAACGAAAATACTAACGAAACATAGGAAATTTATAACAGGTGGTGACCTACATATCTCCATGAAACATTCTGTATACTTCAGGATGGCATGCATTCATTTATCTGGAAAAATGCTTTTGGAAATACAGCTGCAAAAAAAAAGGTTTAATGTCACAAGCTACTTTCATTTCAACATGTTTTTCATTTCTCTCCTACATTAAAATAGTTTTTGTATAAAAAAATGTTTTGACTCAAACTTTGACTTACACGCATCTCTTCTCGCCACATCCTAGAAATTGAAACATTTTGAATTCCTCCTTTTTCAACAAGTTGTCCACACTTTGACCCCACCTTTGCTAGTTATCTGATTATTGCCCTGCTTACTCAATTAATCCCCATTATCGGATTTGTCTCCCCATGCTTATTTTTATCAGATTGTAGTCAAATCAGAATTTCAGAGTTAATATCTGCACTGTGTCTTTGTTTTTGTTTTTGTACGTCCAATGAAATGTTGTTGTTGTCCTAAAAATGAGCATACAGTAATGCCGTGTAACTAACTGGTTCATAGTGGGGGGCTGTAGTGGTTCTTAACCCTTGTTTCCACCCACAGTAAAATCAATGACTGATTAAAATGAAGCAACAGGAGCAAAATAAGATGAAAACTCAGTTGTCAGCTAGCCAGCAAGCCTTTACTGCAATGTATGGCTTCTCATCAGTTAGGGAGTTTTTGGGATTTCATAAAAAAGACAGGGTTTTGTGGACACAGCAAATACAGAACAACAGTGACTGCAAAAGGGAGAAAATGAAACATGGACATTGGTGGACATTACACCAAAGATATGAGAATGGTTAGCTGCTTGTGGTCTCACACACAAGCTCTCCGTCCCTGCACCAGCTAGTGATTTGATGTAGTTTGCCTATTGTTGTCAGATGTTGGGCCTTTAAAGCAGAAAACTTGTGTAGAGAGTCATCGCACAATCCAAACTAGCTAATAATCAGAACCACGGACAGCAGCCATGGAAACATTTATCACAGCCTGTCTCAAACCACCACAGCTAACGTAACTTACACTGTATGTTGAGGAGCTTAAAACATAGCCAAAAGACATGATTAGTAGGTTAATACACGTTATTGGTGACAGCCTGCATACAGTTTCATTCAAACTTTAAATTCTATCGTTAATGGACTAGTTTTATCACAAACACACAGTGGGGGTGCAAATTTTCTAACATATGAAAGGTAACAATTATATTACGATAGATTCCATGCTTCTCCATAAGTAACAGAAACCTGCACTCACCAATCAGAAGTTCATCCTGCCGGCCTCGCACTCAGCAACGTCTGTAACAACACTGTTGAAGTCCACATTTCTGGCTCTGCTGTTTTCTATCAACAGCATTACCAATCTGGTGAGTCTCTCCTGTCCCATGCTGGTCCTTCAATAATATTTTAGTGTGAGTTTAACACTCAGCCTGTTGTTTCTTCTGCTTCCTTTTTTGAGAGCTGTTTTTATGTTCTGGCTTGCTTAAACATCATGGAGATAACTGGTCGTCTGATTATTTTTCATCTTGCATCTTCATACAAAGTTGGGAGAAAATGTTGATTCACACAAGGTATCATGCGACCTGAAGTTATGTTGCCATTGGATTAAGAAATTAGCATTTCCCATCATGCCTTTCCTTCACAACTTTTGAGAGGAAGAAACCATAAAACAATAGGTAGATGGTTGGTATGAATAATATGCATTTAGGAATAAAAGTATATTAGTAACATTTAAGTAAGCACAAATAAAGTTTTTTTTTTTAAAAGCCTTCAGACAGTTTAAAAACCTTCAGTGTAACTCATCAATTGAAAGAGCGGTGAAAACTAACATCACATGCTTAACAGAAAATACTGGTGTAGCTAGTTCAGACAGTATACTCGTCATGTACAGCAGACAGCCCATGTGCCCCTGTGCATTGCACCGGCTGCATTGCCTACACTTACACACAGCAGCGATATAGCTTGATATGTATTGATCCATCCATTCTCACTCGAACCAGCCAAACACATTCAGTATTGTATCATGTAGCAGCATGAATTCCTCTCAGCCACTCTGATGCACTTCTGTCAGTCTGATGTTGTCTCTTTGTCACATTGTGACTGCTGCAAAAGATACTTGAAAATCTAAATTGTACAGCCAAAGCCTTCAGCTCCATCTGTGAAAGTCTGATGGGGAATACATTTAAAACCATCTGAAAATATCTGGCTCTGATCTTCTTTTCCTCCTTTGTTTTTTTTTCTTGGCTGTCCAGGCGTTCTCAAATCAATCTCAATACAATGGGTATGCCAGAAACAATGGATTCTGGCTGGCAGTCTGAACAAGGCCTTAGTTATTTTGACCTCTGGCAGTATTTGTCTTTTGTTTGCCAGCCTGCCAAACCAATCGAATATGTTTTGGCTCTGTTGTTCAACCTTTTGCAAAACCGTGTTTTTTTGACAAATCATTATCCATTTTATCCAAACTGTCTTCAATCCAGATTTCAGACATCTGAGCAATGACAAAATGTGTGATTTGGCTTTAACTGAAACCAGAAATCATTTGATGAAATGTCTCCTGGTAAGTAAAACATAGTATGATGACAATTAGTCCAACATATGATTCATTTTCAAACGTCTTTTGCACAGAAGACACATGTGATGTGACCCATGTAAAACTGACAATGAAAAACCTGCAGCTGTTGTTGTGTCAAACCTTTGTTGTTGGTTATATTTTCCTTGTTGTTGTTTTTATTTGAATAGCAGTGTACACAAACATAATAATTGTAAGTCTGGTGATAATAAATCTAATATAACATGAATTTCTATATTTCCTTCCTTGTTTTATTGCTCAATCTTTTGCTCTTCCGTGAATTCATACAGCCAGCATGGATGCAATATGCAACAAGACAGTGAGAGTATTTCCAGCCTCACTCTGTGTCCTCTTTTAACCACTATGATGTTCCTGAAAAGATATTGTGGAAGATACTTATTCAAGCTCATTTTAACAATGAAACAACAAGAATTAGAATAGGGGAATTGTTGCCAAATAAGGTTCATAAACCTGCAATATATCAGCTGTTGACACAAACATTTAATTAACAGGAGAGGGGCTATTTTTCACACTGCCAAATGAATGCAGAGAGCAGAACATCATTCTTCTGCTGATCTCATTAACACCTTCACAGACATGTAGTTTCCAGAGTTCACTCCGGGGGAAAAACAGAGCGCAGCTCACACAAGGGTTCGAGATTATGCAGCAATATTATGTATTCACTCTTTTTCTCTGATCTATTACAGTGGCTTTGTATAAAGCAAGCTTCATCCTTCAGAGCTGCCAAATAAATGCACCATGATGAGCCAAAATTTGCAGTTCCTCTAGTGTACACTTGAGGCTGGCCCCAAAAGTGAGTCCATTACCAGTGCAACCCATATTAAACTGCAAAACTCCATAGCAAGAGTGAACAGGATGACGACCTCGTAAAAAAAAGACTGTGACTATCTCTACATCGGACTTGTTATAAATGATTTATATGTATGTATAATTTGGGGTTTGGTCATCATAAGTAAGAGGTGGATGCTGGTACCGATGTGTTGACTGACTAATCCAGTCAAAGACCTCTGGCTCTCTAATGCCGTTGGTGCTTTAACGATATATATGTTTTCTCTTTTGCTATTACTAGACAAGTGGTACATTCAGGACCTGATCTACTAAAGGTTTGCGTGTATAAAAACACGTGCAAACTTGATAGCGTGCGCAATGCAGATGTACTAACCAGGTGCACTGAGGATTGCGTCTGACAAATGAGCAAAAATAGCACTCGCAATCCATTTAGCGTGTTTGCCTTCATGAATATGCAGAATATATGCAGATTATCAGAAAGCACAAAGAACTGGGAGGAGGAGATGCAAATGTACTCATTTAGCAATGTGATTTATCAAACCTGAAACAGATAGCGGGCAGTGTTTTTTGTCTTTATTTAGCACGTTTGAAAGGCAGGTGCAAACTGGCACAGCGTTACACACAAATGGCTGCGATCATTGTGGCGAGAAGGAGGCATACGGACAGACGATGGAGAGAAAGAATCCTCCATGCACGTGTCAACATATTTGGACTGTCAGAAATAAATATAGCAGTGACATATCGTCTATCCAGCAATGACATTTTGAGCTGCTGGATGACCTTATGAAGGGCTGATTTCGAGCCAAAAAAAGATGCCATGGCATCTTGCATTCCAGCGCACCATTGCAGTTAGTGACGGCGTCTCCCAGTGTCCTCTCGTGTGTAATTAACATTCATCTCCTGTGCTCTCCCCTCCCTCTTCATTTGCAGGTGGCTCAGATGAAGGACCAGGGCCTTTGCCAGGGCATTGACAGCCATTGTCAGCCCAGGCACAGCACTGACCAACTGCCACGTGAGCGCAACGATGGTCCGAGTGTCACGGAGGATTGCGCACACCACATTGGCCACAGCTCTCAACTTGTGTGCAATGGCCTGTAACCCATCCATCTGATCTTTTTGTTGCTGCAGCAACTCCCGATCAATGTCATCATAACATTCTGGATGCCTTCAGGGCTCTGTTGAGGTGTTTTCTGGTCTGAGCTGATTTGAGGCTGATATGTGTATGCTGAACTCAAGGCTTCAAACGTAGAGTCAACAAACCAATGGGGGACATAACATTTGCTGCATCCATTATTTATACAGTCTAAGGTATACACTTATATCTTCACGTTCTTTACGAGGCACAAATCTATAAGTGTTGTGTACTCGTTATACTTTATGTATTAATAATAAGAATGACACGGGAGATTAGAGAGAGTTATACCGGGACATGTATTGTCTTTCGGCGCCATCTTAACACTGCATACAGGGACGCATCACATATCCACACAGGGGGGCGTGACCGTATCCCGGGAGGGACAAACTCAAGATGTCAATACACAACAATAAGCCTTAAATTACTCTTTTGGATTGCTGACACCAGAGTCCTAACAGCCAATTCCAGTATCAAAAGGTAATCAATATATGCAGAAAAGCATGGCTAAACAAGCGTGACGGTAAAATAGGAATGTGGAATACCTGGTGAGAAGTAGCAATAAAATGAAACAATGTTTTCCCCTATTCTTGACGCCATGGTTTATAGTAGAGATCTGTTTCCAGAGTCACTTTAAAGTTCCATCTATTTGCAGTATAAAGCTTATCAAGCTTTATTAAGGCAACTGATGTAGCTGCTAAAATTGGGAGACGCTGTTTGTATATTCCTCTATTTTTCCTCAATGTTTGAAGCTCCAGAGTTTAAATTTGTAAAGTGGAAAATATGTTTGTTTTTGAGTGCAACATGGCCAAGCTCAGCAGGCAGCAGACAGTCAGAGAGATGACATTGCTGGTGGAAATCAAAACCAGTTACAGCCTCGGGATATTGGTTTTAGAGGTTTTACAGGTGGCAGCAGTGAGCAAGGGAAAAGATGGCAGGAGAAAAGAGGTAGGATGCAGGGAGCGGAGTGATGATGTGGATGGCGGAGGAGGGAGTGAGCTCCTGGAAGCCCCTGTGAAAATCAGTGGCCCCCTGGGAGACCAGCTGAGCTCAATTACCAGGAGAATACAGTTGCAAAGGGAAGCCGAAAGGATACAGCATCGATCTGTCACACGCTGACAGTGGGGAAGAGAGTGCAGGTGGAAAGGGAGGGAAGGAGAGAGGGAGAGGGGGGGGGGGGCAGTCTAGTGAGAAAAAGAGATGCAATTGGAAAAGGAGTGAGCCAGAACAAATAGTGCAGTAAAGGAAGGTAGGCGTAAGTGAGAAAAATAAATTCTGTTGTTTGAAGGCGGATTGTGCTTGGTTAGGTATGTGCATGTGTTAAATTTAAAGTTTAAGACAGCTCACTGTTTGTATATGGAAGCAGCTTATCCAAAATAAATGACCCATCTTCTATCTCTCCAAAACATCTATAGATATTATAAAGAATGTACAGTTTACAGTTGATAAGAATAATGTATTGAAAATGGTTTAGTATTGTGTTCAATGTTGAAATATTTGAGTCCAGGATTCAAACCAAAGTATGACTCGTGACTCAACTTGGACTTGAGCACTTATGACTTGGCCTTGTTCTCAAACTCGAGAATTGACTGGGTCCATCCAGGACTCTGCATCATATATTCACTTAGACTGTTTCATTGGTTTATTATTTTTGTTTGATAATTTATTCCGTTTTGAGAAAGGGGTGTCTCGTGTGTCAACCTGCACGATACTCACGAGTACATTTCTGATGCAATGCATAAAATGAGCCACAAATCATGCATTTTGCTTTCAAAGACTTTCAAGTAAAAGCAGTGCAACTTCTTAGAAATGTAAGAGAACTATTGAGGGGACAATGGGCTTTTACACCTTTATTTGGAGAGGATAGGACTGTGAGTAGTGCAGGAAACTGTAAGAGAGCAGGGGAATGACACAGGGAAGGGGGCTGCAGGCTGGAATTTTACCCCAGCGCGTGACTAAGCCATTAGGCCAAGCCCGTGCTCTTTTAACCACTTTATTAACCTCAGACTAGACATTTATCATTGAAACCTAAAAGTAGTTATTTGAATTGATTTATATTGTGAAATTTCGGGAGGTTTTCTATAAATATAGTGTCTATCAATGCAAATGTATACTATGTCCTTGCAACTGAATGTGCTACACCAATCAAAGTCGTTCTTTAGCTCAGCTATGACATAATGCACGGTAAAAATGTGTAGTATTTCCCTTTGCATGTACTAGGCTATTAATGAATAATTTAAATAACACTGATAATTATGGAATGTACGGTGATTATATGCACATCAGTGTAATTAAATCATAAAACCACGCCAAGTGAAGAAGGGGATCTCATTTATTATTCCCTCTATAGGCATTCACGTGGTCTTATGTGTAACATCATGTTATCTCCAGTCGAAAATATATAAGATCCATTCTGTTGCTGTATTTCTGTCACTTTAAGGTAGAACTCTCTGTTGTATTTGACTCACTGAGCAAATAAAACACTGGATTTAATAAAAGCAGCCGTCATGCTTGTTATTGCACCACAACAGTTTGGGAGGGATGGAGCTTGTGAAAACTGTCTCGGGTACAATGTATTGATGTATTAGCATGTATCGACCTGGAGTGAGGACAATTAAGTGTACTATACATATGACCTTTAAAAGCTGATAGTGTATTGATGTTGAAGATATATAGTCTGTAGAAATTAAAGGGGGAGCAGTGCAAGACAAAAATATAAAACAGGGATTTTTATGAATTATGTAAAAGAGAAGCAGGATCCAAGCTGATCTACTGTATTCAAATATAAGACTGCAGAAGGAAGGCTTGAGGAGACCACAGGCAGCAGATCTGAGAACAAACACGTAAGAGGAGATTGATTTTGAAGAACATCAATTCTTGTAAAGAGCATTTCTGGAGTCAGCTGGAATCTTTAAACTTACATCACAATCGTTAGCATGATTTCTGTTTTTTGTTAGCAAAGACTTTCCCTTTTAATCTTTTATTTTCAATCAAAAGATTCAGAAACTAAAATAAATGAGTGATTAGAGATTGGTTACACTATAATGGCTATATGCATGTGTTGCTCTGTGAGGCTGAACCAAGGCACAGGGGCTAAATGAGCTAAATCCGCCTGTTAGCATGCTAACATTATATTTACAAGTTTGTCAACCATGTCAACATCTTACTTGACAGAGTTGGGGTTCTCTCTCTCTCTCTCTCTCTCTCTCTCTCTCTCTCTCTCTCTCTCTAGTATCAGTGTTGTCCAAAGAGTATCAAAGTCAGTGGGATTCACCATCTTGGGACCATCATTTTTTTTTCCACTTCACTTATGGCATCCAGGCTATCATAATAGAAAAAAATCACATTTTGAATAAGCCATGACTACCATCCATACAATGTTTATAGCATGCCATAAATGTATGAATCCTTAAAGCTCTTCATCCCATTGGGGGATACTCAAATGCCCAAAAGTTGCAAACAAATGCATGTCCGTTGTGCTGGTTTTCCTTTAATGCTCTTGTTAATGAATAAGAATGTCATGTGTTGCATCGGCCCTGAGGTGAGGCAACAGCTGCCCATGATCTCCAAGCTGATTATTCACAGGAGCTATGTTTCTGCTGATTGGTCTGGAAGCGTTGAAGTATGAATGTGATGTGCAACCTACATCCACCTGATTCAAATAATGCAAATAATCCTTCAAATAAAGCGTTTATCGGTCCCAATTGTATCCAGAAAATGTGCATGTTACCTCTTAACAAAAACAAGGACCCTAATAGGTCTCTACTGGTTCAGCTGCCTTTTTGTTCATGAGCATTAGAGAGGCCGTAGAAATTGGTATGATGTGCAGAAGAAATTAATTTTGCTAATTCAAAATGAATGGAGGTGTCATCGCCCCAGGTGTTGGCTCATTTTCAGATGCAATTATTAGATTGGATCAGGAAGGTTCGTGAGTAATCATTTGTGGAAAATCAGTTTTCACAGGATTGTGATGGCATCCACCGTCTCAGTGGGCTAAAGCAGCAGATATTCAATTGTTGACTAGGAGGAGACGGTCACACTTGATGGGTGACGGATTCCCTGCAGCATGTTTTTCTGGCTGTAATGAGGCTGTCTTTTATGCAGGAAAATGTCAAAACTGTCTCTATTTTATTAGGTTTTTAAAGTTATAAAAAAGCAGGCCTTCAGTCAGGATCAGTGCTGAAAAATGTCTTTAAGAACAAGTTGAAATTGCAAGCGCACACACACACAGGGCTCTAAGCCTTTAAACTCCCAACACAATATTTTAGAAAGGGAAAACTTGTGAACAAGACTTGGGAAGCTGTTCCATAAAATACAAACTTTACTTCATTGTGAATTTATCTAAATTAGGCAAATCTAAATAAGTAATAAACATTAATACTTTTGTTGAACTGTTTTATATCAGATTGATACTGCACCGTGTAATTACAGGCAGTTTCTCTGCAGTTTTTAAGGAAGTAATTAGAGGTCTAAATATATATGAAGAGCCAAGAAGCATTAAATGCAAATGCAATTATTTAGGTTGGATTTCTTTATTTCCAGCTGGTGATTTCACAACAAAATATCAATACATTACATTCTTTTAATAAGAGCCTTTTATTTGTAAATCTTGCTACTCTTCTAGCTCAGTTTTCAGACTTCATCTGAGGAGTGTTTTTGTTCCTTTTAAGATCCTCATTACAGGCTCTATCACTTCAATATTTTCACTGAATACTCAAAGCTAATTCTTTTCTCTCTTTTATCATTTTTTATGAGAAATAGATTCCAAGTCCAACAGAAAAAAACCTTTTCAGCAGAGAGGAACGCTCTCACGTTGCTCCCGGCCGTATGAATTTATCAGCTCGTGTTACACTTGTTTTTGAAGAGCTCCATGGTCTCCTGCAGTGATTCAGATTACCTGTCAGGGAAGTGATGTGGACATCCAGTGATACTGCAATTTTCATTTGTCTTGTTTGATGATTTTCCTCCAGCCTTGTAATATTGTAAAGGTGTTCATTCATTGGTATGCCTCGGGGGCAACTTTCAGTGTGCAGACATTTGTTATTGGGTGCATAGTCAGTCTGACACGGTTGTTAGATTTGAGATGTGCTTGTTTTTATTATTTTGACAATGATTCTTATTGTCTATAAAACCGGCTGGTCGGATTCAAGGACAGACTGTTTTCTCCTTTGAATTTATTTAAAACTCCAAGTCGGACATCTTGCTCACTCCACTGCCTCTTTAGAATGTATTATTCTCGTAAGTCTGCTCAAGAATCTTGTGGCTCCCAAAAGGATATATGCATGCTATTTTTGTGTTATTTTTCTTTAGGCAGTATGTTAATTTCAGAACCAAATCAGTGTGAGCAAAAATAGTCAAAGACTATGTAAAAGCCCCATAATGACAGCAGCAGCTGGGCACCAATTAAGAGGACAAATGGGGCTTTTAACTTCATTGCTCATTAAAGGGCTAATCTCCCATCACATATTAAAATAGCATTGTAGCTGTAAAACCTCTTTGTGCAGAGATAGGCTAACTGTCAGAGACTGATGAACATTAATACACAGCCACAGACCAGACAACACATCATTCCACAGCCACACGCTAGTTAATTTATCTCATCTTGAAGCACAAATTACAGGGAATTTGGCCTTCAACCTTTAATTTGACATCATCACACGCACATCTCCGAAACCAGACAGCTCCAAAGGCTCTGATCATGTACAAGCACAATGTAGCAAAGAATAACAGCTAGCGACAGTCCTGTCTGGTTTTCGTTATAGTGTCCTCGGGACAGAAGTGATTATGCATGGAAGTAATATGACATCTTCAGAAAGGCTGTGAGACTTTGAAGAAGAGTGCATTTTCATGCACGAGTGGAACAAATGAAGTTTAAATCCGACAATAGGATCCAAGCATTTGCTGATAGGAAAGAATGAATAAATGGGATGAGGTGCAGAGTATTTATTTGTGTAGAACATAATTGGAAGAGGAGCTTACTCAGGTTAATGTCAACAGAATGTGTCATTAATAATCACAATACTTTAATGTCCTGAATATTGTACAAATACGGATGCAGCAGGAGTAAGCCTGTACACTGCATAACAACTGTAATGCTATGAGTGCGCATAATTCAAGCCAGCACAGTGACGGTGCATATTTTTTCTGTGCAATGCTTAGTCACAGAATACATCAGTGTGTTGACATAGCAGATGACTGTGCTCATTAACATAAAAGTGAAAAGGCAATAAAATTCCCTCTGTACATTTTTGACACACTCCCATCTATGTGCTTTGTGTTGTGCACTGAGGTCATGGATCATTTTTGTGTGTAATGTGATCATTAACATTTAGCATAGCCATTTCATGATGATGCCAAATAGACCATTTTACCAAGCTGTGTAGCTCAGGCAGCGCTAAAGTGACACAGAAATAACGGCATCACACAGAGTGAGATCTGTATCAGCTTTTGTTAGGATTATGTTTTGTAAAGAGAAAAATAAGTTGTACAAAAAGAGCAATTTTCATCTCTGTATGTGATAACACAACCCCTCTGGCCTCTTTCTTCTTTGTTACCTTTTATCCTCTCTTTCTTCATTCCTTCTGGACCAATTTCACATGGCAGTAATTACAAAAACAGAAAGCATTTGGAGCCTCTCAGCTCCTGGACAGCCGCAGATAAGAGAAGAGTTCTGAGCTGCATAATGGTCAGGATTAACTTCCTTACACTCTGGCTTCCCCTAAAAGCAGGGTGGTTGATGTGAATGGAATGACTTCCATTACAGAGCACATCATACAAATCACTTATTATTAACTTGCTTCACATTGCTGGGCTTTTAGTCTGCCTGGTAAAAAAAGTGTAGTTACTGAACAGCATTTAACTGACACAAACACAGGCTTTGTGACGATCATTGATTCTTACCAGATCTGACAAGCTTGGCTGATTTTAGATGCAGATATCGTTTTTAGTGCAACAAGAGCCTTCGTAAAATGTTAATGCCAATAAGACACTTTGCAATGGGAAAGAAGCCAAGCATTTTTTGCAACTAAAGTCTGTTGAATAATTCAATTAATTAAGTTGAAGAATAAATAATACAACTGGTATATACTGTAGCTATAGAAATATGATGATGTTGTACTAGTCCGGTGCTTCCCAAACTGTGGGTCACCTGTGTGTGATGACCTCACATCTATTTAACCTGTGTTTCTTCCCTCACAGTTTGATTGGCATTTCAACCTTTGTTCCCTGTGTGGATTTTCCTTTTGACAGTTTCTTGTCTTTTTGCCCATTTGATGTGATTGCTGTTTTTTCTTCTTTGGATATCTAATTTCATTGGA
This sequence comes from Notolabrus celidotus, assembly GCF_009762535.1. Classification (NCBI taxonomy): domain Eukaryota; kingdom Metazoa; phylum Chordata; class Actinopteri; order Labriformes; family Labridae; genus Notolabrus; species Notolabrus celidotus. The sequence goes on along the minus strand of NC_048274.1, from coordinate 17,017,954 downwards.
ACCATTCAGTAAGCCTTTTTTTTGTGTCTTTCTCTTTATCAAACTGTTGATCGCAAAGTCTGCAACTCGGTCCTCTCCCTCTGTCTTTACCTGTTCGAGAAGATATGAATAAAGTATAACAACAATGGCATCAAATATATGACTAGAAAATGTGGCAATAAAAATAAGTACTGGAGGTATTTTCTGGTAAGTTGTTAAATAAGGAGTTACTGCGCATTCTGAGAAATTATTAAAAACATCCGACTCAGAGGAAGCCATTGGGGAACTAGAGCAGAGAGTTGAATCAATAAAATCTATGTTCATGCATGCACACAGGTTGTCAGGTTGTTGCTGATAATAGCTCAGATAAAACTCAAACCATCCACTGCTTCCTCATTTCACTGTCTAGTTGGATGTTCTGTCGCAGGAGTTTGTCTCTGACCTTGATTGTTGACCCACGGACTGTTTCCAGAGACAAAGGACATGATTTACAGATAACCACCATGAATGCACACACACACACACACACACACACACACACACACACACACACACACACACACACACACACACACACACACACACACACACCTACACACACACACAGTTTCTCTCTCTCTGTCTGCTTAGCTGTGTGGTCGATATTCACTGGTGCATGTCATTGTGTCTGGGGAAGGTAGACAAAGGTTAATGATGGGGTAAAGGGTAAAACCTCCCTCCCCTGAGTGCAGTTTGTGTCCATTTGGCCTAGAGAGGTAACAGGAACCGCAGAGAGATATAGAGAAACAATAAATGTGTACTGAGTTTAAATTTCCCTAAAATGTCTGCGAGAAACTGTAGCTTGATTCTTGGATGTTTGACTGTTATTCTATGTCTTGTATGTGTTACACTGGGAGCATAATATGAAATGTTGTGTTTACCAAAATTATTTTCATTGTGCATTATTGACAAAAAATGATAATACACTTGATCATGAATTACATCTGCAAAGATCAGTCTCTCTCTATTAGCTACATCAAGTGTTGAAGGTATTTTTATTACACTCTCAAATTTAGCTGACGAAAATATATCCAGGCCAAAAAGTATAAAAATATTCACCTAAGAAGATAATAAACATGAATGTGTGACGTGATTTTGTTCTGGTGTTATGGAGGTTATTTTTCAGCGACTACAATGCTGTCATAATAAAAAAGAAAAAGAGTTAATATCAGAAGAGATAAGAAATTATAATATCACTAACTAAATATATAATAATCATTATATAACTGAACATAGTCCTAGTATTTCAATAGTTTTGATAGTGACAGTGCAGTGGGAGCAGCTTTTAGAAAGAGGCCTTGTCAGCCAGTATCTTTGACTCTTCCAGAAGATGTTGTGCAGCGATTTAGCAGCCTCCAGGGAGTCTGTAAAGACAACATCTGCAATGCAGAAGAGAACCACTGTTGCTACCTTCTTAATATCCTCCTCTTCTGCTTATTACTTCTCCCCTGCATTGATGGTCAGCTCTCCTGCGTGTCAAGCAAAGGTGTAGGAGTCAAAGATCAACAAGTATCTTGATTCCTGCCTCTCCTGAACGAAGATGTACAGAAAATCGCTTTGGATAAAAGCGTATGCTAAATGGGCTGTCGGTTTGGCCTAGTGGTTAAGTTGCGCACCCCATATACACAGGTCATGGTTCTCAAGCACGCGGCACAGGTTCTATTCCAACCTGTGAACCCTTTCCTGCATGTCACTCCCCGCTCTCTTTCCTGGTTTCCTGCTCGATACAATGCACTACTCTCTCTGAATAAAGGCATTAAAGACCAATAATATAACTTTTTTTTTAAAGTATCTAACAATTTGACAAATGAAGATTCCCTAGTTTGCTCTTTTAAGCCAGCTTTATTCTTAAATTCAGCAAAAGAGTCCCAAAAGTGTTTCCTGCAGTCTTAAGGGCCTATGTCCACTAGCAGTGTGTTTGCTCTGCAGAGCCTATTTTCTCTACGAAACCGTATGTTTTCAGGACTCAGTGTTTTAACTAACATCTGTTTTCTGTCGCTCCTCTCACAGCAAACTCAATTAAAACTAGTTCAACTTTTAGATACCACACTTGTCAATGTCACTTCTCCCTCACTGACAGCTCAAAATCAAGAGGCAGGACTTGATATATAAGCTCTTTCATAGAGCTAGACATACATAGATGTAGAATACCTTTATAGCAGTAAGTTGCTGGTTAGAAGTGCTCTTAAATTGAGGACATTGGGATTGCCATTGCAAAAATCACTCAGGCCCTCACATATAATCTACCTGCAGGTTAGAGAAAAGTGTGAAAATAAGTTAAAATTGTTTCACTCTCAACAAGACTCTCAGTTTAGCAAACTTCTATGAGACTACATAGTGGTGTTTAACTTGAGAATTGAATCATGTTTCTTGTGGCGTTAGCACTAGATATGTTCTAGGAGTCTAAAGAAACGGCCAGGTGTAGTTTTCTGTCTCTCTATCTCTGCTCTGTGTTAATGACTCCAGGGCTGCAGTGAAAACAGACTCCGGTTGGAAGCCCTGACGCCTTTAATCCTCTGCACCCTGCTTCCCTCAGCAAAGAGAAACCAGCAGCAGAAAATCATTTCTCTACAGTACAAATCATCAACAAAGGCTTACATTTAGCTTATGGCTCTGCGTAATTTATTCATGGAGAGTGTGAATTGGTGACATAAAAGGGCAGAGAGTAAAAGAAAATGCATATATCAACAGCTGGTCAGAAAATCAAGGAAAACATGGCTTTATTTGATGTACTGGTGTTTTTACAAACTGCAAATGATAAAATTGAAGTCTTTTTTTCTGCTTTAACTCTACTCACTGTCTGATCTTGGCCTAGGTAAAAACAATAATGTTAACTGTTATCATACCTGTTTTTTCTGTTGTTATGGCTGCTGATACTTAATACTAAGCTCTGGGAAAAACATGTAATCATGTTTCAGCAGAGCCTGTAGGACAATGAACTACTGTAATAAATATTAAAAGATATAGTGCACACATCGTTCAGCATCAGGTGGAAAGTTAAGAAGAAAAGATAAGAAGAAAAACTCATAACACATTAAAGCTTTTGTTATTTTTGAGAGGAACTGGGATGGGGCAGTAGTCTAAAATCAAATGACGTAGCATTGAGTGTATTAAAAGAGAACTGGAAGTGCCTTTGACCTGCATTATTTTCTATGGCCAGCAGGGGGGCAGCTCCATTGGTTGTGAGGATAAGATAAGATAAGATAAGATAAGATACTCCTTTATTCGTCCCTCAATGGGGAAATTCATGGAGTTACAGCAGCTAACAAAAAGGTGTACCATACAAGAATTTCAACAAGAATATATATAGAAAAGAAATGTCCATCAGAGACAACAGCTTGGCCATTATTCTCCTGTCAGCCACCACCTCCACAGGGTCCAGGACTGAGCTGGCCTTCTTCCCCAGTTTTTTCAGTTTTGCTCTCCTGTATCCTGTCCGTCCACAGCAGGGATCAACGATAATGAAAGGTAAGCATGAAGATGAGGCTACACGTTATCGACAAGTTGAGACTAAGGGGAAAACGAGAATAGTGATGCAACAATGCATTTCCAGTGTTTTCTTAAATTTGGTAACTTCAGATCCACAAATTAAAAAAATAAAACAAACAAACAAACAAAAAAAGGTAGCAAATCAATGCTTCAAACAGAGGCTCACAATCCAATTATTCAACCATTTATTGTCCAGATACAGTGGGGCAAAGAAGTATTTAGTCAGCCACTGATTTTGCAAGTTCTCCCACTTAGAAAGATGAGAGAGGTCTGTAATTTTCATCAGAGGTACACTTCAACTATGAGAGACAAAATGAGAAAAAAAATCCAGGAAATCGCATTGTAGGATTTTTAAAGAATTTATTTGTAAATTATGGTGGAAAATAAGTATTTGGTCAATAACAAAAGTTCAACTCAATACTTTATAACATAAACTTTGTTGGCAATGACAGAGGTCAAACATTTCCTGTAAGTCTTCACCAGGTTTGCACTCACTGTAGCTGGTATTTTGGCCCATTCCTCCATGCAGATCTCCTCTAGAGCAGTGATGTTTTGGGGCTGTCGCTGAGCAACACAGACTTTCAACTCCCTCCACAAATTTTCTATGCGGTTGAGGTCTGGAGACCGGCTAGGCCACTCCAGGACCTTGAAATGCTTTTTACGGAGCCACTCCTTTGTTGCCCGAGTGGTGTGTTTGGGATCATTGTCATGCTGGAAGACCCAGCCACGTGCCATCTTCAATGCTCTCACTGATGGAAGGAGGTTTTGGCTTAAAATCTCACGATACATAGCCCCGTTCATTCTTCCCTTAACACGGATCAGTCGTCCTGTCCCCTTCGCAGACAGCCCCAAAGCATGAGGTTTCCACCCCCATGCTTCACAGTAGGTACGATGTTCTTGGGATGCAACTCAGCATTCTTCTTCCTCCAAACATGACGAGTTGAGTTTTTACCAAAAAGTTCTATTTTGGTTTCATCTGACCACATGATATTCTCCCAATCCTCTTCTGGATCATCCATATGCTCTCTGGCAAACTTCAGAAGGGCCTGGACATGTACTGGCTTAAGCAGGGAGACACGCCTGGCGCTGCAAGATTTGAGTCCCTCTCGGCGTAGTGTGTTACTGATGGTAGCCTTTGTTACTTTGGTCCCAGCTCTCTGCAGGTCATTCATCAGGTCCCTCCGTGTAGTTCTGGGATTTTTGCTCACCGTTCTCATGATCATTTTGACCCCACGGGATGAGATCTTGCGTGGGGCCCCAGATCGAGGGAGATTATCAATGGTCTTGTATGTCTTCCATTTTCTTACAATTGCTCCCACAGTTGATTTATTCACACCAACTTGCTTGCCTATTGTAGATTCACTCTTCCCAGCCTGGTGCAGGTCCACAATTTTCTTCCTGGTGTCCTTCGACAGCTCTTTGGTCTTGGCTATGGTTGAGTTTGGAGTCTGACTGTTTGAGGCTGTGGACAGATGTCTTTTATACAAATAACGAGTTCAAACAGGTGCCATTAATACAGGTAACGAGTGGAGGACAGAAGAGCTTCTTAAAGAAGTTACAGGTCTGTGAGAGCCAGAAATCTTGCTTGTTTGTGGGTGACCAAATACTTATTTTCCACTATAATTTACAAATAAATTCTTTAAAAATCCTACAATGTGATTTCCTGGATTTTTCTTTCTCATTTTGTCTCTCATAGTTGAAGTGTACCTCTGATGAAAATTACAGACTTCTCTCATCTTTCTAAGTGGGAGATCTTGCAAAATCAGTGGCTGACTAAATACTATGTTGAAAACATTGCTCTTATTTGCTTCCTCAACAGAAACACGTGCTAACCTTTAACGTTACTACAGGTTGCTTAACTAGCCCTGCTTGGCACATTGTTGACTTTATTTGTGAGCGTAAAGGTACATTTTTACCTGAGCTGTCAGCTGAGAAGCAGTTAGTAAACGGTTGCTATGTGGGTTGCCAGGGACACTTCGGCATCATTTCTGTTGCCCAAGACGCCGCTGTGATTACAGCCTACTCTAAACAGCTAAATTTCTCTGTGTCCACAATGTAAATAATCTAGAACGTAGGCCTGTATGTTTTTCACTGTTCAAATAGAAACACATGAAGTTTGTCTATTGAAGACAGGATTGCCACCCCCAGCTGTGCGTCTGTTTCGTGTCCTTTTCTCCAGAGGTTGTTTTGGGCACAGAACCTTCTAACGGAGATTTCAGAGCACCATGGCACTCCGACCTCCTGCAGCACGGTGGAAGTCTGCATATAGGTTTTGCCATCCCGAAAAAAGTGCTGTACGAGCTCCAAGTATCTCTCCAGTCCAGCCATAATGTTACTCCATCCAGACTGCAACGGCATTTGTGATGTAGAAAATATTCACTTTATTATTCCACAGTAGGATCGGCAGAGAACACAACGTGTCCGGCAACACCGGGCTCACGCAACAACAGCACAGACCACTAGAGCAAGGCTCAGACTACTTTCTGGAACTTCCTCTGTGTTTTCCTTTCTTGTGCTATAAAACGGTATATGCTGCCACCTACTGGACAGTGCAGTAGAACACAACTGGTCAATAATCCCATAATACAGAACATTGATTTTCATTACAGTTAATAAAGATGACTGAATATTAATATAAAATGAATATACCAAAACATCTTTTTACAGGTGCTACATTCACACTAAAGCCCGGTTCTTCTTCTCTTGACTTCTGAGTAAAGTTCACTTCCGGGTCACTCAAGTTTCGCCAGATGAAAATGTCAAAATCAAATAAAAACATGGATAAAACTCTTATTATCCAATTTCCTAATTTTTTCATTTAAGCAAAAAAATGGAAATAGAGTTGTTATCCGTGTTTTCATTTGCATTTTAGAAACGAATATTGAGAAAACACGTCGTTTTCTCATTTTTGGTCTTATTTTGAAAATCGAATGAATGAATGATACACGGATTCAGAGCCCTCTCTTGCATCCACCACACAGCAAATACACTGCCAGTCTGAAAAAAAGTTGTGTCATTGGTATGAGCGAAGTCAAAAATTTGTGATTTCTTTTTTATAACCTGGCAGTGTAAAATGCTGAATTCTGATTGTTCAAATCCCCTTGATAATGGTTGTTGAGTATTCTGAGTTAGCGAAGGTGACTTCAGGGGCAACCTGATCACACATGTCACTTATCAAATCAATCCCTGGAAAGGAGTTAGAGCACATCATGTGCACTGTTTATAATTTCAACCCTTCCTCTTTACAAAATGACCAAATGCCTTCAGGGTGGAGATGAACCCATCTGGTCTTACCCTGCTGGGATTCCATTTCATATGATCACCAGCTAACTATACATTATACCTAACTTGCTATGTCTTTCTGTTTTAAACCAAAATCATCTGACGACCACAGAAATCATCTCATGACCCCCATTAGGGTCAGGATCCTGAGGTTGAGAATCACTGATGTAGAGAACCATGGAACTATTTTGTCAAACTGACACATGGGCACTGAGGGAATGTGTTGGAAATAACAGACTTCTCCTCTTTCCATTTCTTCTTATTTCCAATATTTTCACAGTGAGCTGTTGTTGTTTTTTCTGAGTAAACTTTTAAACTTGCAGAGAGTTATCTGGAGGGTTTGAGCAAGATCCCACATTTTCAGATCTAAGATTTACCTCCGGCAAGGAGGTTATGTTTCTATCCATTTAATTAGTCTCCATCTGTCAATAGAATATCTCTGAAAACATTTGACAGTATTTCAGGGAGATTTGGCAGACTTATCGGCCTTGGGGTGGGAAAGAACTCATTAAAGTCTGGTGTTAATCTGGGGTTTGTGCCATTAGACAAAAATATATGTGGATATGAGTGACTAACACAGATAAAGACATCATCCCAAATCCTAAGGGGGCGTTTCAGGAGATTAAATCAATTAACTGAAAAGTCTGAGATGGAAATGTGTTATTTTTTTAGTGAATCCGGATGTTCAGCCCTGGCCAATGTTTCTACTCAAGTGCTTTTTAGTTTGATTTCTCTCTCTGCAGCCTCCTCCACATACCTATGGGTGTTTTTTCAGTTTTAGCTCAGTAATGCTGCTGGGATCAAACTGTATAAATGATTCAGAGCCTCTTATAGCTCTCAAACCAAGCTATATCTCCTCGCTACAACACTCTGCTCAAAAACAGCATAAAGACACTCACACACTCTCATGCACTCTTTAACACACAGCACCATCCCATAATAACTGCATTCACTATTTAGAAGGTATCAAATGTGCTTGCAGGCCTTTGAAGAAAATAAAACCCTGTCCCAAAATGAAGTGGCTGTAAAGACAGAATCTTCTCTAAATCTTTACCCTCCTGATTTATTGTTTTAATTGTTGTTCTGTGATTGTTACGGCCCAAAAAGCCTGATTTTGCAACAGCTTTTTGAAAAAATTGTGGTGAAAGTTGCAAATTTTGGGGGGGATTTTTTTCCCCCAATAACATCTCAGGGGGAGGGAAATACGCTGAATTTGAGTTCCACATTTCCAATATGGCTGCTGCCAACGATTTGCTTCAAAACAGCGCTCAGGAACAGATGGGTGACGTCACAGGTACTATGTCCATATTTTATACAGTCTATGGTTCACGCACTCTGAAATGAATCTGCATCTTTGATGACTATGAGTTGATCAAAACTTACTAAATGTGTCTGATGTATCACCAAACTGGAATAAATCAAGCTGTAGATGCAGAGCTTTTTACGGTAATGGCGGCAACAACATCACACCTCGAATAGTAAACAAACGTCCCCCGGTTGTGTCTTTGTCAAGTACGCACACCGGGGTAAAAATCATCAATGAAGATGAGACAGATGCATGGAGGCAGGGAGAGCTGGTTCATAAAGCACATCTGCTGCAGGTAGAGACCAAGCTACCACTATGGGGCAGAAATCTCAAAGTCCCAACACACCGAACAGACAACAACAAGACTGGGAAGAAATAGATTTATTTCCCTTTTTGTGTTGATACTTTTCAGCATGACTCAAATTTTAGCATTCCGAGCAGCAAAATAAGGTTTTAAGTATTTTTTAAACCTAAACTCAAAATTCTGAAGAAAAAGACTGAATATGAAGCAACAGCCTAAACAATTGATTTTAGGAGAAATCAAAAGTCCGAAACAAGCGCTTGTTTCATCTTTTACATTCGTTTTGAAGTTTTGAATCTGATTTTTAAATTAACAGCACCCTTCTCCCAATTGAAATACTTCAGAATGTTACAGGTCAATTATCTTGTTGGCGACAATAATTTCCCAAACCCAACCCTGGAAAACTTGGGTAGTGTCTGAAATCACAATGCCATTAGCCCCTGCTCTCTACCTCATGAGTTCTGAGCAGTGGACTGTTTAGTGAGCTCATCGACACACAGTTACCTCGCTACATGCTAATAATGTCGAGATTGCTTGTTGTACAACTAAAACAAGCAGGCAAGCTTAACTCTGACTGGGATAAATTATCATTAACAACAAAAACTAGATAGATAACGCCATGACATTCAGAGGTAAATCATACTGAGCTTATTTTCACAAAAAATTAGGAGAAGATCCAGTCCCATCTTACAGACAGGACTCAGTCTGCTCTCATCTTAATCCACCATGAGCAGCGCACTTTGCAGTATTTAGCAAGTTACAGTGGCCAGGACAAACTTCCAGACTCATGATAGATAGCCGTCTGCCTCGACCGAGTTGGGGTTGGAAATAGGGATCGATGGAGATGAAGAGAGAGAGATAATAGTGGTGAGATGGATTGTAGTAGTTGTAGCAGCTAGAGTCTGGCACATCCACAGAAGCAGAGATCCTGAGGAACCTACGAGACAAGGGAGCTCAGGGACTCCAGAAAGGTATGTGGTTAGTGACTTTAATGGAACAGGGAGTGTTAAAGTAAGTGACGGGCAGAGGGAGGGGAGAGATAGAATCCCAGTGTGTCATTTCCCCTGGCATCAGACATGAGTTTAATGCCTGTCATCGTCATCACAGAAAAAAATAATGTGATTCCATCAAAATTCCTTTGCTCTCACTAAAACTGCATGATTTCAGTAAAAATGCAACCAAGTAATTGCCTTATGGTTGTGATCCCCTCATCTGTCCACCACTTCCCATTACACCACAATGCATGAAGGTATATATTGTATTGCTTTGTTAGTGAACAATAATTGTACACTACTTTTCACATTACATTATGGGATACAATTAATCAACTCTTTCGGGGAACAGAATTCTCACACATATTTCTCACAGTGCTACAAAATGATCCATCTCTTTTGTAGTGCACCTTATAGTGAGTAGTGTATGAATTGGGACACAGGTTTTTTCATGGCTGTTTCTGTTAAACTGAGGATAACCTATACATCTCATTTTCTTGTGCAGAGAGTTTGCATATTTATAAATGTGTACATAGAAAATAGATGACAGTATCAAGACTTTGGCAGACTTGTGACCTTTCACCAAATGATAAATAATGAACCCATCACCACAATCTGTTAACCACGAAGACAAAAATCATGGTGTGCATGTTCATTCTCCCATGAGCGGGAAAGCTTATTGATTCTTGAACCTCAGGATCTTTATTCATCACAAAGTCACAGATTGATGGTCATAGTGTGATTTTCTGTCATGTCAGCTGACAACTTGACAGGAAGGGTGATGGCCAACTGGGGAGATAATAAGCCCTTGATGCAAGATGCCATTCACTGAGTGCTTTTATGTACAAATATTTTACTCTGAGCAGGAAAGGGAATAAAATTTTATATAGAGGTGAACCCAAAGGGACCAAAGTCACCATCAAGTCTAAAGTTTATTAGGTATATTGTTCAGTGTCACCCAGTTTGAGTGCTGGTCATTGCACATGAGAAATGAGGATGTGATATAAAGGGAGAAGGACTTAGGGACCTCTATTGTAAAACCAACACGAGAATTCTTACACCCTGCTGCCCTTGGGGAACTTCAGAATTGTGTGCGCGCACATGTCTGTGTGTGTGTGTGTGTGTGTGTGTGTGTGTGTGTGTGTGTGTGTGTGTGTGTGTGTGTGTGTGTGTGTGTGTGTGTGTGTGTGTCACTAAGAAAAATACTAGTAATAAAGCATTAGGACCATATGTTGACAGAGCATCATGCACTGAAAAATTAAAAATCAATGTGTCCCCCATCATCTGTGGTATCCTTGTCTTTCATCACATGCAGTGGCAACCTTTGACCTCCTCAGACTGTTCATCATGAGGTACCAGGAAGGGGAAAAGCTGAAGAAACACTGCATTGTCCTTGATTTCTTTTTGTAAAACCATGGATAACACCGGCTTCTCACAGAGAAATAGACATTCAACTTTATAAAGAAGACTGATTCAATAAAGTCTGAAAGAAAGAACACCTTTACATATTCATGTTGGTTAGTATGTCTATCCCAAGGACAGAGTCCTTTGAAAGCCATTACATTTATATTCTTACTGTACTATAATAAGACTCCAGTTGTTTGTTTACAACAGGGGAACCATGGGAAATGTTAAATGATAATCTGTTAATATTAAACATTGGTTATTTTACAGTTTTGTATGACTGATGTCTGGCCACATGACCATAAGGGGTGGAGCCAAACTGTTTAGACTGGGGTGGCCAGACTGGGATACTGACTTCTGCAAGGGTGGCTTGATGTGCATTATGTAAAGACAAATCTATTTATTCACTAAATGTATCTACTTTCACTCCTGATATCAAAGTAAACAAAATATATTATATTGCTGTGTATTCATTCTAACTTTTAAAAGTAACACTGCAGTGCAGCAACATTAATATCTTCTCAGCTGAGTTCTTTAAGAGCTCAGATATGAGATTAATGTCTCCAAAGTCACAATTTAAAGTACTAACAAAATAAAATGTCCAACGTTGAAATGTAAACAAAGCAGTCTGTTGCTTTACAGCACAAATAAAACAGCTGATTTCAAGTCTCATCTCAGACAAGGTGAGTAAGAAAAGTTTAGGGTTTTAGGAGACTGGATGCCCTTTGGACCCCTGATGACCAATTATTAAAACTAGATATTATTGCCCCTTGATGAGTGGCAGTCCCTTGCTGCTTGTAGATTTTTACCAGCCAACTGCAACTTTTAAGACTACATAAGTTAAACAAAACTGTTTCAAGCTTTAAAAATAATTAATCAGACACCTTTCATTTACTTGGAAGAATACCAGATCTATTCCTTACCAAAAGGCTGGGTGAAATAGTGGGTGAAAGAGTGCAAATAAAGAATAGCTTGGGAGTCATTTCTTTTGCAGTTGTTTATTGCAAACTTTTAAAATCGTGTTGCTGTCACCTTGATACATTCTGGTCTTTAGGTGCTACTTTTTTGTGACTTAGTTTATTATTCCATCTAGTTTCACAAAATTTCTGGGTATAAGTGCCTTAGTTTCTTTTATACAATTTTATTTTATTCACAACATGAGTATGTGTCATTTGAAACTAAGATAACCTTCTCTCTTACCTTCTCTCTGATAGTTCACAGGGAGTGTTTGTATTATTTTTACAGTTCTCTTATGGCGATTTTTTATAGAAATAGAAACATTTCAGAAAAAGATTATTTCAGGATTCCATCAGCTCTTCCTGTGAAGGACATGAGCTTTGGAAAATATCAAAGGACTCCAAATCTACACAAAAACCTCCCCAAACAGTGGTGACCCTGACTATTCTCAAACACTCCTGCACTACTCCATAAAACAGAACAAAATGAATAAAACATGTCTGAAAAATTCATCTTTTCTGCTTGCTGAGAGGGCAAGACCTAATCATAAACAGAGTATACGATAATGCAGTTCAAGGCTGAATAAAAGGTGGATGAAAGGTATACTTTACAACTATGCCTTTAGAGTCAGTTATATTCTATACTTTATAAATGTTAGGAATATGAAGACAGAGAACATTAAAGAAATCTGGCAAGAAAATTAAGAGATGTTGGACTACAACAGCAAAACTCTCCTGGCTGAGGTGAGATTCCAATCTGTGGGAGATGGAGCACGCTCTAAGGATCAATGACTGTGTATTAATAGGTGATCTTAAAGGCTGTGATTTGTTTTGGAAAGCCATGCAATTAAAAAAAGGATGCAGAAGCAAGAAAGCTAAAATGCTATCCCTTCAAAAGTGAAATGTTGGCAAGTGAAATAAAAACAGCTCAAAACTTCTGCAAAAAAAAAAAAAAAAGGCATTTTCCTCAGAGGCTTTACACACAGTCATACGCAGGTGAGATAATCATAAACTTCAATGGCTACGTTTACATGACACTTTTAATTCCTCTTTAATTCAGAATTAATATTAAATCCTATTTAAAAAGATAATGATTTTAAATCCGAATTGAATGATTCCTCGATCATGCATAGGTAAAAGCATTTCTGTTTCAACAGAATCAAAAAAATTCCGGCCAGTCGGTGACGGAGTGTTTTGTAAGTTATAGTTATAGTTTAGTTGCTTGTATCAGATGCACTTTGCCTACAGGGGGTGCCAAAATTGACACAAACTAAAAGTAACTCTCAGGATCTTTAAATTGGTGTAATGTCTGTTGTGATGCAAGAATTATCAGTGAGCTAACTCAAATATTCTACTGAACATTGCAGCTGGTAGTTATAGTTATGCTTATGCAAGTGCAGGTAACTTATATTATGTAATCTGACATACAATAACCAAGGGTTTAATCAACACACTCGTCTCTCAAACATTCTAGAAATGGCAGTGCCTCATTAGGAAAGAAAAAAGAAAACATCTCTGATGGCTCGCAGCCACTTAATCATCCAAATGAAGAATATCTTCTTGCTGTAATTTCCTGGCACAAGGCATCATTAAAATTCATTACAGTACAGACAGGAAATACAGTAGATTTTGTTTGGCACTGCAACGTTTTGAAGCCACACACAGGAACAATTGCAGGCCTAAGACAATGACGACAGAAAGCAGCTTTGTTTTTATAAAAAAAAAAGGAGGAGGAGAAGAAAACAAATACTGGAGAAGTTCAACTAAACAACTTAAAGCTGAGGTACACCTCACAAAGACAAACACAGCTTCAGTGCATGCTGCCATTGTTTTCTCTTTCTATACACACTGGTATTTACAGATACTTTCTGTTTTTGCATATCAGCATACAAAGCTGCCAGGACGACACTGACTACCCGTAGGAATCTGCTAAAATCTACTTTACTCTACAGACACGCACTGCCTTAAATAGATTCACAATATACAACTGATGTTTTTATTCCACACTCTAGCGCCTTGGCTGTATGCACACAATGCTCCCCCTGGTGTTCAGTGTAAGCATTACATTGCAAAATATTTAGAGCACTATGTCTCAAACATGAATAAAATAACAACAGCACTAACACATTTTGGCTCCAACAAGCATGTTGAAAACCTATAATAGTTTGAAAGTGATCTGTAATGTTGACTCATTATCCATCAATAACAGTAGGACACAGATTAATTAGCAGTATTTTCACATTGATTTTTTCGGCATTTGTAAGGTCGTTGCTGGCTTTAGTCTGAGGTGAAAGGTGCCATCTGAAGGATCTGTGCAGTACTGCAGTATAGAGGGGTTCATAGGAAGTCTCACTGTTATGAAAGCATTACTGCATCATATCTGACAGAAGTGATTAATTTTGTATTTTGCTGGCTGTTTGCTAACTTTCATTTGACCTTGTTTCCAAAATTAAAATCAGGGAAAGTTTGGTAAAATCCATATTCAGGCACAATTCTCCAGAATGTATGACATACAGTTTTTAAACCCTGTTGTTTTCATAAAGTGTTAATATTTAATTCCTAATTGTGTAGTGTTTTAACCTGGAGTGCTATCTCTTTCTTTCATTTGGCAGCATTCACTGTCATTTTAGGTGGAGTTAATGCTGAAGGCTGTGTAAATGCTATACATCCTCCCTGATCCAGAGCAACACCAGCAGCGTCTTTACTCCAATTTTGTGCTTGCTCATACAGTGTGGAAAAGCTCCTTGCTGACAGGGGTCAGGGAAGCAGACCATCTTGTGAATAGCAAAACTTGGTTCCAGCTCATCATTTTCCCTCTTCTGCTGCCTGAGCAAGAGGAAGCTGAAAGAGGGGTCAAACACCCCCAGATAGATGTGTGGTATGGCTGAGTCAGGCTGCACAAATTCTGCTACTGTGTTCTCAAAAGAGGATGGACTTAAAAATCCCTGCTGAGGGCACATTTGAGTCCATGGCATAGCTTTTCAACACAGCAGAGAACGGTAAAACACCAGCAGATAACATAACACCAACAGACAATTTTCGCTTACAGCAATTTTCCCAGCAAGGGAGCGAGCCTGAAGTGTGAAGCCAAACAATGACTGCAGGATGAGACAGGATCTAACACGAGGTCTGGAAGGGAAAGACAAGTGCAAGCTAATATGTCTTTATTATTAATATTATTATTTGTTATTTAAAAAATACATTATTGTTAAAGAAAAATAACACAAAAAGGACACTGTGTTAGGGTAGTTTTATGGGGAAAACATAAAAGAAAGTACATATGCTTAAAACTGATAAAGGCATATCTTTCAGCAGTCAACAGATGCAGCTCATATTACAGATGGGGGTACAGCATGGTATAGAGTGTCAGGGCTATCTATCTATCTATCTATCTATCTATCTATCTATCTATCTATCTATCTATCTATCTATCTATCTATCTATCTATCTATCTATCGATCGATCTATCTATCTATCTATCCAACTGACTATCTATCTATCTATCTATCTATCTATCTATCTATCTATCTATCTATCTATCTATCTATCTATCTATCTATCTATCTATCTATCTATCATTTTGTTTCATAATTTATTTATTTTTGGGGATGTTTGGCTTTAACTTTAAGTTTATTCTGAAAAAAATACCTACATTAATTGTTGGTAAAATATTTAAAACATTCACCATTATTAGTTTATAATCCTGGAGTCAGCCACATGATAGAAAATTATGATTTGCTGCCATCTACTGCCTGAAGGCTTCAGTACAGTACCAATATACATGTGAATTGTGAATGTCTGCTGCCTTCTTTAAAGATAACAAGGGGCTTAAAGGGATACTTCAGTTTTTTTGAAGTGGGGTCGTGAGTTACATTTATCCATGCAAATGTTAGATGTTTGTCAAAATCCTGCTTTTATTGATTGAATGCCAAAATGATGTATCAGTGATTTTTAAGCTTTATATACATCAACTAGAAAATTATAGGATGCTTACAAGTGGGAGGTGGCCAGGGGAGCCGCCAGGGATTGGGAGGCCCCATGAAAAAATATCACATTGGGCCCCATCACCAAGGGCCACAAGAACCGTGTGAAACTGCTGTAACCACATCTCCAGGATCCAATCGACCCAGTCAAAGCTTTACGCAACTCTACCTTTTCAGCTGTCTTGCCTCTTGGAGTCAAATATTTACTGTATGACTGGCAAAAATGAAGGATTCCATGCACACAAGGTGACTGATTTGCCCCTTATTTTATTATATTTACATGGCTTAGCTATAGCTTTGTTTTTATAGGCTATTGTAACAGAACAGATAGAGAGAGAAAAAAAAGAGATTCCCAAAGACCCCCTTCAATAATGCTAATTGACATGCTACGTTGCTCACCTTCTTGTTCATCGGGTTGTGGAGAGTTGTGTGGAGTCAGTGCACCTGCTGACATATCTGCTGCTGAGTCTGGTAGGGAGGGCGGGAAAACCCATTTAGTATAATTAGCTAAAGCGTAGTTTGTCTCATTGTGGACATCAAACTAGCAAACAGGTTGATTTTAACCACTCAAAGACTATACCAACCTTTCCTGGGGGACATACTGTCACCTTTTCTTCTCTCTCTCCTTTCTTTCCCTCCTTTTCTGGGACCCAGACTTTGTCTTTTCAAACATTTCAGCTGCCTGTAGCGCACTCTGTGCACTGTGCATTGAGCACAAATATCACTTCATGTCTCTTCATCACGTGACACTTAACTTTAAACATCTGTTTTTAATTCATCAGTTAGTCAAAATCACACAAACAATTCATGTAATATTTTGTTTATTGACTTCAGCTTAACATGTTAAAGCTGTATTTCAACAATTTCCAATAGTAGCAGAAGCAGAGGCTGTCAGAGGTGTTGTGTTTAAGTTTTCTTTTTGATCCTAAACACAGTCCTTATGGCCCGGCTGAAGAACTTCCTGATTCTCCTCAGAGAGCTTATCTTCACCTCAGCAGTCTCTACTTTGACTGTTGACCCATCAGTGGCCGACCTCCGCTCCTCCTTATCCTCCTCACTGTGTACCTGTGCTGCACAGCAGCTCACAGCCGATTTTTCCTCAGCTGGGGCATCTGTACCACCTGTAGCACCATCAGAGGTGTCGTCACAGGAGCCAGGGGAGGCTGATCCTGCAGGATCTGCAGGAGGACAGGCGGGAGTTTCTCCAGCTTTCAGCTCTTCTGGTTCAGAGTCAAATATCAGCTCCTCATCAGAGTCGTTACTCTGGCTGAGATCCATTTTATCATATGAATCATCAACACTGAGAAAAAAATGAAAATCAGGCAATGATTAGTATTCAGAGTGTCAATGTTCATCAAGGCAAGCGTCTATGCAACCTGGCTGGCACAATAGTCACTTACTATATGCTGGTGTCCAGCTCCTCCTGTAGGTGCACCATTGAGATGAACGGGTGCTTCAGGGCCTTGTCGGGACTGATCCTCTGCTCGTGGTCAGTTTGAAGGAGACACTTTAAGAGGCTCAGGCAAGCTCTATGAACTCCTCTATGTCTGGAAAGATCTACATTGGAAACCAAATCAGAAGCTTAGTTTATGCAGAGTAAATGATTATTAACTCTTTCTTCACTCATTAAAATGTCTCACTTACTGTAACAATCTCATCCAGATGATTGAGAGCCCTCTCACATTCTTTTGGCTCAATCCCAGTGGTCAGCTTGTACTCCATCAGAGTCTACAGGAACAAAACATACAGTACATGTCAGATACTTTGTCCTTCAAGCTGATTCTGAAGAAAAATATCTTGTTCAGTTACAGCTGAAATAATGCAACAGCGTAGGGACAAGCAGAATACCTTAAGCCACCACTTTGGGTAGTCGTAATGCCGGTTCAGCTTGAAGAACTTATTAGTGAAGCTGCTAGCATCAAGGAGGTGGTCAGCTGGTTGACCAAGGACATCAACGATGTTCCTCATCTAAAACAGATCATACATAACCATGATACATCACGTCTGTGGTTGGGTTTCGACCTATCTGGGACAATATTTCACCATCTGTGCAATCAATTGACAATGTAATGAGTCACTTACCTGCTGGTACTCACAGAGTACCCCAAACAGGTGACAGGAGAGGTACAGGACTGTGAGGACACAACCCAGACTCCACATGTCAATGGCCTCTGTGAAGGGGAGGCCCAGGATGACTTCAGGTGCTCTGTTTGAAAGTACATCATCACATACATGTGTCAGAAAGCTTGAAATAACCTCTGCCTGATCATCCACAGCCGGAACAAACATCTGCACAAACATGAAGTTTGCAGAATGCCCCTACCTGTACCCGATACCCTGTGCCATCAGACCCGGCCTCAATGAGCTTGACTCTGAAGGGCTGGTTCTGATGGTTCACCAGCATGATGTTATCCAACTTCAGGTAAGCATGAATGACACCAATTCCTTTGAGTGCATCAAAAGCTGTCAGCAGCTGCAGGACAAAAGAGGACATGAAGAGGCTTACAGACACGACTGACAAGTATGCAGAGTTTTACAGGTGCAAAGTACATGTTCTCTTTATGAAGTACAAATCTGTTTCACTTTATTATTTTATTCATCTTTAGCCACAAATTCTTTACCTGATGTGCAATTGGTCTTATCTCATTGAGCGACAGAGGATTCTCATGTCTGTCCTTCAAAAAGATGGAACAGGTCTCTGTCCAGCTTCTCAAAAGCCAGACAGGTCAGACCTCTGTGCTCAAACGTCTCAAAGAAGTGAACGATATTTGTCTTGACTGGTTCAAGACAACTGCCTGCAGTCCCTCATAACTGTACAATGGCATGCTGCTCCATCTCACGTGACTTGAAGACTTCTAAATATAAGGCAAACCTGTTGAGACATGCTGATTATTTCTCCAGCAGATGGCGACATCACATCCACAGGTCTCACTGCTATACCTTCAAATGCTCCTCGTACATTTCTGACTTTAATGGAGGTAAAACGGAAAGATAACTGAGAAAGCCAAAATATGCGGGGGAAAAAAGCCCCCAAAGTGGGCCAGTTGAGATTAAATTAAAGACCTCGATCGCTTATATCATTGACACTCAAAGACAAATTTATTGGATGTGTCATTACTTGGTTTCTTTCGTATTCTAACAATTTCCAGGGCTTTTAATTGAAGAAGAAGCGGTTGGAGATGTTAAAGCAAACCTACATATCCGAAGCTTCAAGACACAGTACTCTAAAATGTACAGCATGAAGAGATATTAATCTGTTGGCAAAGCAGGGCGGATTGTAAACTTCATTGCTTTAATTTTTCCGACAGGCCATGAATGTTACAGCTGCCAGTGTGTATGCTTGTAGGTTGGTTGTACGTGTGTCTCGGGCGGAGAGCTGGAAAGTTCATAGATGACTGTTTCTGTGTAGTTGTTCGAAAAGGTGGTCAGCGAGTTGCCCTTTGACGACCTGACGGGTATGTTTACTGGTGTTTCAAAATTGTATATTTCCCTCTATTTTGCAGATCCTTTTATTGGAAATACATTAAGGCTTTGCAATGGGATATAGTTGAGAAAACTATGAAATTACTTTATTTGTTGATACAGCATTATGATTTAAAAAAAATGTCTATAGCCCAATAATTTGTTTGTTTATAAACATTAAAGTTATTTTAAACAAGAGTCATTAGGACTTCAAATATACATGGGAAACCAAAGCTGTAGATTTTAAATGATATCATGTTTTTTAAGTGTTTCATTACATCTGGTTTGTATTTCTTTAAAACTGGACAAATGTGTGTCTGTGCTGTAGCCTATACGTGCTTCTGTTAAAATATTTGTACCATCTTTTTTATTATTCAGCCTATGAGTTTTAGTGTGTAGTGACACATCTATCTTCATTTCACAAACATTAGTCAAGTGTGGACCATGTGTTGACAGCTGTGATTCCTGTTGAGGATAATACACCACACTATGTTTTCTCTCTTCAGAATATGTCTTCTTGCAAAACTGCAACAAGTGGTTCATGCAGCCTCTGGGTGAAAACCCTCAGTCATCTGGTGGTGCTTTCCTCTTTGTGTCCTTTGGTATCTGGATACTCTGTGAGAGAAAGAGTACATGACTTGATGTCCAGATATCCTCTTATTGACGGGTAAAGGATGTTTATCGTTTAGCCTATTCAGCAGTTATATTCATTAGCACCAACTAATGGAATCTAATTCGAACGCCTCTACATCCCCCCCTCTTTCCTCACACCCTCTCTTTCCATCTGTCAGTCATAATGACCTAGCTCTCCAGCTGAGGATTCATCACAATAATCGTTTGAGCCAAATTGACCTTCATAATGTCAGCAAAGTTGCCACAGACATTTTCCGTCTTCAAGCGGGCCATGTACAGGCACAGGTATTAAAATTTATCAAATATTTCACCTCTTACAGGTCAGGTTTGAAGTGTTGAATGCGCAAGATAAGCCTTATAGTTAAACACTTTGTTTCAACTGTGGAAGCCTAATTGTTGTTTCATAACCTGGCCTAGAATGACCTCAGTAACTTACATGTATCTCTCATTCTCTTGTGTCCCCCATCCCTTTGTTAGATGTTTGCAGTGTATGTGATGTGTGGGGCCCAGGAGAAAGATGCTGTCAGGCTGACTCTGGAACAAATAGATGTAGTTAGACGCATGTGTACTGAGTACCAGGACTTTGAGCTGGTCACATCTGCTCAAGGTAAAGTGCCTCAAAATATGATTGCTGGAAATGTATCCAAAGTTATGTTGCAATCAAAGACATGAACATTTTTTAATGTATATAAGTTGTGAATTTGTTAAAAAGAAGAACAAAAAAAAGTACATTCTTATTCTTGAATATGTATTTTAAGTAGACCATAATCAGTGAAAGAGCAAGATAATAATGATCTTTTCATGTTAAAGCTCCTGTGAGGAACTTTCTGTTTGTGTTGACTTTGGTGCTCCCCTGTGGACTAAGTGATCTTGCTTATTTTGTCCTGTACATGTGTAAATTATGTTATCTCCTCCTGCTTTCAACTAACAGTCAACTATTTCACTTGTTAAGAATATTTACTGCAGAAAAAGTTTTTTTCTTGACGTGCTGTCAATCACCTCATCTGACACCTACCCTCTCACAGCAATTTCAGGCTTTAAAATAGCAAAACAGAAATGATTAATACCTTTTCTAACAATCTTGTTTGCTTTTATAGGTCATAAAGAGGCTTCACTGTTCATTTCAGTCCATTTCATGACCACTCAAAAACTCCTCACAGGAGCTTTAACACAAATCATTTTGAAGTTTTTATTTTTGGATTGTCTATTTCCCAGGAGATTCTTCTTCTTTTTAGCGACAGGCTTACATGCTAGGTGTTTTCAGCCACTGACTTTGCTTGATGTATTTATTGAACAGGGTGTGTACTTTATTACACAATAATACATGTTTTTTCTGTGATTGCAGAACTGCAGAATGCTAAGATGAGACATAAGATAGCCTGTCTAATAAGCATTGAAGGTGGGCACTCCATTGACAGCAGCATACCAGCCCTAAGGATGTTTTATCAGCTTGGAGTCCGCTCCATGGCCCTTACACATACCTGCAACACACCCTGGTAATCAAGACAAAAAAAGAGTCAAGTTTGACTTAATATATATACAATATATTCATATTTTTATAAACACAATGTGAATATTGCAAGAAAATTTTAAAAATGTGTAGTAGTTTCTACTTTATCTGAATTTAATTGTGTAAAATTAAATGTTATAGATATGTGTGTGGTGTTCAGTGTCACATTGTTATGTGCCCTTTGGGAAAATGTCTCTACCCGGTGCTTTAGCTTCAAGACTTTAGAGATTACATCCGTCTGTACAAGGGTGTAGTGTTTCTGTTTTAATTTGCCTTTGCAAATAAGCCAATATAATGTTTACTCTCTTTGAAACTTTGCATTGCATGTAGCTAAATGTACCCCAGCTGCCCAACTCAGAATATGTAAAATGAAGAAGTGTTTGGACCTATTTTATCTTTTGTTGTTGTGAAGGATACAAAAGACTTATGGTTTTTGTTTCTGACACTATTTTATGTCAATGCAGGGCCGAATCCTCCTCCAAACTTTATAAAGTTTATCAAAGACACAACAACAGCCTGACACCCTTTGGAAAGGTAAGCCTCATCTTCTTTAATGCCAGCTGTGTTGTTAACCTAACTACATAAAGCAATATGTCAACTTATTTTGGCAGCCCTTTCATGTGAATGTATATGAATCCCATGCTTGCTGTATATTTATTTTATTGAAGAATTAAACCCAAAAGAACAACTGATACAGTTAGTAACTATGAATGATTGATGATACAAAATTAAAATCCATTTTGTTTACCATGACCCCCTCCAAAAATCCTGCATTAGTAAAGAGCATGCCTAATGTTCCATGTTAGGAGTCCACATAGTGCTCAACAGTATCTCCAGGAGAGGTCAGCAGTTTTTTTTCTGTTCTACACGTTGCCTTGACCTTACCCTCCAACCTCTTCCAGAGTCATTTGATGGTTTGCCAGAACTTTCTGAGGAAAGACCACAAGTTTCCATGTGAGTGCACATTAGATTCTTCCACAGGTGGCATTTAGAGACATCACTGGTAGGGCCCTCCAATAGATGCTTCTTGTTCTCCCCTCAATGCAGTTTTATCATTCCAATGGTCCATATGGCCACTTCCACTCACCATGTTTTCCAGCTCACCATCAGATTGAGAGCTCAATTGAGAGCTCTGTTCCTCACTTCACTGAGCACCCAAGACACACTACAGAACCGATTATATCACAACTATACTGATCATCATGCTTTGGCTGAAGGTGTTCTGTTATCAAGTAAACCAAACACAAAGGTGGTTGTTTTGGCTAATCCAGGGGTAGAAGAAAGGTCTAACAACACGCTTGACAATTTAAGTCAGTAGAATTAAAGAATCCCATACAGGATGCATGTCCTCAGTGTGCTAAGTGCTTGGACACAAAAAAGGCCATATACGAATGCAGTCATACGTTTCCCCTCAAGGACTTGTTGTCACATTGAGGGAACCATGTCAAGTCCTGACATGCAAATGCTCAGCAATGACCTTGTGAGGATCCTCCTGTCCCCACAGTGCCTCTCACCCAGACATTGTCCAAAAAAGAAGAGACTGCAGCCCTTCCTTGTAGTTTGGTTCCAAAAACCAGTGCACTGCATGGACAATTCTATGCTTACAAATCGTTCTATGGAAGTGAGGCACTGAACAGAAACACTTCTTGACCATAAATTGGATTGCAAACTCTGTTACATGGAATGTTTATTAAAACATAGTTGTTAACCTGTCTAAACATCTGGTTTAGAAATCATCAACTGTTCATAAACTATTCATTGGGGCCTGTCAAGCTGCAGCATGTAGGACTTCTTTAAATGCTGTTTGAATTCGTGTATCTGTGTGCATGTATGGGGATGTTGTGAACTGATGCTTAAAAAGGTTTTCATTTGGTTTCCAAGGCCGTGGTGGAGGAGATGAACAGACTGGGAATGATAGTGGACCTTTCCCACACTTCTTGGGACACAGCCATGGCCGTGCTGAGGCACTCCAAGGCTCCTGTTATTTTTAGTCATTCATCTTCCTACTCCATCTGTAACCACAGCCGCAACGTACCTGACTGGCTGCTGAGGGAGCTGGTGAGACCACCGTGACTAATTGCTTGTTTAGAACCTTATCAATGAAATCCCGGATGAATTACTATCATTATTTGTTGTACTTCTATATCTGTTAAAGAACATGCTATTTTTTTTTCATTATCCCCAGAGCACTATAAATTAATCTCAGCACACTGACAGTCAGTATGGTTGATTAATCCTTTGGGTATGGCTGCAGTGAACTGCATGCACACTATTTAAGTGCCAAAGTGGTTAGCTGTTCTTAACATCTTTTAGCCTGTTTTAGTTGACAGTAAGTTGAAGTTGTGGTACAAGTTTTCATACATGATGACAAAAGCATACCAATGAGAAAATGGGTGCCAAGTGGGTTTTTTTCTCTAGCATTATGTAAGAATAATTTGCCATTGCAAGACTTCTATGAGCCATATTGTCAAAGTTAACGTCCTAAAATTTCTTAAACAACTTTTGATGGACAAAGATTTTAGATTTTCAGCTGAAAGATTGAATTCGGGCTGTAACGAAAGAAAACTATTTCTCTTTGGATTTTGCACAAACTTTTTAGCACTTCAACTACTCAACTGTTCTAAAGTAGCTGCTTTCTTTTCATGAAATCAAATAATGTTAAACATTATAATACTCCACATAATGCTTTGATAAGCCCATGTATCTAAGGCTCTTACTTTGAAGGTTAACAAAGCAACCAAGACTATCAACATCATATTCCGTCTCTGAGCCTTACTCTGAATAGCTCTTTAAATTTCCAGTATCATTATGTCAGATATCAGTCTAAATGTTTATCTTATAATGAAATTAGAAACATCATTAAGAGTTTTAGATTTTTCTGAAACCTTTCAACTTTCTCTGGTCGGATCAGAACATCATGCAGCCATCCAAAAACAATCACAAAAAAAACAAGGAGAGTTTGATTTGGGTGTTCATGCTGAATTGGCATGCACAATGTATTGTCTTCTTGTAGCTGTAAGTAAATGCTGACTGTTAATGAACTGTAGTTTTATGAATATTTTTCTCCTACTTATCCTCAACTCAGCTCTGGCCCTATCTGGTTATAGATGTCTGTGTGTGCTGTCAAACAAGCCTGAGAGCTTTCTGCAGCTCAGGCCTTCAGGCTGTTTAGATAGGACAAACATTCACCTGATGTTTGGCTCATCTATGCATTGAAACAATGAGTATAAGTGAGGCTATCTTGAAAGCTACTCCTTACTTGTAATTATTTTCTAATTCACAGGACTTGTCAGTGACTTTGATGTGTTGTGTTTTCAGAAAAAGAAACAAGGATTGATCATGGTGAACCTCCACAGCAATTTCATTTCTTGCAAGGATAAAGCCAACATCTCTCGTGTGGCTGGTGAGGCATCCATATTGAGTGTTTATTCAAACTGCAGAAAATCTGTTGTATTTATTCCTCACATGTATTTGGTTTACAGATCATTTTGATCACATCAAGAACGTGATTGGAGCTGAATCAATAGGAGTTGGAGGGGACTTTGAAGGTGCTGTGAGGTGAGAGAAATCCTGTATGCATAGAAGCAGATTCATACACAGTGAATCTGTGTTGGTGTTTTTGTTTTTCAGAGACATATCTTACTTACACACCCATACTGTTTGGAACAAAATAAAAGCAAGCTCATGTCTATGTGCAGTTACACACTTTTCTTTAGTGCTCACCACACAACATATTCCCGGCTGTTGTTGAGCCTGATCAATGTTGTGCTTGTTAGTCTGTCATGCTATCAGCAATTTGGCTTTCTCAGCTGTCAACTGGGCGAAAATGGTAAAAATCAATAACTTTGTACTTCTGAAAGCCGCATAAAGAGGGCTGCTGCGGCAAATTCACAGTACAATGGTGGGCTTCTCTGTTTACTCTCTATCTAAGTGTATGTTTTTACTATTACTTATTCACAATAGCTAATAATACACTGAGTAGCTGTCATGATGAGTGGTGTCTTTAGCTAATCAAAATTGTGCATTATGACCTGGTTCTATTTTTGTTCTTGTTGTTGAAAACAGCTTTCCTCAGGGGTTAGAGGATGTGTCAAAGTATCCCGCCCTGATCCAGGAGCTCCTGCAAAGGAACTGGACTGAGCATGACCTGGCTAATGTCCTCCGTAGAAACTTCCTGCAAGTGTTTGAGGAGGTGGAGAGGGTGAGCGTGAAAATCTTTTTTTTTTTTTTATTCAGAACACATGATTCTTGTATACATAAAGTAAAAGTATGTTATTGAAGGCATATATTTACACTGTATGTCTTTGCAATGCATAGCTTTTGCATATTTGATTCCCATCACATTGTTAGAAACATCATAAATTGACAAAAAAAAAATGTTTTCAATCCTGCAACTCAAGCAGATGGACCCTTTTTTTTTAAGTTACATTTTTTTTTGGCATTGTTGCTTTTATGAGACAGGACAACTGAAGAGAGACAGGAAATGTGGGGAGTAGAGAGCTGGGGAAGAAATGCAACAAAAGGTCAGGGCCGGGAGTCGAACCAGCGACCTCTGTGATAAGGACAATAGCATTTGTACATGGGGCACACCCTAGACCACTAACCACTAACTACATGGGATGCACTTAGACTTAGACCACTAACCCACCAGCGCCTCTGGACTTTATGTTACTATTTCATCCCATGTAGTGAGTTCACTTTCAGTAACAGTTTGAAAATGTCATGGGATGTTACTATGAGACTTAATGTATTTATAAAATAAAAATGTCCCTTAAATTGTAAAATCTAAAAATACTCTGAGCAAAAATAAAGCAAATAAGCACTTTCCATCAACCTCCTCTCATCTCACTGTGTATCCAGGTCCGTGACAACTTGAGTTATAACCTGCCCAGTGAGATCCAGGTTCCCGCCGAAGAGGTTCAGAACTCCTGCAGGCTGGACCTCAGACCTCCTGACAGGAGAGGGCTGCCCTCTGACCAGGGTCCCTCCTCTAGAGCCCAACAGAGACCAAGAGGTCTGCCAGTCCTGGCTATAGTTGTACTGATTTCAAGCCTACTGATGATGGACTGAATATTCAGGAACACAGCACAGCTACTTTTTCTTTGGAGGGCTTGTTGAGATGGCAGAAGCTGTGTGTGGGTCAACCTGGCACCACAAAGGTCAGTATAGATAAATGGAGACTTGGACCACTTTTTCATACCTCCAATACAAACTTTCAGTTTGAAGCCTTACATGTGAGGTCACATACATTCACTCCTTTTAAATACAGTAAGCTATGAAAATAATACACAAATCACATTAGGGCTATGAAATCTTTGTTGTGTTGTGTTTATGAGATATTTCATTTGTTACTGGAATTTTTTTAAGCGTATACAAAAGTTTGATTTAAAATAGAAAAATGATACAGATGGATAAAACTGAAGATGTGGTATTTATAGTATTTTATAGTTTGAAATCTATAATTTAAAAAGAAAATATATATATATATATATATATATATATATATATATATATATATATTATTATTATTATTATTATTATTATTAACCCTCCTCTTATGTTTGTTTCTCTGGAACAGCAATAATGTTAGTTTGATCTGGGGCATATTCAATTATCCAAAAGTGTCCCCAGAACCCCCAAAAATCCCAATAAACATTTTTTTAATCAAATTTTTAACTCCATTACTAACCATTTGAATCAAGATATAGTCCATTGGTGTTCTTTAATTCTCACAGATCATGATTCAATGAGGATAACTCCCTTGTTTTTCATTAAAATTAATGTTAAAACTGTTTTAATGTACATTGGAAATACCAAAATATAAATACAATAGTTTTACATGACATTGATTTTTGTTCATTTTATTTTACATTTTGAATTTTTTTTTTTCATGAAGGGATGTTGATAATTTAACACGAGACCTCTTCTGTAACATGCTGTCCAGATTTTTATGCTGCATTTAGCTGGTTTTGAAGGCATATATTGCCTAAAATAGACTTTAAAAAGGGTCAATTTGACCCGCAACATAAGAGGAGGGTTAATATATATATTTTCTTTTTCAATTTTACACACATGCATACAATTACATATGAGTATTTTGTAATTAAAACATATATCACACTAACTTTATTCATATAAATGATATGAAAGATATTTTACATAAATATCTTCTCAAAAACAGGAAGCAGTTTATAAACAGATGTTCTTTTATTTTGTCTTACAGAAAAATAACACATAGTGAAATTTTTACAAAACATAGTGTTCCTTTTTGTGTTCATTAAACTGCACTTTTTCCAAAACAACTCCCTTTGTTTTCTTTTTTTCTTTCTTTTTTAGTATTGGCACATTAACTTTGGTGAGCTTGCTTTAATCTCCTAATTTTGTCATCACCATATGCATTATTTTCAAATGATCAAATATATTTTAATAATAGCCTCATTGCTGCAAAAATGAAGCTTAAAGCATTACTAAAATACTGCTAACATTACGTTTTCATTCAGAGTGTTGTGCAACAAAAACATACTGTATACCAGGGGTAGATAAGGAGCATTCTCTGGACAGTGTGATAGGTGTTAAATGTCAGATTTATGCCAGGGTCTATCCCTTACATATGAAACGCTCTTGGCTTTAAGATGGTTAAGTCTGCAATAGAAAACAAACAGCTGCTCTCGACACTGTATGCTGGCCTGAAATACTGAAACACTCTGCTTATTAGAAGAAGCCTAAAAAAAAAAAAAAAACTCTAGTGTTGGCTGCATCAGAGTTGATTGAAGTTGTTATCACTATGATTATAGTCTTGACTCTTGAAACATTGTGCTAACAGCTTGTATGGGTCGTAGGTATACTACAGAAATGTTACCGATGTGCTTGTTTGCAGTACAACCACATAAACAAGGTGTAAAGTAAAACTTAATGACTAAAAAAAATCACTGAGGGTTGAAATGCTGGACACCGACAGTAAAGCTACTGTATAGAAAAGTATTTACACAATGTAAATACGATTTATTGCTCTTGTAGAAATTAAAAACCCCAACCAGAAATATCAAAAATGGGGTGTATTTCATAAAATCTGACGGGTCTTGAATTTTGACCCCTTTATGTGCAGATGAGCTTTTCATATTTGAAATAATACAAAAAAATAGTCTTTCTTCAGTGACTCACACTCTTTTTTTCTGTCAGTAGCACAAACATCTTTCCAAAAATCATAAATTAAAACTCTTTTTATAAACTTCCTTTATGATCTTTGACAACTACATTTACAAACTCGATGCTGTGCCTCCTATAGAGCAGAGCCAATGTCAAACATTACTTTCAGCAACATTGTTATGCTTCAGTGGGAATCCAGGAGAAATAAATAAATAAATAAAAATGTGCTTCCAAAATAATCAAAGCGCTTTAAAAGGACAACGAAATCTTGCACCTATAAAAAAAAATGTGTGAACTATAAATAAGAAACGCTTGTCTAGAGTTTGTGTGTGACTTCTTGTTTTCTCCTTTAAATGTAACAACTTTCATTGGTAAAGAACAGCAGAGCCGAAGACTGATGGGTGGATATGTACAAGGATGTGCCTCAGTATTCTACAAAAATAGAAAAATACATCTTTTGTACTAAACGTCCGTACTCCACCATGAAAGTGTAAAATTGATGACTCTAACCAGAACTTTTCTGGAAGCAGAGTCTAAGTGCTGCTTCCTGTTCGGGGCTGGAATGTGTTGTGATGAGGCCGATGCTTTCTTATATTTGGTCATGAGTAGATAGTGATAACTTCCCGACCTCCACCCCGCACCAGCAGCACTCTTCCAGGCCTTCAGTCAACACCTCCAGAAATTCCATGTCTGAGGTACAGTGTTAAAGATTAAAAACCAAAAAAACTAAAGCCAACCTAAATAGATAAAGTATCTTCTTCACAATTACTCAAGACCCCTGTTGAACAATCATGTAATTTACAAAGGATACAGTTCTCATCCCCCTCTGCATTTCGAGGTGGTCCTGGCATGTTGAGCAGCACCAATCGAGCATCATGGGACCTGTTGACTATCACCTCATTTAACTTCACAGCTGTGTGCATCCGCCGCACATTAGACTGATCCCTAGAGAGCAAAAAGAGGCACACACGTAAATTGTAAAATGAAATAAAAAATCTGTGCTGATAACAAACATAACTCAGGGGAGGTGACATGTGGAGCTCTCTACTCACGGTTTGAGGCTCATGAGCTCTCTGAAGTTCTCAGGAGCGTTGTTCCTATTCCTCCTCTCAGCCTCACACTTCTCTCTTGTCCATGTCATCTGTACCTTCTCTGGAGGAGCCTCTATCACCTCCTCCTCCTCGTCTGAGTAAAGACTTCCCATACGCACCAAAGAGTGTCTGTCCTTCACCAGCTGGGCCTGCAGAGCAGTGAAAAAAACAAGGCTTGGTTTTCAAAATACAGTACGTGACTATCAGCTAGCATATAACAGAGTTGGCTTGATAAATAAATTCCCAAGTTGCACAATAGGCAGACAAACAGTTAAATACGTGAGAAGTAAATCCAAATAAGCAAACATACTTCTCTTTGTCTCTCTGCAGTCGACAGCCTCATTTGCCTCAACATCTGTGACCTCTGCTCCATCATTAATGTCCGCTCATAGGTGTATGCAGAGATGTCACTGTCATGCTGAAGTACCATAGGAGAAACATAATTCAAATCAAATAACACACATGTCCATTCAACATAGAAAACAGAGCATGAAAGAAAACCTGTTACCTTCAGGGAAAGCAGTGTTTATAATTCTTTGAATCAGGTCAATTGAATGATGTAGAGCACAACATACTTATTTGTTTCTGTGAACAATAAGGGTCATCTGGTTTCACTTGCCATTTGTATTTCCTGTTAACCTTTACCCAGTTTACTTATGTAAGAGGAATTCTCACCATCTCCACCACCTCCACCTCAGCCTCTATCCTCAGCTGGTAGAGAAAGGTGGCCAGATCTTTCTTCATCTGGATGCTGTTATCATCCATCTGTGCCACAGTGAAGATGCGCATCTTGCATTTCCTCCCAACCTGAATGCAAAATCAAGGATCTGGTTTGCTACAAGTGTAATGTATAGTGCAATAATGAACAGATATGAATAAATTTCTCTGAGAAATAATAAATTAAAACAAAGGTTGTAAGAAGCAACTGTTGCAATGACTATTTGTGGAGTGCAAAAGTTGTGAGAAATTGCAGTTTCTTTTCTTGTGGTTGTCATGACACGGAATTTGTTCTTTTAATCCTTTTTTATTATTATTAATTTAAAAACACTAAAACCCTCAGAGCTTTTGAACCCCTTTTCATCATTTTTGAAAGAACCCTCAAAGATTTTCATGTTAGAAATGGTTAAACTACATTATCTCAAACTTCTGAATGAGCTCATTAGAATAAAACTCAAAGATATCCCGCCTTCTCACTTGTGCTGTTTAAGCAGGAAAGGCAGCAGCATTAGCATCCCCCATCATGGACGATCCACCACACATCAATGTGCCATCTGTGAAGCGTTCATGGTTACTCGGGTAAAAGGAGACATTTTTGGGAACCATCAGGGCGAGCTGGGCAGCTGTGGTGCAGCGGACTGTGTCTGAGATAAGAGGAGCAGAAGGAGGCATGGTATTACTCACACTGTTTGAATGCATTTAGCTACAACCTGTATCTGTATACCGGTCAATTTAAACACATGTCTTTGAAAATACAAATATTTCATTCACATGAGCTTTTCGGAACCACAGGTACTGTACCCAAGGTTTTTTCTAAAGAACATGAGCAGCAAAGTGAATTCTGACAGCAGTAATGGCCATGCTGCAAAAGCTGGTTGAGACTATAAACTACTGTACATCTGTGAGGCACTTACTGATGAATGTCTTCCAGGCCCGAGGGTCCTCACTCTGTCTCCAGCCGTATGGCCAGCCATCACCACAGTGTTGTGCTTCATTCCCCCAGACCACAGGACTGGATCAGATGGACAACACCCTCCCGCACCTTAGCAGCCACAACCACCTGGCAGAAACCTTTCACTCGCTCAATCTCCATCATGTTCTAATAGCCTGGAGGACAGTATGGCATTTTAACTTTAGTCACATTAAGATGAAAGCAGTGACGAACACTTAAACAGCAATGAAACAATATTTATTCATTTCTGATTATTTAATGATGCCTAAAAAGATTTTGGAAAGTTTAGACCTATATGCAGATTGAGGCACATTCCTTAAACTAATATTAGAACAGTGCATGTTGCAAAATAAGGTGTGACAAATGTTTTAAGCTGATATTGTAGCATTTTTTCTTTTCACTGTGCTTCCCTTATAACAACAGGTGTTTGCAACAATAAGTGGCAGCACAGTCAGCACCAAATCACAAAAGAGAATAGTATAGAGAGAGCACAGTATAGAGCATGTACACCATACAACCCTTTCTAGTATTCACCTGTTCGGCCGCCTGCATTTCACCATAGCTGTCCAGGAAGTTACCCTGGAGGACAGAGCCCACGATTGTAAGACCCTTCCCTGCCTTCAGCTGCGAGGCAAAGGTGAGCAGGCGAGGGTATTTTACATGGAGGTCCTCATCTAGCTTCAACAGCACCAAGAGCTGAGGTCTGAAGAGCATAAATAAACAGTCAGTATGAGACAAAGGGAGGGAACAAAGTGTACCTTTTCATCCCCTGTTAAAATGTGTCACTTAAGTCATTTACTTAGAAAAAAATATTGGATGAAGTAGTGAAAATGAACAGACTAAAATGATGATAAATGTGTTTTTAAAGAGAGAATTTTTCAGATGTATCATTTACCACATACTTGATGCTCATATAGCATTTAAAAAGGAGTGTGTCACCTCCAATTATGTCATTAAATGCTGAAATAAAGTTATCTAATCAAGACTGTATTTTTAAGTCACCTATATAAGTGTAAAAGCTCTTATTTGCTACCAGAGTTATCCCAGTTACACCAACTCCTGGACATGTTCTGAGCCCTCTACTCTCTAAGCTGCTTTATTTACATTTTATTGATACACTGCCTCTGTCTATGTTCATTACACTATTAGCACTAACAATTGTGTCACTGTCGTAGCATTTGGCGTGCACAGCAAAAGAGGAAGTTCAGTGTAAGAATAAGGTTGCAGTAAAAGATGAGCCACAAATGCAAAGAAAGAAAGATTCCAATGATAATGAATCATTCTCCTGATGTCGCAACTTCCTAAAAGTGTTCTACATGCATAGAGTGCTTACAAAATTATGTTTTTTTTTTCTTTTTTTGTTATGGTCTCACTTCAGTGTTGTGACATTTAAAAATGACAACGACTGTCAATGTGTGGTGGCAGTGGTGCACTCAGGGGATCCCTTTTGGATTCCACTGTAGTATATAAAACATTACAATTGCCTTCTCTGGTGCCCTTTCCGTGGGAAAATGTATGAAAACTGCTCTTTGCCCTTGGTTGCCCTTGTAGTTAATTATGTTAAGTTATGTTATTTGTGTAGTATAATCAATACTATAAAATGTATCAATAGTTTTGTGGGTTTTTTTAATTATTTAATTTCCACCACAATTGGTCACCTACATATCACCAGAATGCAGGGAATCAAGTGCTAGATGCTCAAAATGCTCTGAGAGGACCTACAGACCCTGCCCTCTTGTTACTGCTGCATCAGTGCATTTAAATTAACCCAAAACTGTGAGTACCAGGGTTTCAAAGGAGGGGCCCTTTCTTTTAGGTTTTCATACCTGCCCCTTAAACTGCCTGACTACGCCACTGTGAGGTGGTAACATCATGACTTTAAGACTCTATTAGTGGTCAGAGTGACTGTTGAGTTTTCATTGCAACTTTCAGATAGTTTTACATTATCTCTAACCACAGTGTGAAAACAACTGTATATCCCCATAGTGCAACGTGGCTCCCTCAGAGGTA
This sequence comes from Notolabrus celidotus, assembly GCF_009762535.1. NCBI lineage: Eukaryota > Metazoa > Chordata > Actinopteri > Labriformes > Labridae > Notolabrus > Notolabrus celidotus. The sequence continues at coordinate 16,984,702 of NC_048274.1, read as the reverse complement.
CAAGAGAACAGAAACTTTCCAGACATTCACGGCAGATCCTCAGGTAGTAAGCTATACCTTCCAGTTCTTGTTATGAGGGGGTTCCAATCTCGAGCCGTAACAAGGCGTATCGTGCAGCACTAAGGGGACAGTCCTCTTATGCCATCACCCCACTCTTCTCAGCTCTGAAGACACAAACATAACAAGACAGACATTTTAACAAAACAGCTGTCCACGGAATCCACAAAAACATGCAAAAGATCAGATGGAAACACAGTGATGCCACCACCCTCACACCACAAATACACTTACGTTTTACAGCAACACAAAAGAGCAAGTAAGTCAAGACTGGAACATACCCCTGGTACTCAATGTACTTGTAGATCATTCCCCGCACATCACCATTGGCTACAAGCGCGTAGTACCAAGAGGAGATGAACATCAAAGCCACACACATACTCATGCCGAGGAAGGACAGAGCCCTGCGGATGGGACATAGAGTTAAAAGTGACTTTATTCAATAGTTTTCATCATAGAGGGATTTGAAAGTGTAAGACAGTCAGAGATGGTCCAATTGGGAAAAATTAATTGTGCAACAAAACCCACCACATGTGATAAGTACAAGTACAGTAGACACTCTTGTACGCTACTCACCAGTGGTAATATTTGAACCTTGGCCTCCAGTTGGGAGTGCGTAGAAGAGTCTGAACAGCACAGGCTAAGTTCACGAAGAGATAGCACATCAAGAAGAACCTATTGAGCAAGAACACAGACATTATCATATTATCAGTGGTAGAGTTGAACCAAACTAAGATATTTATCTCTATGAAATGTCTGAGAGAAGTTGATGTGTGGAGTGTGTGCAATAAGTACTTGGAATGTGTTATATATTTTCAGCCTGTATGCATGTGTGTGACCTTACATAGAAAGAATAGGAGCCACCATATCAAGAGAGGCGATAAGAATGCCCAGCTCAGCTATAAGACCAGTCAATAGCAGAGCCCATGTTGGCTCTCCGTTTGTCTTTCCATGACCAAACACCTGAAACATAGAAAGGACTCAAAACCTTTACACAAACAGATGCAAATCACTTCTTTTTAAGTACTGTTTCATATTCAAATAAGCTTGCTGCAACACAAATACAACCAAATGCAACTATTTCTATCCCAGTATGCTGAATGTTATGGCCTGTGTATCAGCAGGAGTCATTTATGCCTGGCATAAAATGCCTGTGAGGTGATTAAACAATGATGACCAGTGTGTGTTGTCCCACCCTGAGGAAAGGAATGATGTTGTCCTTGGCAATGGCCTGTAGAAGCCGTGGAGCCCCTGTTAGAGACTGCAGGCCTGCCCCGACTGTAGAGAAGAAGGAGCCAATGACAATGACCCATGGGGACGGCCAGGAGAGCGTTCCCACCACCAAGTTTTTTCTCACTGCGTCCCCAAACCTGCAAATACATGCTGATCTTTTTGCATTGTTAAATTGAACACTATTAGTTGTACTGAATGGCAATCAAACACAATGAACTTACTTGTCTCTGAGGACTACTCCTTCAATGCAGGACCCAAACAGGACAACAGAGCTGAAGTCTGAATACAAGAGGTCAAGGGACTTAAGAAACGTATAGATGTATATCAAATCTGCTGTCCTGTTATGTTTGGAGAGGCAACATTAGTGTAGTCTTTTTGTTTTTACAACAGGAAGGATACAGACAAGGGACGTAGTTGTAATAGCTAAGATAGTCCCAACAGGGATGGACTTCTGAGCATCACGGAGATCCCCAGATCTGTTGGAGCCTGCCATGATACCTAGAAAGGGATAAAACAACAGCTACAAACCAAGAGTATAAACTGGTTTGACTCTGCCCCCTACTGGCTAAAAAAAGAAGGTTCAAAGCACCCTCTTCGGTTGAACTGAGTTTGACTTGTTTCTGTGAAAGTAAAATCATTGCAAGTAGCTACAGTCACAATCTGCATGTTGAATCATGTTAGGAATGTGTATTTAACTTTGAAAGGTCACTCAGGGATTCTCTATATTTGTTATAACGCTTGAATACTTGCACAATCATTCCATTAGCTGTATAATCTAAGACTGAAGTTGCACTCAATTAAAAATAAGTGTAGTCTGTGTTTCCTAACAGCACATTTTCTGGTTATTGACATTGCTGTACCTGTGGCAGACGGGAAGAAGATCCCCACCAGTAACGTGAAAGATGTGGCGATGTCTGCTGACACATACATGCCAAAAGTCTCCACAGCACCATGAGCATCCACGGACTCAAGTGAAGCCTTGTCTAAGATTTCACCTTTCTGCATGTAGTTGCCCCACATGTTTTCTAACAACAGAGAAGAGACATCCAATCGTTAGCTCACATTAGAGCAGACATGCATTCTACAAGCCTTTCAAAATAGTATGGTATACTTTTCTGGGAACAAAAGTGTTCATTTCTACCCAAGAGTTGGCACCTTCAGTATCTTATTATACTGCATTCTTTATACATAAATCCCAGATGAAACTATGATAAATTTACCTCTTATAATCCCGCTGCTCAGTCCTGGTATGCCCTGTATCTCTGTCACATTGTTCTGGATGAAGTAGTCGTCACACTGAGCATTGCTCATATTCCCAGGCAGACAGAACTTTTCCCACAGCTGACTGGGCACCGTGATGTTTCCCTTCGTCACAGCCTTAGCACACACATCAAATCGATCCCTCGCCAAAGTCCTGTTTCCCAGCATGCAGATCCTAAAGAAATAACATTGACAATAAAAATAATTATTACCATCTAAGTGCATTATTTCCACCTACATTTTCATCACTGTCATCACATACCGTATGTCATTTTTTGTCATCATAATAAAAAGTAAAGTCAGAAATATTTTCTCACAATGATTTAATTTGGCTTTGGATCATGACAAGCTTGAAAAAAATAAGTGAAAAATGAAGAACATTATTTATATTCTATGTGAAATAAACATCTCATAGAAAATTACTTAGTACCAACCCCCTAAACACCAAACCCACAATAATTCCCACTACTTCCTTTCCAGACAAATGTTGTTTTTCATACTCAAAAACCTTCTCTGCAGACTTACGGGAATTCAGGCGGATGTGTCATGGATTTGATTGCCCCAACATAGATGGAGACAATGGAGATAATGACGCAGGCCAGGAAAAGAGATGCCAGCTTGTTGACATATTTCACTCCAACGAAAACCACCACTGCCATCAGACTGAGGCAGATAGAGCCGTAAACTCGCATGTTGTTCAGCATGGCACTGTCATTCCCAAGGGGGTCTGTGGCGTGAAAGATGGCCGCCTGGGGGACTAGATATTTCTGAGGATGGAAGAAAAACAACAGGACGATTACCACACTGCCTTATCAGTACAGGACTTGTAGCATCCAAAAGTGAACTGAAGGAATACTATTTCAGCAAACACTGACCAGGAAGATTTCAATGGCACCCAGTATGTACATGGCAGAGGCAAAGGTGGTGCCCAAGTAGAAGCAGAGCCCAACAGCTCCTCCAAAACTCAGGTCCAAGGGAGGTGAGATCATAAAGTATGCCCCTCCAGCTAACAGTAAAAAGAAGTATTACACATACCATAATATAGGCCTATGGACACTACAGTAAACCTCTACTGTCCCAAGTGGAAGAATATGGTGTGGAAAAATCTGTTAAGAGAAGTCATTAAGGACCAAGGATTTGAAAAACAGTGTATGTACAACATATGTAAAGTTCAGACACAGGGTATGTGCTGGAGTAATGTATACTTGTCTCGTTAAGTTAATTGACAGGAGTGAAAGTAATGCATTACCTGGACAACACCATTTGTAGCAATGGCACTCATTGATATAGCTGTGAGCATTGTCTGGAAAGGAGAGGAAGAAAAATTAGACATATTGTCATATAAATAACTATATTAGCTGATGAAATTGACATTAGAAAATAATGCACATCGTCCATCAAGAGAGAAGTATCCAGGGGCAGGTCTAGAGTGGCTATTTTGTCAGAAGTAGGATGTTGAAATAAACTATATAGTTTGTTTTGCAAATAGCTGCTAACTGTCTTTGCATTTAAATGTAGAAATGCAAGGAACTCCAAGGTTTAAATTGTGACATTAGGACATTCGTCTTTTTAAAGCTGTGAGGAGCTTTGGCTGGTTTTGAAACAGATGGAAGTCAATAGAGATACTTTTTTAATGATCTACAAAAAGCAAGCAAGATGATATAAGCACAACACTGACACTTTATGTGTCGTTTTTTAATGCCCGAATCATGTCATGGGGTAGTTGTCAGACTAGATGATTGACAGCACACTAAGAAAAGCCTCTTGCTACTTTTTTAACAAAAAAAACCTCACAGTGGATGATATGTTTGACAGTTTAACAATAGCATGGTGACATTTTTTATCTCTAATTCTATGTGTACAAGGCAAGATCAACAAAGGACAAGTGGTATTTTTGTCAACCAAAATCAGCACAAACTGAAAGTTCCTTACTGAAGCTTTAACCCTTTAAAAGATTTAGCTAACATGATCTTTGTGTTACCACTCTGTTGGTTACTTTTTAAAATATAAAAATAGACATTACCATTGTGTCCCACTTAATGGAGACAGAAATGAGGAATAAACGCTGTTCAATATGTGTGTCTGAAATACCTCATGTCACTCCTGTGTAAAACATGTGCCCAGTTAGGACCCCACCCCTGTCAATAAAGTCTGGACATGCCTCTGAAGTATCTAAACATTAACATTATACTATAGAAAGTATCCTTTAAAGTTAATAAATCATTGTATTTATCATGTGATGAAAGGTAGAAGAATACTGACATACAAAGAAAAGAAAAATAGATTTTTAAAGTAATGTTCTCAGTCACAGATTATTGTCTCTACCACATGGTTTCTATTGGCTGGTTTTGCAATAAATTCTGGCCTAGATGTGAGTGGTGTAGAGTAGCTGTGGTGTGTGCTTTGTTTAGTACGGTGTGAGTGAGTGAGTGAGTGAGTGTGTGTGTGTGTGGGTGTGTGTGGGTGGGGGTGTGTGTGTGTGGTTGTGTGTGTGTGTGTGTGTGTGTGTGTGTGTGTGTGGGCGTGCATACTAACACAAGAACAGCACATGAGGACAATCAGGAGAGGACTGCATGATGCCAGCCATCCAACGATCCACGTCAGTCGCAGGAAAAGTATGACACCAAAAATGTTCTGCAGAATGGCAAGTAGACCCCCATCAGGGTGCCCAGTTGGGAGACTGATAGAGAGAAAGAGAGAGAGAGAAGAGAGAGAGAGAGAGAGAGAGAGAGGAGAGGAGAGAGAGAGAGGAGAGAGAGAGCGAGAGAGAGGGGAGAAGAGAGAGGAGAGATGAGGGAGAGGGGAGGGGGAGGAGAGAGGAGAGAGAGAGGAAGAGAGAGAGAGAGAGGAGGATATTGACCATGACATTTCAGGAAACAAGTGGATTGATCATTAGTATTGATTGATGTACTTTTTAAAGGTCATCCAATCATGTTATCAGCTCTTTCCACGTATGCAGGTCTTACACAGCCACACTGTGACTGCAGAGCGTCCAAAGGCAGAAGCAATCAATCAGCAAGTCTTAATACTAAACCATAACTTCAGCCAGAGGTGAAGGATAATGTTTCTCAACCTCTGAAGACTTTGTGTACCCGTGGCAGAAACAGTGAAGCATGTGTTCCTCCACTACTGACCTTGGGGGTCTTCCTACGCGAGGCCTGTGTGCTCTCCTCCTCATGCTCCTTTGCTCCCTGTGTGATGTTGGTGTAGCTGACCAGGCGGCTGAGCAGAGAGGAAACCTTAGGCCGGATGTCCAGCTCTTCCTGGAGAGAGACAGAGAGAGAGAGAGGGGAAGAGGTTATATAAATGGCTTTGGTTTAAGTTTGTTTTTAACAAAAATATGAGAATGTCAAAAAAACAGACCTCAAACAAAGCCAGGTTCCGGTCATAGAAGTCATTCCTCTTGCCAGGAGCATCAGCACTGTTGAGGAATGGACTGTCCTCGTTATGATTTCCATGTCCTATCAGAGAGGAAAACTTCTGGTCAACTTTATATAAAAACATCTAAGCTGTACAGCCAATATAACTGACACAAAAGCTTTTATTTGAAACTTCTTACTAAAAACCACAAAGAGATATTTATCTGGATGTTTTGTAAAACCTGCAGTAATATCTACATCACCCTGTCTTGATGGACACTTATTTAATATTACAACCTGACTTTCATTGATGGTAAAAAGTGCCCAGAAGTCAAGTGAAAGCAAAGCTTATTCTAATCTCAATTCCATAGAGAATAAAAATATTTTAAAGTTCCTCATTTGTATTTATATTAACCTGAAGGTAAAATAATATGAACAAAAATTAACTTCCTAGCATTTTCTTTCATAGGCTGCAGTTTTAGTCCAAAAATACTTTTTTTCTCATGTATGTTGTCTTCAGAAATAGGCAGGCAACAATTGAAAGCAATACGATGGAACTGGTATAAATTAGTCCCATGTCGTCTTCAGAAAAAAGTAAGAGCAACTTTTCAGTCAACTTTTGCATTTCACAAGTAGAGAGAATATTTAATTATGTCAGTCTGAAGCTATTAGTCTTCATATTGGAGGATAAAATAAGATGACACAAAATGATAAAACAAAGTGCACAACAGAAACATAGTCTTCAATGGCAGTTCTAGTTAAAGCACGTCATCAATATCCAGTCAGCCTTTAACTGTCAGTTTATTGTTATTTCTTAGTGCAGTGGTAAAATGTAGACACTAGAGTCATGCAGTGAAGCTGCAGTGAAAGGCCAAAAGCAGCAGAGCTCAACAAAGCAAAGTCCATGTGATAAATAGGCATATAATTAGACTTTACTCTCATTAATTTCTGCTTTTGGAGAAAAGAACCACACAGAGATGAGCACAGTGCCCGGAGCAATTATTTCACCAAAACAGCTCTGCAAACTTATCACACTAACATTCATCACAGGCATGCATACACCTCATTACCCCTAAATTACCTAACCTTGGGTTATTAGAGCATGTAAACTCCAACAGCAGCATCTCAAAACACAAAGTAATCTTGCAGCACAAAGACTGCAAAGCTACAAAGTAAGTGGGCATGAAACTAAAAAATAATCTCAACAATGTTTAAAATGTCCCTGCTTTGTTGAAAGTGAGTCTGTTGAGTGTCAGCGCCAGTCTTCACTCACCTGTGTTGTGTGTCCCACTACTGCTAGATTCACTGTGGGTGAGCATAGCTGTGTGCTGTGTGTGCAGCCCGCAGCAGTGTACTCTGTGCTCTAGCTGGGGGAATAGTCAATTACTATCCGGGACACCCGGTCACCCAGGGTGAAAACTCATTCAGAAGCCTGATCTAACACATGGTGCATGATGAGGGGGGTGAGAGTTGGGGAGGAGAGGATACAGTGGTAGCACACTCAAAACATGCATACAGCACCTGTCTGCTCAGGGGGTATAAGATCCAAGGGATACATTAAAGGCATCCTGAAGAAGCATGGTATTTAAGAATCTATATGCGCAGTGATGTTTAGGATGGATAAGCATAAACTCTGTTCCACCTCATTATCCAATTAATGAAGCCGTAAGTGTATCGCCTGACATAGGTCTTACTCTCCTCAGATATCACATATAACAGTGTTTCAACCTGGAAGACAAATAGAAGTATTAGGACTTTTGACTGATTGAATAACAAACAAGAGCGGTCAAAACAGCTCTCATTTGTTGGATGAACAAGTTTGTAAGACAGGGGGTTGTTTGTACTTAATCTGAGGGTTTTCTCAGCAAACTATTCAGATTTTTATTTCTACATAATTTGGAAAGTACTATTTATCATATTCCTATACTTCAAAATATCGGACTATTTTGTGTTAGTCCTGGTCATACAACCCCAATCAAATCTGATTTGATTCAAGGTTGTATGACAATATACAAAAAGTTTCAGATCCTAAACATTTAAGCATGAAGGCTGAATTCTTGTCGACCTCTCTTTCTAACCCCTGACAACCACTCAGCTGGGCTGTAGTGATGTGTGAGAAAAGATGAGAGCAAAAATGATACCAACACTGTCCTCTAGTGTCCACTTCATGTCAGTGGCTGTATGTCTGTGTTTGAAGCGATAAGGATGAAGAACTATTGCAGATCAGATGAAGACTCTGATTAGCCTGAGGGGACATCTAGCATTTCTCCATAATGTGTTCTACATGATCTACCCAAATTCTAAAACCTAAAGTAATAAAGTCTCTATCTCATTCCTGGGCTCGCAAACTGAAAGTCACCTTCATTTTGGAGCCAAGGAGACGGTGGGGGTCTCTTGTTAATAACCTGACATTAAATGTCTAATTAAAAAGATTAAAGATTAACAGGCATGTTATGAAGGCACACTGGAGTCCTGCTGTGTGCACTGAACAGCACAGAGGCTTTACGGCAACGTGTACCGACATGTCATCTTGGCCCCCACCGAACACAGCAAGGAGATCAAAGACTGTCTCTGCTGTGGGGCTGACACGTTTACAGAGAGATGCATCAAGAGGACAAGTTAAGCATACATGACTTTTGCTTTCCACTGACAAACTATGTGGAGAAAAGGATTCAAGATAAGGTGTCTTTTCTGGAGGCAATAGATCAGCTAACTTACTTTTGGCTATTTGCTTTCAGTTGTTGCCCCAGACTGTGAGTCAGGACTGTCTGAAAGTGTGTGTTGTGTATTTAAAAGCAGATCAATTCCCAGACAAGACGCTACGCTGTCAAGACTTTTCAAAGTGCAAGGAGCACTGGGCAAGATTTACAGAAAACTTCTTAGTGCAAATCTTAAAATCAATATGATTCATGTTCTGTTGTAGGTCAAACCAAAAACTTCCAGTGAGAAGCAGAACTTTAACACTTTTCTCAAAACATATTTCTTAGGGACTTCACAGCTTACCTGGCTGACATATTTGGGTTATTTAAGAGTTCCAAAGTGATCCCTCAAATGCACATTTTCCTAAACCATTCATGTTCAAGTGAGAAAGAAACTCTCCAGTAATGTGCCTCTGCTTTTCAAAGCCTATTAGACATGGAAAACAATATTGGTGTCCATTAGCTTCTTATGGTTTGTAAAAGCCTCTTTGCTAAACTTCCTCTTTAATAACATTCAAGACTTAATACCAAGGGGCAGAGAAGTCATGCAGCTAAGCCTACCCTGCCCAGCTAATTTCACTTTGTACAGCAAGTTGGCAAGGGAGTTAAACTAACTGCGTGCTTGGAGTCAATGGTGCGTGTGTTGTTAGAGTACATGTGTATAAATATAGAAAGAGGGAGACAGAAGAAGAGAGAGTTCATATAACTTGCTTAAGCTGTTTTACTCTGTATGCCTTGGAATCATAACAAGACATAATGGCAGTGGGTGTGGGGACGTGATACCTCTGTTATCTGTGAGCTTGTTTAGGGGTATTCAGGTTGTTTTATGTTCACAGGTCTGTCAAATGTTTCTCTCAAAACTCAAGTCACTCTGACAAATGACTGTACTAGACCTGAAGTTATTTTTCCATCCTTCTGCATGAGGCAAAATTGGGCATGAATGATGATCCTAAAATGTTAAACTTTGACATGATCTATAACAGATAGCACCGCTACAGTCATCAGAATCATCAGGAAATTAAGAAAAACACTTTGTCCATGTTTCATTTGCAGGAGTTGATGTTGAAGTCCAAAGTCGAAGGCAGAGCCAGGTTGTGTCAATATGTGTTTGTTTTTTTATTACTCACACATGTATATTTAATTCTGATGCATGATTGTCTGCAGGACAAAAAGTATTTCAAGCACACTTGTATACACACAAGAGACATAGAAAAAGCAAATCACAAATCTACATTTCCATCTGTACAAAGTTATGCTTATCTCCTTAAATTGTAAAGGCCTGGAGTGCTAGCTTAGCCTAACTGTTAATTTGCACACCCCATGTATAGAGGCTATAGTCTTTAAAGCAGGCAGTCCAGGTTTGGTTCCAACAAACGGTCCTATGCCACATGTCTTTCCCCGTTCTGTCAACCCAGATTCCTACTCTATCCACTGTCTGACTGAATCAAGGCACAAAAGTCCCCAAAATAAACTAAAAAAAGTACAAACCAGCATAGAACTGAAGAGCACAAATCTCTGGCTTTATAAAGAGTTGTTTTCAATGATCTCTTTGGCCTACATGGGCTGTTGTTGAAATCAGCTGTAGCAACAGGCCACAAACCATCTTGTGTGTGTGTGTGTGTGTGTGTGTGTGTGTGTGTGTGTGTGTGTGTGTGTGTGTGTGTGTGTGTGTGTGTGTGTGTGTGTGTTCAATCTGAACAGAACAGAGGAATGCTTACCTGCTGAGCGGTGCTGCAAAACACATTAGCTGCGGACGACAGCAGCCTCAATACCTCAGGGGGTCAAGGTGACTGTGTTTGTGTGTGTGGAGGGGGGTATCATGCAACAGAACAAACCTTGAAGAGCACACTTATTGAATAACTGTTTATCATATATCACTCATGTCCAACATAACTCAAAGTGTGGTTTGAACAGGAAACTGCTTTCTGCAGCGTGTTAGTAAAACAGTTTTACGCACACAATGAAGTTCACGCTCTACAATTGCACAAACACACATATCAGTCATGTTTACTTTGTAAATGTTAGAGCACATATCCTAGACTATGCAAGCTATGAAACGGATATAGAGTGCCTTTTCAATGTACACATCATGTGCTGTGAGCAGAAAGCTACCATGGTACCAAGGTTTAGCAAACACCCCCTAAAGAAAGTATAAATCCTGTTACGGCACTTTTGTCAACAGTTGCTGTTTGTATTAATTGTAAATGTAGTCGTACGAGAACTGTTCCTGTTCATTTTACTCCTTTGTCTGAAATTAACATTCAATAAGGATAACGCATGATACAGTTTAAGAAGAAACTTCTAGTAGTAACTTCTGCTATCATGGTGCTTTGATCAGACCTGATAATAAGCCTGTGTATGCGTATTAAAAAGGCAGATTTTAATTTTGTGATAACCCAAGATGTGTTATCATGTATCAAAATCTAAAGATGCAACCGGTCTGATGATGTTGTGCAAAAGTATCACGTTTTAACTTCATCCTACCGATAGAAATCATTGCTTAATGAAAACTAGACTACACGTCTTCATCGTTAGTGCTGCATTGTTTGTTATCTGATGTCTTAATGATCAGACACACTGAGTGCAATTAATCAAAAGGTTCACATTGGGAAAAAATAGCATCTGAGCTGCTCTGCCTGCTGCGTTGTCACTTTGATTCGAATAAGCAGATGGAACGAACATGGCAGATGATTTGATGGAAATAGAGCTGCATCACTGGAAATGATGTGTGGCAAATTGTCTAATTAAAATAAGAGCGTTATCATATCAGGATCTCACAAGAGTATCACATGGACTTGAACTTCAGTTGATGCGTGTGTCTGAAAATGTTCTAACTCTGTCATCAGCTCAACATTTGTGCTCCAGCAGTGTGTGTTTATCTCTCCAGGGCCATTTGTGTGGCATGCCAGACAGCATGACAGGAATGATCCCCTGTTCTCCTGAATTAGAGAGGGAACACACTGCAGCATTCTCCATGTTATCCACTCATTACTCATGTTTCTCAGGAATTGTTTGATTTAAGCCAATGCAAACAAGATATATTTACACTGCACGGTTGTTATAGGCCTGTATTTAAATAGACACACCTTCGAGGGGTTGTTTTGTCTTTCCTTTACACACATTGTCCTGACATATTGGCATTACAGAGAGTTGTGCTAAGAACTTATTAATGGCACACATTCAGGAGATACAGAGCAGCAAAGGAACATATTTGGACCCAGGTGTCTAGCTGTCTGGGGAAAATGAGCCCAACAGTTGGTCTCTACCTATATTAGAGAAAGTATGTGCCTGTTACGCCATAAGCTAAATGCTTCTCTTTGTTTATCAGCTAAGTCTGTTCTTTTGCAAAGAGCAAGTACATTAGTTGTGTGTGTGTTTGTTTAACAAAGATTTTATGCTGCTTGCTGTGGCTGGAGAGGCTGACAAAATCAGGTCATAAAAACGTAACAATGAGTAGAAAGACTTTAATATGCTGAAATATGATGTTTTGTTTGTTTACTGCCCTCAAGTGGTCAAAATAATCATTCAATTCAGATTTTAGAAATACAAACTACAAGGCACACATCAGCTGAACTATCTTTTTATGCCTTGTGACTTTTACAAACAAAGAATGAAAATCTATTAAAATGAATACAAGCTGTTCTTATCCCTTATTTTATAACATAGCTCCTATTTTCCACATATCACACAAGAAACTCCGAAGAGCAGACTCTGACTAACTTTCCTCCCTGTTATGTGAGGGCTATTTCATGTTGGTTGCTCTTGCTCAGGAGTGCAGCACTGTTACAATGAGCACAGTGTAGATGCTGTGCTTGGTTGAACAGAGCCAAGTTCACAGGCTGGAACAGACTCTGCACTGTGTCACTTCCTCCATGCTGCTAACGTCACACTGGAGCTGAGACACAGGCACATAGGCCCGTCATACTCTGGCCCACCACTCCCATGATGAAATCATGCTGGATCCACACCCACTTTTGGACAGCTTATACCGCAAAATACTAACCAACCCAACTTTTGTGCTGCCCAAAAGTGCCATAATACTGCATGGAAACTTCAGCTGGAGAAATGGGGAACCTGAACAGTCTAAAACGACTACCTTTAATGTGCTTCATCACTCTTATTCTTCAACAAAGCTTGTTTCTTTTATAGCTATTCATCTTAAAAAGACCTGAAGATGCAATGACCTACATTGACTTGAAAAGATACATCAGCACAGTTCCACATGTTGGAAACCTAACGGGATTATACTGTGCGCCCTTTGTCCATCTCATAATAATAACACACCCTTGCTTCCTCTTCTTCCATTTCTTCTCACCCTCTTTAACACATAGTCATCTTTACATCTTTAACTATTTTTGTTCTCAGTCTGCTTCAGGAAGCGTCTTGCGGTAGAGTGATAGTGAGTTATGGTGACAGGAAGACGAGAGAGACAGCAGAAGGCTCACCCGAAACTCTTCCATAAAATTTGGAGGGTTATTTCAGGACATCTGCTTCTCCTTTTCAACTTCTTGCATAATGGCACAGAGCTAAAGTTCTGCTGAACAGCATCCAAGCTACCACTTTATGACACTTACAGTACTGTCATATGTATTCTTCTAAGTGTATTTCTGCTGTTTGAGAATGGAATTTGGCTCAACAGGGTCACTTCCATGCATTCCACAAATATACAAGCAGACAGCTAGGTCAACATGTGCTCAGTTTCTTCGTCTTGTTATGCTTCAAATATCAATTCACTTTAGCTCCGTGCCTCACTGAAGCAAAGATCATTTCATGCATGGAGGCATAGAACTAATTGCTTGAAATTGATTAATATGCATTCATATATCACTGCACAAACACACAAATGCCCATGCACCCCTTTTTTACACTCACTGAGAGCTAATGAACCCCAAAACAAGAACTTCTATGAGCCCAAATTTCCATGTATTTCTAAGCACATTCAGTTAAGAAGCAAGCCATTCACTGAGGGTGTAATGTTTATAAATGGATGACCAGTCAGTGTGTGGTTTATGTGCACCGCCTGGCCTTCTGGGCCCTTTGGTAAAGCGTGGGTGCTTCATTTAGAGGCCACACCATGTGTGTCTTTTATTAAACAACTCTGTTCCCCCATCTGGTTCACTCCCTGAGCCCAGACAAAACAGCCCTGTTCTCACATAATCCCACAAGCTCCTCTCCGTGTCCTCCCTTTCTTCTGTCAGGGACTTCATCCCCCCTTTCCATGCTGATACAGTGGAGAAACAAGTGAGTGACAGTGAGAGACAAGCTGAGGCAGAGAGGCGAGGAGGGAGAAATCTGCTCCTGTGTTGTTGAGCAGCCAATCTCTGTGAAAGGAAATCCCTCTCTGGCACAAAGAGAGCTTCATCTTTTGTGCAAGGAAGCACTTGAGGCCTTTTCTGGTTGCGGTGGTACCAGCCCCTCCCTCGCAGAATCCCACCCTCTGTTGTGCTGTTCCCCACGGCTCTCACCCCCTTCATTGTTTTCCTTTTGTTAGTTATCTGTTCCTGATTTTATTTTAAAAGAACTCCAAGAGTGACAGGAAAAATTACTCCAAACTGTAAAGAGAAAAATTGCCATCTCTTTTCCCCAAGTGAGCTGTCAAACGCAGACCCGCCTGCTATAGGAAAACTGCTTTCTAGCTCTGGACAATTGCCATGGTAACCATACAACCAGCTGTTGAGAGCCTCTCAGGACAAAGCCTTACCCATGCTGTGTTGGCTCTTACTCATGAACTATCACTTTTAGGACACACTTCTCAGATTAGCTACTTCCAAATAAGTCATGTTGTGGCCAATCTGGTGGATAAAGGGTTTAGAAAGTTATGTGACTTACCATCAGAGCTGACAGTGTCTTGATGATCAGGGTAGTCCTGTCCAGTGTCTCTGTAATCCACCCAGTTAATCCCCTCCAGACTGTCATATCTGGCCTGAGCTTGATCCTTCACAGGTACCACAGTGAAGTGAGGCATGTTTTCATCACTCTCCTCTGCGTCTCCGGCTCACACTTAACATAGCAGGCTAGCTGTTAGCCTCAACCTCAGCTCAACTCCCACTAATGGCAACTACATTCCACTACACTGCGCTCACTTCCTCTGGAGGATATTACCATAGTCCCCGCCCACAGGCCGGCCCCCTCCTGGGTTTTGTGTGTGAACAGAGAGGGTTATGGAGGTCTGGGGGATGCTTTTGGAGAGACACTCAGGCAGAAGAAGTGAGCTGAAGCCCAAAGTTTGATGGAAGGGCTGGCTTTGTCATCCCTGAGTCATCACAGGGTAAAAGAGTGTAGGGTGACCCCCTCTCTGCGCTGTGTGTCATAATGACTGCTGACAGAGTAAACCATGTCTGTTCAAGGTTCAGACCGGCTCAGACAGACAGTCATCTGTGTATGCGAGCCTATTCCAAAACACACAGAAAGCAACGTGGCAGTTTGGAAAATAATCAAAGTAACTTTGTGATGGGAAAACACAGAGTGGAAAAGAGAGGGAGGGAAGGACAAGTTTTTCAAAACTGAGCAAACAAGAATTGCTTCCAGCACACTGCCTGCTTTTAACACAGCTCAATGGTTGAATGTCCTAACCTTTAACCCCATGGTCATCAGAATTCCAAATGTAGCTTTTCTACTTGCATTTGATGTATTATTCCTCTATTTATGTATAGTTTAAATCAAAGTTTAATACATCATGGAGTGCAGATGCTGTGATAAAAGCCTCAGCAGTGAATTAAAGTAACATTTCTAGCAGAGCGTAAGGTTTACCCACTTCTTTCCAAGAATAGTAGCTTCTCTCAAAACCATAAAGCAGCACATCAAAGACTCTCAGGCTGTTATTAGAGGTCTTGTTTAAAGCCGCTGTAAATCTTGCAACTGCTCTGTAAGTACTTCAGAGGTTTTGAAACTGCAGTGTATCTTGGTTGATTTTACTTTGACTACTTACTTTAGAAACAACTTTCTAACATTCAAGGAAGAATACATTTGAATAAATGTGCTGCTCACTCACTGGGCCAAAGTGCTAAAGGCACAATAAAAGAGCTTTAGATCTACTTATCATAGATAATTACAAACAAGCTTCAGCTCATAGTCCTTTTTCTGGCAAACATGTGAAAGGTGATTTAAGAAATCATCAAATGTTGGGGTTCCAGTGAGTAAGACAAGTTCCCAGATTTTCCTTTCTACGACTCTGCAGTCGTACAACATGTATTTACTTGAACATCTGCTTTAATAATATAACTATAGTAACAGTGCACTGAATTTGATCCCCTGTTGGAGCATGTTGAGATTATCCTTGATGGGTAATGAATTTGTCAAAGTCCAATGAAGTCCTGATGAAGACAACACCCTGCCTGCTTGAGACGCTGTTGCTTGAAAACATACACTTAAAATAAATATGTGCTTTACATAGTACATATCAAAATTATGTGTGAAAAACAAAGGTTATTATTTCTAGGACGGCTAGATCTTTTAACTGCAAACACAAAGTTACAAAGTTACATTTAGATCTTTAGATATATAGGTAAGTCGTTCAGAACGTTTTTCTCCCTCAGGTTTCCAATAACTGTTCAAAGCAAGGTTCTTCAGTAATTGCTACCTTGGTATTTGACAGCTGTGTCCCACAATAAAACGTATTGTCTTTGTCTCTCCCCTCTGCAAACAGACTGAGGCTTTGATGTAACAGAAGTTATTTCTTTTCCTGACTGCTTTGCTGGCTGGGTAAAGTATTGTACATGAGATTCCATGAGCCTTATAAGGTTATTTCCTGGACTGACTAACCCATGCTGAGCTGTGTACAAGTGAGGGTCAGTGAGCAGCAGGCAGGCAGGGCTTCTCTTTTTTCTTTCACCACAATTACTCAGTCTTCTGGAAAGACATGTAAGCAACAGGGCCAGATCCCAGGAAACAGGAGGCCCTCGAGGGTCAGCTGTTGTACAGAATAAGAAGTGATTTGAGGTCCTGGAAGTGCAGGAACTTAGGTGAACAGCACTACAATGTGAGCTGCTTATTTGTCCCAGACTGGGGGTATCTCAAAGACAAAAGATCAAATGATACCCCTCACTACTGTAAGATAAACTCAGTTTGGTGACTGTAAAACAACCCTGCATGTTTTCAAGCACCTCAAGAAACCAAAAGATTCCCAAGTTATGGATGTTCAAAACGGTAGATGGATGTGTGAACAACATCTTTCCCACTAAACTCAAAGATGAACAATAGCATTTTTTCTTAGTTGTTACTGAAAAATTTCAGTATGCAATCCTCACTCTGTACATCTCCTCTCATAACTCAATATGTCATAAAGAAGGGGCGATCCTACGTACCGGACATGACGATAGCTCAATTTCCATTTTCCTACTTGACTTGGTGCTACCAGTTGCAGTAAATTCTTCTATGCCTTGCACTGGTTTTTTCCTCACTAGATGGCAGCACTAGAGCACTCAAACATGGGACATGCATTTTCTCCTTATGGCCTCTGAATGAAATGAAAAGGGTCTCCCTCAAGGTGTCAGACTTCACACACTTGCGATAAAGCAGAATTCCATGTATTGAAAGATCTGTACTCCTATATTTGTTTTGCAGACATTGTTCATAAAAAATTCTGTCTACTAGAAAAACTCCCAGGTTTCTTATCTAGTTTGAAATTTTCACTTGCTGTTCTCTTTGGTTTAGCAACAGATGTGAGTAAAAACAAAACAAAAAAACAAACAAATCAAAAGCAGAAGTATGTGTTGTGTGTTTGGCATAAGTCAAAGTGAAGTCCAGACCATCATACATGCATGGTTAACATCCTCTACTCAGAATTGATAATTCATTTAATCTTTTCCAGAACCATTTTTTCTGAACAAAGATGTATACATCATCTTTGAAAATGGTGCTGTAATCAGTAAACCTGTTATACAGATCGTGGGAAACTGTGATGTATGATTGTAATCTTTCAGGGCATTTCTCAGACTTTCCTACAACTTTCTTCTCGGAGTCAGTCAACCTGTCTTACTTCCAATAAAGAGCAACAATTAAGACTACTGTCTGAAAGAGGGGATTTCACTGCATTTTAAATGAATGGTACTTAGCTTCAAGGCGAAATCTAATGCTTGTGAAAGCTCAGCGCCCCCTTTTCTTTCTACCAGTGACATTGATTAGGATTTTCTAATACGATGCCCGAGGGGACTTAAGTCCGATCCAATTACCTTTGGCTGCCATCATTAGCTTGACATGGCCCCCTGGCCATTCCACTCTGTCTGTACATTGGAGATCTGCCTCTGTGGACAAAGAATGCCATGCAGGCTGCTGCTTTGTGGACTGAAAGGTTGGCTAGGCTATCAGAATTGTTTTGAGTCTTTACGCTACACTCATAGAAAGTTCAGTTAGTTTCAGTCTGTAGTATTGCTTTTAAGACCCAAACACTGTTTACTATGTACGTTAAGTTACATAGGTATACAGAGAGAGAGAGAGAGAGAGAGAGAGTGAGAGAGAGAGAGAGAGAGAGAGAGAGAGAGAGAGAGAGAGAGAGAGAGAGAGAGAAGAGAGAGAGAGAGAGAGACAAACATAAATGGCCGCATATAAAAATTTTAATTTTTGAAGTGTTTGCTGTGTGTTTTTGTTGATTGTTACTGTTCTGTTTTTTGTTTGTAACTCTGTAAAGCACATTGAATTGCTCTTGTATGAATGGGTCTTTATAAATAAACTTGCCTTGCCTTGTATCACTCTGTGGATTTTGTGCCATATCAAGTCAGGTCAGGTTATCTTCCATAGTGGGCAATTATATTTTTATTCCTAAGGATTATTGCTGTGAACAGCAGAGATTGTTGCATTCATCTGTAAAAAATTGAAAGTTGTATTGTATCAGGCTCACGATGTATAATATCAGGCTATAGAGCCAAGGGCCCCTCATGGCTCTCAGGGACAGAGTACAATTAGATAGAAAGTGGCAGCCCACAGGTATTCAGGCATGAATGGCAGCTGTTATTTCTCTTGAGAGAAGCCGGCAGAGTTATTAAGAGAGAATACAATGTTGGCCAATTATAAATGCCAAAGATAAAACCAGGGCCCATACGGTTTTAGGTTCTTTGAAACAGCATGAGTGGAATGTTCCACACAAAAAAATATTTCTCAATGGTTTAATTTTAGAAAAAGTTTGAGACCATAGTTGGTAACTTTTTTCAAGATTAAATTGAATCCGAGACAGAAAAACTTCCCCAGTTATTAAGAAAAAGGCCATTCCGTTTTTTGATGCTTTTTTCATCCCAATTACGATGTTTTGAGAAATTTGCCCTGTGGTTTTGAGATCTTCAAACGAGTCAAACAGCGCCCCTCCGTGCAGGCCATTTGCTGGAAGCGTTTGCCAGCGTATGTGGTAAAACAGGGTACTGCACGGTGACCTGGAACGATTTGGAGGAAAACGCAGGTGAAGCTTGTTTACCTTGATTAGTGACGTCACGCTAACCGCTGGACTTTGAATTGTCGGCTGCCAAAAAGGGAATGGAAAATGAGAAATGACAATTATCAGTGCCTCTCTTGTGAAACATAGTTTTAATAACAGTGTAACCTAGGCATTGAGCGACTAAAAATGAAGGGTGACAGCCTACTTCTGGAGCTGTGGGAAACGCTTGACAGAGGAGAGACTTTTGATCTGCTGCTTTTGGACTCTGATAATTGGACTGCATCCTGAATAAGTATTATATCATTGAAAAGCCATTGGACTGGAGAGGGTCAGCTGAAATACCAACTGCAAACCAAGTCTGCTAAAAGATTTGATTATTGAACTTTGGATCACCATGGAGGACAGTTTTCTTCTGGTAAGTGAAATGCCCACCTTGTCTATTCTCTCCTTCCTCTGAGACAAAATGGCAGCTTTACATACATAAGGCCTTTTTATTGAAGATTTTGACATGCCGCTGCAATAGAACGGTGGCCAAGAAATGGAAAGGTTTGAATTCCATTTAGCTGCTTTGTTTTCTGGGTTCACATTGTACATGCTGACTGTCCTACTGCTGTTGCTGCATATGGTGTATAAATATCTTTTTAAATAAATAGGTAGCAGCTTGACATCCTACTTACTAAGACAACTGTTTAAAGGGAAAAAAGTTCCATTGTTGATGTGGTTATTTAGCTAGCAATGGTAAAACACTATTGTACTTCCATGAATATGATTGGTGTGTGATGGTTGTGTCCATGGTTTGTTACATGTAGGGCTAGGTGATATGGCAGAAAAGCAAAAGGTCAGTTTTACACCAAACTTAATTGACGACTGTATTCGGTTTGTTTTCTTCTTGGAAAAAAAACAAAACAAAGAAATGATTAATTGTCAAACTCAAGAGAAGCTGCGTTTAACTGGACTGTATGTCTGTTGTAGCAGAATAAAAGAACATCTCTCCTGCTCTTTAGTGAGGGCTCTTTGTATGGGATGAAGCTAGGATTGCCACGTTGGAGTTGTGAAAAAGAGGGACACTCAACCAATTGTATGGAGGGCCGGCCACTATTACCAGTTCAGACTGACCAAATGAACATAAAATTCGGACATAGGACACTGGTAAACTCTGCTGCTGCAATCTTGCCTTCTTCAGGTGAACCTTTTTTGGTCATTAAAGTTACAATGGCTTCCTGTTTTTGTTTGTTTGATACCACAGCTTGATGATTTTTTGTTTTTGCGTGGATTTCCAATGCATTTTCCCTTCATATTTTACAGAGTTTTTCGCAGGACACAAAATGCATGTGGTGGAAAAATTGTCTCCCTGGGTCGGCTGTACCCATTCAAACTCTGACAGTGTTGCCCAGTCAGGATTGTAACTAGTTTATAGGTTTTTCTCGTGCTGCTGGCTTGCATGTATTTGCTCCATCTCCTTCCCCGTCTGTCGTCTCTCCTTCCATTTCAAATGGAAACGCCAAAAGTTGGTGAAAAGAAGACCTCAGCACGGTGTACGTCGATCAATTCAGCTTGCTGTCTCTCTTCGGTCAAGTTTCCCTCCCTGCTTGAGCCGCTTTGAGCACAAGGGTGCAGGCGTGTGACGTACGCATAGATGGGAAGAAAACAGAGACAATTTTAAATAGCTGCAGAAGCACGGGGGACCTTTCTAGACTACAGAACGAAGGAAATCAAATGAGTTTTTTTGCATTTTCCCCCAAAAATGGGACAAATTGTGTCCCGGGAGAGATTTTTATTTTCCTGGGACAGCTGGTAAAAAAAGAGGGAACAATTCTGGGAAAAACGGTACAGGTGGTCCTCTAGATGAAGCAGGGCAAGTTCAGCAAAATGCTTGCAGTTGGGTAGCGCATATGGGTTAATAGTTTTAAGCTTGTGGATTATTAACCCAGGCTTTTCCGCTGTCTATATGGGCACCATATGTTTAGCGGTATGTAGCGCAACTGTATCAGTAAAAGCTTTCCTCTGTATCCTTTTCTTGTCATACGCCATGCAATGGGAACATGATTCTGCTTACGTTGGCTGTACTTTAGGGGGTGTTTGTGGGCTGTAGCGGCCTTGTGCACCTCATAGTAAGACACATTTCTCCCACTTGGCTGTGTGCCTCTGTTTAAGATGTTGAATTTAATTGGTTGTGCTGCTGCCTTTAGCTGCAAAAGCCTTTCAACAAACTTTGCAGCAGGCTGTGGTTTGTTGGAGGTCTGACGCCATAAATTCCAAACGGAACCGAACAGGGTATTCAGGATTCAAAAACTTTATTCATCAGAAGACAGAAAAAAAGTGATAGATGGCAATAAACACAACTAAAACAATACAAATTTTTGAAAATGTTCACAGTATTAAAATAAATATGAATACATCAATTCATATTTGTCATACACAGGCTGTTAAAAATGGAATAAAGAAAAGGAATGTGTTAATGTGAACTTATGTGTATGCATCATGATGAGTAGGCCTAATAGCTGGTCATTTGAGATAAATGTTCAAAAGTCTGGTTGACTGAGAAAAGACAAAGTCTTGACCGCAGAAGCAGTGTTCGTCTGGTGTGGATCCTTTGTGATCACAAAGGCTCTGGTTCTGTATCTTTTGCTTGAACTGGAGCCAGTGTGTCCAATCTGCAGTGAGGCTAAATAAGCACTGTCGGGAGAGCGACATGTCTTTGCCTCTGTTTTTATTTTTTGTGACCGTAATTAACACATTTGACTAATACTGTTGTAAATGACATGTTTTGAATTGCTTTTTATGCAAAGCCAACATTAGTTAATCTCTGTTGGGATTCAGTTTGACCCTGATTGCTTTTGCTGTTTTGAACTGGGAGACTATAATGCTGCTACCATAGGTTGTATATTAAAATGGACATTGTCAATTTGGATCGGGTTGAAGCCATGAGATTTAAAGCCGCCCGAGCTGACTTGCTGCAGTGTCATGAACCCTGCCTCTGGCATTACTCCACAGTGAACATCAGTCAAACTTTAAAATTAGAATGCTCATCAAATAAAATTTTCTCAAACATTGTTTCAGTCATAAAAGTTAGTTCCTATGAGGCTGAGGCTGAATTATGTCCAAGTGCTCACTTTCCCCTGAAGTGTAGTTTTACTTAGTTATTTAACTGTTAAAAGAGAGGATGTAACTTCATGATTGACATCTCTGTTTAACAACCCGGGACTTCCACAAGATCTGTGTCCGGTCTGTCTCCGATCCACTGCGGTCTGGCTCTGTGCTCTCTCGTTCGTCAACACCCACCAGTTGCGTTTTCAGAATGGAGAACGGAGCAGGACTGCTGGACAGCTGGACAGCTGGAGTCATGTGACTGAGGTTACAGTATTAATGAATATCCGACCCCTCTCCTCATCCATATTGTCTTTACTGGCCTCTGAAAACCTCTGACCTGTTGACTCCAGGCCTGGCTGCGCTCATCATGACGGTTTGTTGTAGTTAAGTGAAAAACAATCTGGAGATAACACAGTGTTTTATTCTGAAAGTTAACCTGATGTTTTAATTTGTTTTGGTGCCTGACTTCCTGTCCCGCTTGATCTGTTGTAAATCTGTTGAAATTGATGCATCAGGCAAGAATAGAAGCCTTGCATATCTGATTCGGAGGGCTCCGACCTGCCGCATCAGAGATGCAGCAGGAACACTACTGAGTGGATCTAGTGGAAGTTAGCACATTAACTAGAATAGAAATCAGATCTGGCTGCAGGCTCCCCAGAGTTCTGTACCGGATTAGCAGAGTAAAGTAGAAACAGCAAAGGAAAACATAACAAACACCAACATAAGAGTCATTGGACTTTCCAAAGCCACAAGTGTCTGCTTCAAATCAACTCATGAATTAGTTCTGCTGTTCACTGTACCCACCTGAGGGCTCTGTGACATTTTATCCAGGATTCTGATGCATGTTTTGGCTAGTGTTGCAGGTGTGACGTCAGTTCTGTTACCAATCCAGCCACAAAAAGACCTCTACCGACCTGGCTAGCCTTACTAAGCCAACTAGCATTATACAATCAAACCATATACCTATTATTATAGCCTGGTTTATTGGCTGTAGATGTACTTCAACTACATACCATAACTTATTAGAATGTTATGAAGTTGGTCATTCTTTTAATTTTTTTTCTGTTTGAGGTATGAACTGGGTGTACATTAGTCAGGTATAAATCATGCTGTATGGGATGCCATATTTTCTGTACCTGCTTGGAATCCTCCAGAAAATTAACTTTTTATATGAAACATGCAATGAGCTGACTTAACACCACATCCAAGTTTTCCCTTTTCCTGCAGCATCACTTCAAATATTTTCTTTGTACCCTCCAAATCATCCTCAGCTTCCATTGTACACCACTCATTCCTTTTTAGTGTCTGTTTTAATGTCTCCGTTCCTACCAGACACCAGACGACGAGACTATAAATTAGTGTGATAAGATTACGGTGCAGATAACTTGGGTCTGTGTCTCTTCTCATTAAGTGAACATGCAGTGTTTTATCACAAAGATAGGGTGTCAAAGTCGGATAACTCCTTGTGATGTGAAATACACAGCAGGAGTAATCATGTCTGCAGAGGACAGCCAAAGTCAAATACAGTGAAACAAGTATAAATCTGCTTGTGTTTTCTTTTTAAGACCTTTTGTATTTAGTCTACAAGGGATTATTTACTTGATACTTCAATGTCACTATTAAAACAGCTCTT
Organism: Notolabrus celidotus; assembly: GCF_009762535.1. Taxonomy (NCBI): domain Eukaryota; kingdom Metazoa; phylum Chordata; class Actinopteri; order Labriformes; family Labridae; genus Notolabrus; species Notolabrus celidotus. The sequence goes on along the minus strand of NC_048274.1, from coordinate 16,961,008 downwards.
TGTGTAGATTGTATTTTATTTTTTTCAAAATGATTAATGACATGCATTATCAGAGCAGCACTGTTCAAAATCCACCTCTATTACTTTCTATCTTCTTTTTGTGCAACATAGCTGATCTGATAGTATTGCATAGAATTTCCACAGACAGACAGACACACACACACACACACACACTTTCCTTTCAGGAAATCCACTCTTGATGGATATGATAACATCATACTCCTTCTGTGACAGATTGCAGACCAGGAACCAGTTCAAACTGGATTACAAATAAGCAACAAAAGAGATTTAGAGAGATGCGGAAGGTAAGACCAGAGAAAATGATAGTGTGGGAGGCGCAGGAATAAAACTGAGAGGGAGCTAAGGACCAGACATCCGAGGAGGTCAAGACATTAATCGGGGTCGGGTATAAACAAACATTCTCTGCTCACTCACCACAGGACGGGGTTTGTGTTTTCCCTATCCTGCTCTGCTTTGTCTTTGTAGATAGCCATTGCACGTCATCTGACTGCTGTTCTTTTCAGTGTTGCATAATGGTAAACAAAAACCTTGGCAAACTGTTATAAACATGAAGCTTCTCTTGTTGTGGGCAGGATCCACATGCTCTTTTATGGTTTTATTTTATCAAATCTTTACTTCTTGGAAAGTGAGAAGTGGTGTCAATGAGTTTTCCTTTCTTGCTTACTATTAACTTTAGGTTCCTGTAATTGCATTACAGGGGGACAGGTTGCATTTGTTGTAGTAGATGCATCTCAGTATACTCATTTTATTTTGAAGGGGCTAATGTACATAAAAGTTCAGGTGTTATTGTAAAAATGAAGGTTCCTTTTTATTTGACTTTCTTCGGGGATGAAAAATGTTTAGTATCTGTTTTCCATCTAGTCAGCCTCCGTTGACATACACAGGGCAGTGTAAGCAACATATGGCCAATCACAAACATGAACAAGTCTGCCATCAGCAAACAGAGCAGTACGGATATAATAAAAATGAATAAGAAGACCAATCAAGCAATTTGATTAGTCAGTAGGCGTAGTTTTCTGAATACTGATCTCTTATCTCGAACATTACCTGCCTCAGAGCAGTTTATTAGTCCAGTATAAATTACCATGGTGAGAACCCCAGTAAGAAGTGAACCACCTTTGCAGTACTGAAAACCTGAAGTGAAACCTGAAGTTACCTCGATAACCACAAATCCTGCTTCCGAGTATATCCCCCAGGTTTGCTTAGACCATAAATATGTCATCACTCCATCCATCTTGGTTTAAAACAATATAGTAAAATTGATTTGGCGGCTGAAGAAACAAATGTGTGTACTGTAAAAGAAACCTCTAATCTCCAAAGCTGACATTCCTTCCTTGGGGTCTCTTATCGCAAAAATAGCATTGCTCTTTTCCAAAACACTCCCTATGTAGATGGATGGAAAGTACAACACAAAATTAAGCAGCAAGCATGTATTGAGTGATTTTACATTCATCATATTCTTATCTATTTCAGTCTCTTTCCTCTTTTCCCACCAGCTTTCTTTTATAGGAATAAACTTTAATGCTTTCTTCATTAGATGTAGACCTCTGTTACCAACAAAAGTCTCCATAAATGTGTTGTCCATAAAGAAGGAAAAATCATCCTTGGTGCTAGTTAGAAGAGATGACAAACTGCACATGTTACATCGTATCTCATCTTAGAGTTATAACCAACTGCTGTCAAAAAAAAGGAGCTAAAACAGAAATATGTTAACACTCATGAACTTATGACCCAATAATAATAAAAAACACTGGCATCTGTATCTCTCTCATTTACTTTGGATGCTTAAAAGCTGTGTTTATAGGACAATGAATTAGCAGACTAAGGGCAGCAATCTGATACACAACCACTGTAGTAATGACACTTAACAGTAAGATTGAAGCCTAAAATCTTCTTCAGGATGTGTTTATTCACTATGTGAATATGAAGCAGGCTTTTGCATACAGCTGTTTTGATTACTTGGATCAAACAGTTAGTGTTGGGCCAACTGAAGTTTCTGAGCAGTTAGGGCAAGGATGGATGGATAAGTCCTTTTCAAATATTTTTTTATTCACCCCAAAACACGTGTAATAGTTTTTGTAATCTATATATCTCTCTCTCTTTATCTCTTTGTATATAGGTACAGAGAAACATCTAGAGTGTGATGATGATTGACAGATTTGTTTACTGTCTTTGTGTGCAGAATGGTATTTCAACATGTCCCACAGTTAAGTGATTTCTATCTCCTATCTTTTATAGACTCGCTCTGTCTATTTTTGAATGTGGACCTCATTTTAACCCTCCCAGAAGATTCATATCAGATTTTTGTGGTCTGGGATGGGGACTTTGTGTGTGTGTGTGTGTGTGTGTGTGTGTGTGTGTGTGTGTGTGTGTGTGTGTGTGTGTGTGTGCGTGTGCGTGTGCGTGTGTACGTCAGTGTTCATGTAAAAGTATGCATTACACAAAGATGTGAGAGAGTGTAATTTTGGCGTCCTCGAGGGTACAATAGAAAATGATAAAATTAAGTTTCCTAACCATCACATATTTAATAAGTTTTTTTTTTCAATGAATTATTTTTCATTTAAGCTATCCCAGTGTGACTCCATTAGAATAAAAAATATCTTCACTTGATATGTTATCACACATTAAAAGGGAAATGAAGAAAGCTTAAGAACTCCTGAACACTGTTTGTTTTAATAGAAAATTGACATTTTTTGTGTTTAGAAATATTAACCCGAGGTCACAAATGTTATGGGAAGCTGGCACGCTTCAAGACCTAACAAACTTTAGCCAGTTAACCTACCAACAAAAAGAGTCGTTGGCTGACTTTAAGCAGTGTGGAGGTCAAATACCTCCATCTACATCCAGGCAGAAGAGCGTATTTGTCCAATGTTGGACAACACTCACAAAAATACTGCAGTTTACAAACTTGTAAGTCATGCAGGAGCAGGGCTTCCACTGCTCCTCCTGATGAAACCCTTTTTTCAAATTGTCCTTGGAATACTCAGGCACACTGGTTCCTAACTTAATATGTACTTTTTTTGGCAGAGTGGTTTACCACTTTGACTGAGACAACTGCGACAATGATACATCTTGCACAGATTACCATTGTTTTGATAATTGCAGCATCTGTTGCCAAACAGCGTAGCATCAAGAGGTACTTCATTGTTATTTAGATCTTTTTAGTCAGTGAGTTGTAACACTAGAAATCATCTTCTTTGTTACAGGACATCATCATAACTATCAGCTCAGGCAGAATCTTAACACAAATTGCATAGTCTTAACAGCCCTCTGTTTCTTCTGAAGACTACTTGGACTGAGTCCAGGTTCTTCATGGTATTCACAGTTGCTGGGGTGGCCCAAGAATCAAACAGGAAAAACATCACGGTTTGCCCATGGGAAGAGAGGAGTTTCCTGCCTGCAAGGAATGCTGGCTATCATTGTCATGCCCACAGCTGTTCTGTGGTTGCGAAATATCCAAGTTGGTCATAATGTCAAGCCTTCAGAGACTCCTTTAGTAAGATAGTCGAGTCCGACTTCTTGTTGTGAAACTTCAGGGAATATTAGACGTGGTGTATGGAATTGATATGCAGCAGAATAAATGGATAAAATAATTAAATATGGCATTCGGAAGAGAAGAAACAAAATGCATTATTGGGCATCACATCAATCTTTCTTGAAAGTACCAACAAACATTTTTGTTGAACCATGAGTATTGAAACCTTGTTGTTTTCACAGTTGGACATCATGGTGGAAAAGAACATCTCACTGAGTTTCCTTCACAATTCCGAGTAAAACATTAGGATATTTTATGAATAAAGAGAGACACTGATGTCTATGATTTTGGAGTGACTCTTACTCTAACGATCTTAGTCGTCTAATAATTAGGAATGATGTCTGTGCTGTTTTATTACAGATATGAACAGAGTGATGCCCACGTACAAAATATTTGTGGTAGATACAATTCTGTATCCACTGAGATCAGTTCTTAGTGTCATCTCTCTGATTGTGCCCCATATCAATGAACAGTTTTCCATTTGTGTTACAAGACGTAAAACTTTTGGTGAAAACCTTACAGGATCTTACCTTTTACATAACAGCCTTCACAGATTTGCCTGTGACAGGATTCTCTCTATGAAGTGTTTCTGAAAACCACAAAAGGATTTAGTGCTCAGTCACATGGATTATTCCCTGGTAATTGGATTATAATTATAGAACAAGTCCTCAGTCTAAATAGGTGCATTAGAAAAAGGGTTGCCTTTGCCCAAATCACATTAGTGCTGCACAGGGCTGCCAATTAAGAAGCAGTCTATGGTGGTCCTGCCTGATTTTTATTGGCTAAACAAATTTGATGAAAGTTTGTGGGTTTGACCTTTTTGCAGTATTAAACTGAAGGCATTGAGGAACAGGATGTGGATGAGATGAGATAGAAAATAAAGATAATTCAAGTCCTAGTTCAAAACAACACATAAAGGGAGGAAAGTAAAGAGATTATAAAGTGTTTATCATTGAGTTTGTTCTGAAGAACATGCTCTGTTTCCAACATGGCTAGTTGTGTTACTTTCAATTTGCAAATATAATTACCTAATAAACTGCCCTTATCACTTTATATACATAACTGCTATAATATCTCCAATGCTGTTCTGACTTAAATATTAAAGCATCTATTTTTCAGTGGTATCTGGAGGGGCAAACTTAACTTTTCTTTTGATCTTTGAGCTTCCTAAGTTGCTAATTGGGTTATAAACAATGCAGCACACGGAAGTGAAAAGGAAGTAATTTTTGCTGACAGCTGGCTACTCTGGAAATACAGAGAAGTTAGCCATCGCCCCCAGAGGCATATACCACCGACAATAACCAGTGTGTTCCAAGATTAGCCAAAAAACAATCCAAGACATTAGCTATTATCTTACCATGAATTAGCTTTAAAATAATGGCTATACGGACACCTGCACAAAAGTACAGCTAATGATTCCTATAGACGTGGGCTCTCAACTCCAAATGTATTCTGGATACGCAAGCTTCCAGTCGGCCTGCTAATAACTAACAGCACACAGAAAAGGATGTCTTGGCCTTGAGTCACTAGTGTCTGCATTTATATGCCTATATAAAGGGGATATATTATTGAGAGATAGTGTGAAGACAGCTAATGGGTTCCAAGATAGACCCCAACTCTAACCCCTTCATCGTAGACTCTTCAAACGCAACAGTTCCTGATCAGTTTTATCGCACAACAAACCAGTCTTAGCTAATGAGTAAAGAGAGAGATAATTGAACTTGACTGTCTTGACTGGATTTGGTCTCTTCACAGTAGTTGTTTGGCAGTGATGTGAGTAGGGAGTGTCTCTGTTGGCACTCCAACAGCTCAGCATAGTTTTGGGTTTTCTTTGGCTTTACCCTGAAGTTTGTTGTTGGGTAAGATCCAAGTTGCTTTCATGATTATTCAGGTTGAGAGGTCAAAGCAAGGTGTTGTCCACCAATGTTTGGCTCAAAATGCTGATACGGAAGACAGCTCACAAGCTGTCCAGTTTGAAGAATATTGTATGCGTCAACAGTGGGTTCCAATCAAAATATATTTCTTAAAGGACTTCTACATAAAGATATTGTGTGGATCTATGAGTGCTGGTGTGTAAGGATGACTGCTGGCATGTAGAGGCTCTATATAAAGACATTTTCAACCATTTGGAATGTGTACAAATATCACTCTACTTTATGACCTTGACGTGTCTGTGTGCTTTTTCCAAATAATGCAATACACAACAAAAGAGTTGTCATAAAACCCAGAACATGTTTTGAATATCGTGTAAAGCATTAAATTCCAAGGGGAACATTTGACTCGTTCTGTAAAAAGGACACATTTTTATGTACTGTAATTTAATTCAAATCCAATGCCAAAATTGAGTAAAATATTGGTATGCAGTGCACATTTGACATATTTAAGTCATTGAATCAGATATTAAAACTGTGTTTGCTTCGGAGAATTCCTCTGACCATTTTATCAATACAGAACCATTTCTTCAAACAGAACTCATGCGCATGCAGATTCAAACTATTGCCAAAATAATGTACAAACCTTATTAATGAATGTTGAAAACTTGCATGTGTGTAGCAGAGATAAGTAAACAATAGGGTAGGAGGCAAATGTATGCCAATGAAACAGTAGGCAAACAAAGGCTGAGACAGTGGAAAGGTACTTTGTGGGAAGGCCTCAGTCAGCTTTGATACTCAGTTAAAGGGGGCCAAACTCAGCAGTTACATTAAATGAGAGCACAGTCTTTGAGTGTGTTTAGAAGAAATTCTTTATTATCATAGTTTGAATACTTGAGACTTCTTCATGGATAGTTGTCACTCACACTCAACAGGACGTTGGTATTGTACATTGTATTTCTGTAAACATAGTCCAAGCCAGGGTGTCTTTGTTCACATAGATATGTAACAAAGGAGCCCAGGGTTATACTGAAGAATATTTTTTCTTAATAGTTCCTCTTAGCTATACATCAAACACCATGTTATGACTCTGGACAGTTACGTTTAAAATACTTTACATTCACGTTTTGTTATAAACTATCTGATAAATACAAGATTAGATGTAACAAAAGAATATATTTATATATTTGATATCTTATATATTCCACATATATCAGATTTTGTCTGTGTGGCTTTTTTTTCCTTTCAGCAAGGATCTGTTATAATTAATGGTCCAAATTCAACTTAATTTCAATAAATAAAAAAAAGTAAGATCATCCAAAAATTCCTAAAGGAACATATTGGCACTTCTGTATTGATGAAAAAAAAATGGACCATCACAGGATATGTTTCAAATTACAAGAGTTGTTAGCATACCGTTGACACAATATCTAATATACAGTGCAGTGAAAAAGACATTTTACAGTTGTCTTTTCTCCATGTACTGTACACTAACAACATACTTCATGGTTGGCAACAAAATCCCAATAAACACACGCACACCCACGCACACAGACACACACTTTTTCTTGCTGTTTTTGAGGAAAAGCCACATCCTACACAACTGAACCAACAAAAGTCTGCAAGGAAAGTCAAACAGTTATACAAAAACTCTAACAGTTACGCCATCTGTTTTGCTATTTTTATTTTATTTTACTTCTTACCTTCAGTAAGCAGGCAGGCACTGACCATGTTTAGCTGTGGTCTTTATTTCAAACAAAGGCCTGGTTATGACCCTGACTTTCTTAAAGCATAAAACCTGCTTTCGTTCTTTAAAGCTTTATGATATATGAGCAGTTCCCTTTTCTGTAACAGGAGCATAATATCTGGCCCATTTTTCTTGTTGCGAGCTTGACCTTGATGCACTGTTGACCACAGCTCTTAAACTTGAACATCACAGGACAGAGTCAAATCCAGAGATTGCCATCAATAAACTGTGGTTTGATTTAGTGGGTTCCTGAGCCTACACAGTTTATTTAATCTTCCTGTTCCGACTGTGAGAAACATGAAGTGTCTTGCTTGATAAGGCACTGACACAGATAAGCTACTCTGACAACAGTAGTAACAAAATACACAATAATCATTGGACTAAAAGAAGTTTAAAAATGTAATTATTGAGCCCAGTCTGAAGTTAGCGTGCAGTGAATTTAGATAGTTTAGTTTCTGACCCATCCAGAAGATAATTAGTTACATCACAGGCATTACTGAATCATAATGACGCCCAATGGTGAATAACAGTACATATTTATCCTGCTGACTGCCCCTCTCTCACAAGCTGAAGTAGTAGAGTAGCACGGAAATGTCAAGAGGCCTTACTTTGACATCAGAGTGCTTAAAGCTACTTTAAACAACAAGAGCTTGAGGTGGTAAAAGTACATGGAGGAAACAAAGAATGCCAGGAGATGTTGGAGTCGGTTTTTCTTCTTGTCTGTCCGACCCCTAGTGGAACACAGGAACTCCAAATGCAAGGATAGATGAGGGGATTCTGGGTGTTGGTCATCATATTGCCAACCAGTGACTCAGCTGGAACACAAAAGAGAGTCTCAATCTATTTATATCTACTGAATACTAAAATGCAGTTTTATCCAACTGAAGTTATTTTTGCAAGCCACTCTTTTAATAGAGAAACGCATAAAGCATATATCTGTCTCTTTTGGCGACCTTTGCAGCAGTTCAGCCACTTTAAGTAAGAACTGTTAAAGAAGCAAAACTTTTGACCTTACTTTGAATTGCCGTATATTTCCTTCAGCCACCAAGTGATGTTCATATTCTGGAGTGATGCAATATGCTATCCTCTGCAAAACAAGTGAATGCGACACATTATTCCCAAAAATGCATCACATTGGAAACATTTGTGCAAAAAATATAATTTTTCTTTCCATCTTTCTTCTTCTTTCCTTATTTGTATTAAATGAAACACAAAACATTAGGAAAACTTTATAATGAACCAAATTAATACAGTTATGTTTTATTTTGGAAACTAAAAGGATCCCCTCTAATGAGTGTGAGAGAGGTTTAAGCTGTATATATTTTGAGGAAGAGACAATCAAAGCTTGTTTTAAGGACGATTGTCTGCCTTGAGAGCTTGAGAAGAATATTAAACCTTAAGTGCCAATGGAAAATCCCTTTGAGATGTGGAAATTGTTACAGGAGAGTAAAGCTAACACTGTTTGGGGGATGAAAATAGCTGCCTAGTGCTTTGATGATTACGATCATAAACTCTCAATGCTTTGAAGCAATCATTTTATCTAAACGAATTCTCAATGTGCTGGTGTCATCAAGTTCAGAGAGGGAAGTTTACTTTAGATCAGATTGCTGTTTTCAAGTTTTCTTTGGAAGAGGATCACACTTTTGTATGCCCTTTGGTAACTACTGTTCTCTTCACAATAACATTTAAATACTATCATGCAATGTCACTCTGTCAACGTCAATTATGCTCTCTGAATCCCATTTGATTTTTATTAACTGTATGATGTTTATCTCATCCTGACTTAAGTCATTAAGCAGTTATGTTAGTCGGTCAGAATATTTTTTTCCAATACTCCCTCCTCTTGACTATCATCATGAAAATAACTTAATTCAATCTATCACTACGCAGTGACAAATAATCATATCTCAAACATTAAGCAGCTTATATAGACTTTTTGTGACAAACATGTTTTTATACTGACCTGTTTAAATGTTCCTGGAACACTGAGGAATTTATAAATGGCGTAGAATGGTACAAAGAGCATGGAGGACATGGCGATGCCCCAGCCAACCATGTTACACCAGTAAGGGAAGACGTACTCGTCATACTTGAGGCTTGATGATGTCATCGTACTTGCTATGACAACAAACTGTAATTGAGAAAAGATGAAATAGAAGAAGACATGGAAAAGGATGAGAAAAAAGATTTAACAAAGAGAAATATATAAATAGGTATATTTTAATTATAATTTTAATCCATTTACAGTGTTAGGCAAGGGTATGTACTCTATAGAGCAGAGGTTCCCTAACTTTTTAGCCTACAACCCTCAAAACAGTGGGAATACTGTGCCAATAATACTTTGCCCATAACAATAATAATAATAATGATGATAATCATAATAATAATAATAATAATAATAGATTAGACTACCTATATACACATACTTCTATGTTTCCTGTGCTGCTGTATATTAACCTGCTGCCATTGATACCGTCATTAATCTGGCTTATTCACCTCAGATATCTAGTGTCAACAAAAAAAGTGAAAAACAGATTTATTTTTTAATTCGCATGGTTTTACTTAAAATCTAACCACTATTTCTGTTTATATTTTTATAATTGTGGATTACATATGAAATCATTTCACGACCTCCACTTTGGGAACCACTGCTTTAGAGAACAGAAGCTTTTCATGAGGGTAGAACCAATTACACTAAAATTAATCTGCAAATTGCCTTTTATTTTGAATTTTGACTAATTTCTTCTGCATTATTATCATTGTTACTACACACATCCACTGTTGTCATGGCTGAAGAAAGCCTTTCATGTTGTTCCTTTTGGGAATTAGTCGTCACAAGCTACTTCTCACAGCCAGTTGGGACACGGCATTGGTGTTTCAGGACTTTGGATCAGCACCTGTACTGATTTTACCCACTGGTAACAGACGGGCTTAGGAGGCTCAGTAAAGGGATCAAGTTATTCTTCCTGATGATTGTGGATTCAGGCCAGGAGCACCTGGTGATGATTAAATCTGGGCCCTTGTGGTGATGAGCAAGAGCTTTTCCCCATGTGTCACCCAACTTATTACATTACTTTAATCTACTTCATATATTGCTCCTTTTATAGAATTAAAATTTGGATCTGAGGTCAAATTAAACTGTGCTGGTCCACTTAGATTTATCACAAACATGTAAACCAACATATTAACCGCATACTGGCTTAAGCGCTATCGTCATGCAGCCTGCAAGCATTCGTAAATGGCAGTTACTGGAAAAGTCAACATAAAACTAATTTAGAGGGTGATTAGTTTTGCCTTATGTCTGGGATTAGACATTATTCCTATCTAGGAAGCAAGCCCAACTTAAGTACTTCAACATGCTTTATTCCACTCACCAACAGAAAAACTGGGCTGACAAATTTCCAGCACAACCTCCAGTAGAGACCTGGCTTGAAGCCCATCATTTTCTCAATGTCTTCACTGAAGCGGTCCACACCTGTAGTGAACATTACTTTTTAAAATGCATACTGCAATTACATGGGAATGGATAAATGGATAGGATCTTTAAATCGGTTTTATCTTGATAATTTAAATGTCTTTACAAAATTGCCAGTAAGATTAGAAAAATTGTATGCGAAAGTATTGCGAAATGTCATACCGTAAAACCAGGCCACTCCAACAGATTCAATCAACACACCAAATAAGATGGAAGTCCCAGCTGCATACTTATCCAAAATAGTTAGCACATAGATGCCACCCTACAGAAAAGATAGGACACAAAAAAAGCAAGGGTGTGAGTGCATAACACACGTACATGTTTCATAATGTGCAGTCAAAAAAACAGTTGTCTCTCAAACTGCTGCCTATGCTTATTTTGAGGTTACTCAAGGTGCGCTATGCTGATGTCTGATCTTCAAAGTGCATGCCCATGTGAAACTTAAAACAAGCGTCACATGAATGGAAGGGAATTATTTGAGCTTTTGCACAAAACAATCGTTGATTTGTATTCTGATTGGCTCAATCAATATGTTATGCCATGGAGCTAGCATGGAAAAGATATCATTCACTTCCTGAATAATTGTATTATCTCTATCAAGAGGAAGGACACGTGGATCACTGATGTAATACTCTTGTGAGTCACTGACATACTTTTCTGGCTCAGGGGCCTGTTTCTGTAATGGTATCTCCTTGGTCATCCACCATAATAATTAGCCTCATATGTACATCCATAATTAAATTATGTATTGTTATAAGAGTTGGATGAAATCTCTTATTTCTCACAAATAGTTCAGTGACATTTTGAGCAACTCCTCAGTGACGTCAGAGATTACATCAGGAGACTTGGTTTCCCTCCTCCAGGCAGCTGTGACATGCACTTTTCATCCCTGGTTCAAACAATAGATTACAGTGATTCCCGAATGATGCTGTACTTGTGACTGGGGAGATGTTATTAGGGGGGCTATAGAAAATACATTACCCTATTTATAAGCTATGTCATCTACCCATTAATACTATTAATTGTGCTTTGTTCTCCAACTTACCTCAGTGTCTGTTATTTCAGTATGTGTCTGATCTTTTGATGGTATTCATGAGCAGTTCATTTCAAACGGACTCCCAAATAACAACTCAGGTTTTGAAATGTTTCACAGCATATTATGTTATCATAACAGGTGATTTGGGTGAAGTCGAGACTTGTTAATCAGGTAACGTTTTCTAATGATCCAAAATTAAGAAAGCAACCAGCTACTTAACACTATTAAAACAGGTGTATAAGAGGGTTATCATCACCTGCAGGGTGGTGTGTCAGGCACTGCAGTTAATGATATTATAAGATGAAAGGGGCAGAGGGAAAGATGTAAAAATCATTGACTTTATACTTGGTAGCCCACCTAGGTATCGTGTATGAGACACATCTGATTTTAAAACTACAGGACGTTCCTCCTTGGGTTTATTAGCATCATTTAAAAAGTCAAAAGAATTTCCCATCAAAATATTGTTTGACTATTTACGAGTAATTTGAACAGTATTTTTTATGGGTTAAAAAAGAAAACCTCAGGATTGTAAGAAAAGGGGTAAAATAAAAAAGACAAATGCATTATTTCCAGTGGGTTCTTTGTGCAAATGTATGGAAAAAAAACAGAGGTACTGACATTAGTGATGCAGAACAGGGCAACCAGGAAGGTTCCAAAGGCTGTGGCAAAGGTGAAGAGCTTCCTGTTTCTTTTGAGGATTTTAAAATCATCCGTGAGGCCTGTGATGACCGCCTCCATGCCTCCCATCTAGAGAGCACAAACAGAGAGATTTATAGGACACAGAAATCTCTACTAACACCAAGTGTTGTGTAATGTAATGTAATACGCTGAGCACGTGTCTGGACTGAGTCAAGAAATTCTCTATTGGTTACAGTTCACTAAAACTGTGAAACAAGATGCGATCCCTGAGTCTTCAAACATGGAAAAAAAGACTGTTTTCATTAGTAATTGCTTTACTGAAAAGCATGCTGACATAATACTGTATACTAAAATCATGGTCACCTCACATCATTTACAGAAATTTGTTCTTTGGGATGGGGGAACACTGCAACACTGCACTGATACTTTCAAAGATGAGAATAAATCCACTCAGTAAACGATGAGCATGACGTCCTTAAAACAAGGCCAGATTGATGGGCAACTCAGGCAAGCTATTCTGCAAAATACATGTCTGTTGATCAATTTTTTCCCTGTTATTGGTGGCACAGGTTTAAAGTAGGGAGACGCCACAACTCATTTAAGATTACCCTTCTTGAAAAGGAAAGACAAACTGTCTTTACCTTTTAGAGATATAACCAATACACATCATTTACCAAGAACTGAATGTAATATTTACCTCCAACTGGGACCTCCTTCATATGTGTTCTATCTGCTAAGTTGCTTTAATGTAGTAGAACTATCTCTGTTTGTTACATTTTGAAGTGCTTTTACATGTGGTAATTAGAATATCACTAATTTAGAATGGCTGTAGTGGTCTGTGTAACTCACCGAACTGTCAATGCCAAGAGTCAGCAACATGATGAAGAACACAATGGCCCAAAATGTTGAGCCCGGCAGTGTAGAAATTGCCTCAGGGTAGATGATAAACACCAATCCAGCACCTGTTCTCACACACACGCACACACAGAAACATTCCCAAATAGTTAGTGACTTTCACAGTAAAGAGGCACAAGGTACATATGTAAACCATTTCTACACTTGTATCCATATCATACCTTCTGTTGCCACATCTTCTACTCTCACATTGTGTTTGTTAGCCATGTATCCGAGCACAGAGAAGATAGCAAACCCTGAGAAGAAACTGGTGACGCAGTTCACAGTGCTGGTCAAGAGAGCATCCCTAGAGATAGAAAACACAACAAAAAGAAGCTGTAATGAAAGCCAGGTTTCTGTATTTGAACACTCGTTGCACATTATCTGATTCAAAGATTCATATAAGCACATTTCTGCATTTGTCTCCTAGCTTGGCTGAAGATGCAGTACTTTATTTAGACCCAATTTTGACTTTTTACCTAATCTGGCAAATTCCAAATTGGGTCTTTAGTTTCTTGATAAGTTTTCCATTGGTGGATCATTCACACACGGTGGGCCCTATTTGCACAATATAAAGTGTAGTCTAGAGAGCATAGTGATAAGTGTTTGGGGGCATCCAACTACCTTTGGCTGGATGTGTAGAAAACAATCTGGCCAATAAGCAAAGCACAGGTCACAAAGAGGTTGGCTTAAGCCTCTTGATTAAAGGTCTGTTTAGGGAGTAACATGAATCAAACTAGACGGAGTGTCAGCTCTCATTCCCTGTCTCATACTCCAGGTACGCCTCCAAGTGGTCGCATTGCTCCTAATGTTTACAATGCAGATTTCTGCCATCACTCTGGAAATCGGAAACAATAAGTATCTTTCCATTCAAATCTGAAGACATGCTGACAGTTTTGATCAAGTTAACTAGTGTTCTGTGCACTCAACACCAAAGAAGGGTTGGCTGCAAGTGATTAATGTTTGCATCTTGAATCCCTGTACTGAATATGTAATGCACTCTGTACCAGCATATGTGGGCAACTACTGTCATGTGAGCAGGTGGTTGGTTGCAGCGTAACAATAAATACAGCTATCTGTGGCGTATGAGCACATGAGTTAGTGCTTCTGTATGTACTAGAGTGAGCATGTATGAGTGAGCTCACATGACAGGGCTTCATGTCATTCTCAGCTGGAGTTTTTAGCCCATGCAGTGCTTAACCAGGAATCTCCCTGAAGTGAAGCAGGCATGTAAAAGGTAGCAGTGAGCGTGTCTTGCTTTCTCTTATCATGAGATTGATCTCATTGTCTCAGGAAATTAAAGACCTCAGGATACAAAAAAGGCCATCCTGCAGCCCTCTATCCCAATTTAGACTTATTAATAGAGTCACTGAGCGCTATGATAGTAATGAATCTTAGGCTGCATGTCATGGCACTTAGTGCTGGGTGTAAGAGAGGACCCAGAGTCTTTAGTAGTTTTAAGGTTAACTACACCTTTTCTGATCCTGGTCAGGTAGTTTGTTCTGTAACCATTGTGCTGCTACATAGAAAACCTGTGTTTAATCCCTAATTGACCTTTGCTTACAATGCAGGCACGTCAAAACCTCTCTATGGTTCTTCATCTCAGTAATGTGTGCAGGCTGTGACAGAACCTCCTGTGTCCTGTTTTCAACACATGACAATTTAACTATCTCAACAGACAGAGTGCTTCATTAGCAAGGCTAACTGCACAAACTACCTGTCTTTGCTATTCCTGTGTAACTATCTCTGCAATGAGATCATATGTATTAATAAAATAAATAATAAGATTGTACAGACTTATCAATGCTATTGAAATTAAGCCAACAAAAACTCTAAAAAGAGCTTTGAGGAAAATTCAAGGACAATATTTTTAGCTAAGATTAGCTAAAAATAATGACACAATGAACCAGACTAATCCTTTTTAAAATTGGGCACAGAGAGCCCCTGTAATGTGTTAAAGTGGTGTTCAAGACGGCAATCATCATGAGATGGCATGTCAAGGAAAAGGAAACAGTGTTGAATGATTATTTTGCATCCCTCTGATTGTATGAAATGTGCTATACAAATAAAGCTGCCTTGCCTTGCCTTGATTGCACTAGCAGTGTTGTTAAGAAGAAACAGAGTATTTAGCACCTATAGTAATGACTTCCTCCTTTGTTCCTGGAGTTAAATTCTCCGTAGGTGTGACAGAGGATATGGTGCCTCTCAAACATTACCCTGAGCCTTTTGCAGATATCCTCCATCTGTGCAGGCATTCAAACAAACGTCTGGGTTCAGTGCTTGTTTTTCTAACATTACCAGCTCTTCCGGGCTGCTGCCTTTCCCCTAGTTCAGATTTGGTCACTTGCCACTACAGATATAATGTAAATCCCACCTGCCAGTAGTCCACATGCATGTCTAAATGCGACATGAAAGTAGAGGAAGGCAGGAGGCCCTGTTTAGGGTTGAAGAAGGTGGAGGAAATGAGGAACGGTAAAAGAGCGGGGGTAATGATTTTAACACTTAAAACAACACAGTGTTATCTTTGAAGCTTCTGTGATGACACTTGGCATTATATTTGACCTGTTGAGGGACTATTTATTTTAGATGAGGTCTACAAGTGATCAGCATTGCAGGTGAAAAATAATTTTGTATAGTGCCAGTAAGATATTCTGTCTGCAGGATGAAGCATCTTCACCATTTTTCAAACAGCATGTACCTCAAACAGCACACTGCAACTTGTATTTATGCAGAAAAAATAAGCCTAGCTCACAATCTCATGAGTCTTCTCTCTGAAGAAGAGCAGCAATATGACTATCCAGTCAAAATACAGCTCTAGGCTATTATCTGGCAACCATTCCTGGCCTGTACTTTATCTGTGCTGTGAACACCTGGTCATTGGGTTCAGCTGGACAGATTAGCATCACCTCTGCTGCTTCATGATCCGGTTACACACTGAAAAGGTCTGACTGCTCAAAAACAGCAGGATGTTATGTTGCTGTAAGGTTGTTTGGACTATCAAAAAATCTAAAGTACAGGGTACACGCTCTTACCTGTAGCAGTTGTTGTCAAATTTGTTATAACTGGCAAATGCAATGAGCACCCCGAATCCTGCTCCGAGTGAGTAGAATATCTGAGTGGCAGCATCAATCCACACCTATGGCGAAAAAAAAACCCAAATGAGACAAGTTTTGAATCTTTGGAATTAAACACTTTAAGCTTTACTCTCTTTGGATAACAGTTGTACCTGTACACTGTTAATCAAGCATAAACTGTTAACTCTGGTTTTTAAAACATTTGAAATATCAGTCTGCAGAAGTGCTGCAGATACTGCAAAAGATCCTACTCTTCTCTCATCCCTGACACATGTACATCAGCTCAGATTACTAAAGATCATATCTGCAGTATGTGTGCATAGTTCCTTCATTGCTACAAGGACATTCAGCATGGGAGACATCAGTTGGGAGCCAGACTATAACCCTCAGAGCGTGAGACACTTGAACCCAATCAATTTTAGTAACATAAACAACAGACTATCTAAATCTAAGTAAAAAATGATGTAACCGTTACTTCCAGAGTTTATAGGAAACAATAGATTTGTCTGACGGGTGAGAATAACAGAGGTTACAAAATGATAAAACTGAGCTGTCCACCACTGAAACTTTGTATTTAATATTAAAAACATACTGGGCCCATTGTAATACCCTTGACCCACTTGGAGGATGTTTTGCCAATAAGCACCGTCTCTAACCTCTAGATTGTTGAGCCGTTGAAAGTCAATGTGGAGGTAGGCCCTGATGCCGTCCATGGAGCCTGGTAGAGTAACACCTCGAATCAACAATACGAAAAGGACCACATAGGGCATGGTAGCTGTGATGTACACCACCTGAAGACACAGATAAAGAAGAAAAAGGACATTCACTCTTCTGTTTATGCAGTTTTTTTAAACTCTGACTCCAATACTATGATTGTGACTTAAAAACCATATTGTTGGTAAAGTCTAGTAAAGAGGCAGTTTCCACTCTGTGATAAAACGACTTGGATTTTCAGTTGTAGTAATCAAACCAAGAAGCAACAAGTTATTTAGTTGTGTGGTGGCCCAGAGCTGTACCTTCCCTGAGGACTTGACTCCTTTCCACAGGCTGAAGTAGAGGATGAAGACCACCACCACCAGACACAAAGTCAGCTCCCAGCGAGGTAATCCGAGGTCCTGGATACCTCTACTCTCATGTAGATGCAGCACACCCCGTCTGCAGAACACATAAACGTTGTTTTTATTGTAGACATTGTTGTTATTGTACTAAATGCTGAACTGTTGTTTTCAGTTGCAATGACTGCTTTGTGCTTTTAACACATAATCAACATTGATCAGCGTTAGTAATGTGTCTGGCAACATGATCAAAAAATCTTTGAATATGAACACCCAGATTGTGTCACAGCTGAGGGAGTCTAAATGAAACGGTGCTCACTGTGGGTGGCAGAATTGCAAGTGGAGATTCATGTTTGGATATATGCACGCTCTTTTAGAACATGTATTAGATTGACTCTAAGCTAGCATCTCCAGTCTCAAACTACCTTGTTTCACCCCAGTTAATCATTGGCAAAAATATTCAGTTACGTGATCGGCAAGAAATTAACTCAAAGTTTATTTCAACACTAATGTAGATCAAAGTATTAATTCGAGCCAGAGCCTGGTGAGGCTTATTTCATTATGTACAACCATCTGTTGACTGGCTTTAAATTAAATTATTGCGATTTCTCTTTCTCACACACTCTCTCTCTCTTCCAGCTTCACATCAATGTTTTGAACCTGTCAATAATGTCTTTCAGTGTTGCTTTGATAGCGTCAGCTGTGTCTCTTCCAGCCAAGCACTTACTTTCAGATGAAGATGAGCATTCATGCGTCAAGTTTTTAATGGCAACCAAATGAAATAGAAGAAGACAAATAGTCCCATCATTTATTAACATTGTTTCCAGCTGTAAGCTCTTTGATTTTTGGGAAAGAAACGCAGAACTTGGTCATATCTGTCATCTGGAAAGCCTCTAAACATTTTCAGAAGACTCATCTGTAATGCTTAAGACTACAACTATAAAAGAATAGTTCACTCTGCTTTATGCTTTTAAAGCAGGAGATTACAATATTGAGATGAGATCAATATCCTTCTTAGGATGTCCTTCAATTTGTATAGGATCAAGACTGGAAACCGAGAGCTAACAAGCTCCATCAAAAGTCTATACCAAGAACTATTAGCATATATCAAGCTCATTTTCATATTCTAGATGTCGCATATATCTGGATGCGGCACCTGAAAACACTGCCTCTGACTTATTAGTATGTTTCTCAGAGCAGTTTAGTGAAGTGGCAGTGGGCAATGGAGGTACCAGCCTCACATGAAACCAAAAGTAAACCTCTGTTAAAGGAATACTTCTGCATCTGAGATACAAGGGACTCGAGACCAAGCGGCAACCTCCGGTCTCAAAGTATGAAGCCCATGCGGAAGTGTTATAAACTGCAATTCATCGAGAATCCGCTTGAGGCTGGCTGCAGAAACACCGGAAACCACATACACACCAATTCAAAAAAGACGATCTTTGCAGCATTAATAAACATGTTTACAGCCTGGTTCAAAAAACATCTTCAGTCTACATTGCTAATTTCTCTATCGGCACACACTGTACGAGGGGGGAATTTTTTTCTAACGCAACGGTTCAGAAGATATTAAGATGATTGACAGGCGGGAACACATAACTATTGCCTAGGAGGCTCAAACCCCGCCTCTTTAAGTCACACTCTTTTGGATGGGTTCAGCATTTCCAATATGGCTCCTGCCGACGATTAGCTTCAAAACAGCGCTCAGGAACAGATGGGTGACGTCACAGATACTACTTCTATTTATTATACAATCTATAGTCAAGACACATGATTATAACCTTATGATAATACATTGATCTTTCTTTTCTGTTGAACATCCAACAGTTGTTGCTTTTTGATTGCAGAGTTTTTTCAATCCAAACACTGTTTTGACTATTTCTTGGTAAAAAAGGCAATTTTTATGAACCAAGTAGTTAATGGATGGTCAGACTTTGTTGGAAACACCAATTAAACTATAGTTTGATTGAGCTCCTTCTAAAGCACAGTTTTTCCCTCTGTATTTATTTTATTTTGTTGGACGTCTATCAACCAGTTGTTTTCATTTGTGTATTCATGAAATGCCTTGAGAAGGAGATCAAGAACTTCATATCCTTCCTCCCTTGAACCATAAACTTACTGGCTTTCATTCTGAACACCTCTGTATTTGTATGGATCTTGTCCTCGACCCCCTCCCACTCCCTCTCAAGGCTGCCCCAGATGATAACTCTGGAGAGAGTAAGCAGCTTCAAATAACTGGGAGTCTTAATCACAGAGGATCTGTCATGGACAGCACCAACAGACAACCCTCAAAGTAAAGCAAGGCAGCACCTTTACTACCTCGGGCAGCTGAAGAAACTCAGTTTCTCTGAAGATCCTTCAACGATTTTACTGCTATAGTAAATTGTTACGATCACCCTGATTGGCGACATCACTGGCTGGTTTGGCAGCTCAAGATAGGAGGTCCCTTTTTAGGGTTATCAGTTGGGCTTACTGACATCTTTACCAACACTTAAAATCCTACAAGACAACCAGACAAAGTTGTTGAATTTGGATTTTTCTAGCTTTTTCAGACTAGCACCAGAAACTCAGATTAAAGGCAATCACAATGCATTACTATATACACTACCAGTCAGTTTGGACACACCTTCTCATTCAATGGTTTTTATTTATTTCAATTATTTTCAACACTGTAGATTAACACTGAAGACATTAAACTATGAAAGAACACATATGAAATTATTTAATTAACAAAACAGTGTATGTTTTATATTTTTGATTCTTTAGTGTAGCCCCCTTTGGCCTTGATGACAGCATTGCCCACTCTTGGCATTCTCTCAATCAGCTTCATGAGGTCTCTCAGAATGTTTTTGAATTAACATGAGCCTTGTCAAGAGTTCATTTGTAGAATAACTTGCCTTCTTAATGTTTTTGAGACCATCAGTTGTGTTGTTCAGAGGTAGGGTTAGTACACAATAGATATCCCTATTTGACTACTGTTGTAATCCATATTATGGCCAAACCAGATTATTTCATAGTTTTGATGTCTTCAGTATAAATCTACAATGTCGAAAATAATTACAATAAATAAAAAACATTGAATGAGAAGGTGTGTCCAAACTTTTGACTGGTAGTGTATGTTAAGCTGACCCAGACAAATTCAAGCCGACTATATTTATAGTTCATATTTGGGTTATAATTGTTGTTGCCTGTTGCTCAAAATTGTCATCATTGCATCACCGTTGAGGTACTTTTACATATTCAACCTGACTGATCATTAGCCAACAGAGGGCAGCATAAGCTAGCCAATGCTACATGTATGTACCCCCTAACCATTCAACATCACACTGATATGGAAAGACATGAAACCTCTGTTACAATATTACATTTCTATGTCTAGTAATTTGTTTCATTTTGTTCTACATTTGCTGATATCCTTGCGTGAGCTCGTTGCACATCTGCTAAAACTACAGTGAAGAAGTGGACAGTGTTTATGAAAATGACCACCTTCAGTTTATAACAGTGGGACAGGGTGTTTTGCTGAAGCACGTGAGCGAATGATGATGATCTATACACAATGTCCTTTCCAAAACTTTCCTCAAGAAAGAGTCAATTAAATCGGCATGTGATGGTGGGGTTGATAAACAGAGGAACTGGATTTGATCTGATACTCGAGTTGCTTACACAACGGTCTGACACAAAAATCTTCAGGAACACGCAAACTGAAATATGCTCAGAAACGCAATCCTTAGAGACCAGGGGATCTGTGAAACTCATCTTTGGCGATTACTTATCTTTGGGTGATAATAAATTCAAAGCTATACGGTCTTTTGGGAGGAAGATAACAGTGTGAAGACATCAGTTTGTTTGGGGAGAGAAATTAAGTCTGTGCTCATGACATGAAGTCCTTGTGTTGGTGTTGTGTGGTAATGCCCTAAGGCCTCTTTGTTTATGTGATAGCATTAATAGGGCAGTGCCAGTAAATGCTCACTGTAACATCAATCCAGGTCCCTTTGGCCCAGTTACTCTAAACACATTCACTCTTATCTTCACTCGACAAGCTGGTAATAATGCTTTTTAAGATTTAATGTTACCATTAGCTGGTCTCAGTGTACTTGAGGCTGGCACACTATTGCATGAAGGGTCTTAATGTTTCTTCCAAATTATGGAACAGAACATTCAAATTAGTCATCAATAAAAGGGACCATAGACACGGTTTACTAGAAACAGCTGAAGGGTCCTATCTTATTTCCACCCAATTTATTTCATGAATCATTCAATTTATTTCTAAAGTAGTTATTTACACAAATCAGTGACGAGCATGGGATTGAATTGAAGGCAATCCATTTAGTTAAGTCTTGTTTAAATGCAGGGTATTTATTAAGTCAAGTTATCTATGGAATTAAATCAGATTTGCTTGCCTAAGGGCAAGAGCTAAACACTTAATGAGTTTTCAATTTGTTAATGTTTTATTTAGTTTGAGCTTTAGTTTATGCTTGTCTACAGTTTGATGTATTGGAACCCTGGAAGTCAACCTTCAAATAAAACCAATTTCTTTCTCCTAAAAAGTTAACGTGATTTGACAAACAGTTTATCCACTTGCCGTAAAATGTTTGGAAGGTGGGGCTAACACGTAAAGCTCAGAGTTCGTTTTACTCTTCAAAATTTCAATGAACACCACATCTCAGAAATCAAATACAGATATTCAATAGCATTATATGACTTTTGCAGTGTATTCACATAACATACTTAAAGCCTAGTTAGGATATTTCATGGAAGCGGGACTTACTAGCTTGAATTTGGAACTTTTTAATGGATTGTAAGGGCCATGCTATATGCACAATCACTAATTCATACAGTGTTGTCAACAAAGTGTTTTGATGGTAACATTTGAAGGCAGGATGAAAAATTGTCATTCAGGAGCAACGTGATAACCATTAAAAAAGCACTGAGACTGCATTGACGACACAGTGAGTTTTGAGTGTAACATCTGGAAGGTTTCTTTGATCTCTTGAGGTTGCACAAGTTATCAAATTAATCACAGAAAAATTTCCCGATATATTTTGTACGTCAATCTTTTGGCAAAGCCATGCTTTTGGCTCTCCAGACAGAATCCCTTTTACTAAGTGTCAAATAATTACAAATTTACTGTTATATTACGCACAACGAGTTGGCTTATTTGCAGATTTATAGTACTATATAACTGTTGAAATATAATATTTGATAGTCATGACGCAGTTTGGCTCAGTCACTAACATATAGCACCATTTTCAGACAAAAACCTCTGATACACCTACTTCTTACCAGACCAGCACTCTTTTGAAAACTGACAAACTCAACAATTCAGCATTTAGCTGCAACCGAGCCCATTAGTCAGTAGATATTGGATTTACAGTATCACCTCAACAAAACAGGATACTGTTTTTTTTCCTTTTTTATTTTGCCATTTAATTCAGCTTTCGTGTAGGCTATTCTATATTTGTTACATGTAAAGTGAAAGATTCCCGGCCTTTATTGTTTTGATTTGGATGATTATGGCTAACAGCTCATTACAACCAGAAATCCAGTATCTCAAATTATTATTATATTTTTCCAGATCAATCAAACAAGGATTTGGATTACAGAAATGTCCAACTTCTTCGAAGTATGTTCATTTACACACTTGATGCTTGCTTGGGGCTCCTTTACCGCAAACCACTTCTTGAAAGCAGCGTGGCATGGAGGCCATTAGCCCGTGGCACTGCTGAAGTGTTGCTGAAGCCCAGGTTACTTTGGTAGTAGCCTTTAGCCAGTCTTTTCCTACCTCACTTTTCCCGTCCATTCATCTTTCATTGATATACTTTAAAAAAGCAGTTTGAGAACTGCCAGCCTTTTTAACCATGACCTTCTGTGGCTTACCCTCTTTGTGGAGGGTTTCAATGATCGTCTTCTGGACAACTATCAAGTCAGCAGTCTTCTGCATGATTGTGGTTTCATTGACTGAAGTAGACCCAGATAGAATTTAGACTCCGAATATTGATTTACTCAAACTGAAAATGAAAAATTCTGATATTTTGAGACTTTTTAAAAACATTTTGAGCCTTAGGCCAAAATGATTATAACTGAACTAGAAAAATGCCTGAAATATTTAAGTTTAGTTATGACACATATATTATTTAGTTGTGACTCATACATTGACCATATATCAATGTATCAAATTGGCATTTTTAAATAATTGCTCGAAAATATCCAACCTTTTCTTGATATTCTAATTTGATGAGCAGTACCTGTATAATTCAGGTGGCCCCAAACATGGCTTCAAGTGAGAGCTGATGCTACTGTGTCTCTGCTGGATGTGAAATATAAGCAGCTGTTTGCTTTGTAATGTTTGCGTCACCCTGAACAATACCACAATCAAATGGAGTTAGATGTACTCTAAAGTTAGGATGCAGAAGATTCAAAGAAAGGTTTCTGATCAGATAAAGTAGTTACCATTGGTGAGTATACTGGAGTTAACACAGTTTCAGCCAATAAGAACAAAACAGGTGCTTCTTTAAAGGAGCTTACAGTATGTTATCACACATACAGTTGTGTGATTATGAGTGACCTACAGCTCGTATGTTTTAATTATTAGGCCAGCTCGAAATGATATTGATTCCTTCATAGTCATTATGTATGCTGTGTTAAGCATGCTAAAGAGCTCTAACCCCTACTTAAACAAACTACAGAAGTGATGCTGCTCGCTGACTGTTTTGTTGCAAACTTGGCTCTTCAAAGCAGAAGGTGGTAGACTCATGAGGGTTTTTGGATGTAGAAGAGTAAGAGGTGGAGCAACCGAGTTGTTGACTCAGTTGGCCTCACTCTCACATGCTGGGCCTTGGCATTGCTCCTGTGTTCAAAGCTAGCGTTAAGCAGGAGGGTTTATTGTCTCCTACAGAGCCTAACCCATAGTAAGATCTGTCTTGAAACACATTATTGTTGTCAGCCTGTCCATGTACATGAAATAATATTTTCCTACGAGTGTCTGCTATGTGATTTTTATGGACTGTGCACACTCCTTGGGTGAAATTACTCACTTCTTTAAAAGTTTGGAGTAACTCACAAGGCATGAGCTTTCATGTGAATGCTGACCTCCTAATTCACACTCTTGATATATATCAAGTTTGAGGGTTCCTGGGTGTTGAAACATGTCCAGGGATGCTGATTTAATAAACATGTGGTGCGTGTGAGTGCAGCCCATCAGATTGGGAGGGGAAACCAGCACAACTATTAGCCTGGATGTATGATCAATGTATTCTGTGCGTCACTCTTCGCCTGTGTCCCCTTTTCTGTCCAAGTAGCCTCACAGACTTCATCTGTTTATTGTTCAAAGACAGCTGGTTCTTCCCTGGCTTCTGTGAAGACTGTGAAGCCCGGAGGGAGTTTTCACTTGGCAGAAGATAATGTAATCAACATATTCCAGTATAGTATCTATCTATGTAACTATCTATGAGAATTAAATCTCTGCATTCTGACACTGATTTGGATTGGATTAAAAGGTCTAGCCATAATTGAATCCCAAATTCATTACAGTCTTCCTACTTTGTAATTACGGGTTTATGTACAAATTAGTAAGCATCTAAAAAGTGTTTGAGTTAGTTTTAATTCAAACTTAAATCTTAACTTTTAAGTTTTTGTTACCTTTGGATTGAGTGAGCTTTACAGTGATTTGTCTGCTTAATGAACTGCGTGATTCTTAAACTGTAAAGTCAAACAATTCTTCAGTTCACACACCGTGTTGGCGTTGTTCCTGGGTCACATACTGTCAGCTGTGAGTGTTGAGGATCAAAAGTGTTTATTTTTGCCTGTCAGGGTTAAGTGCCATTGGTGATTTATTTTGGTAGTAGACGATGACTATTGAGGGTAAAGTTATAACAATGCATCAGCATAACTATGCAGATCACTGTTTGACAATCCATTGAAAGCTTTGAGAAAAAAACAGTCATCTTAGTTATTGTTGCAGGGGAATGCTTGTGGCTAATACAAGGCATTTTGCAACCCTTCATTCAGTCACCACAAACCGATATTCTCAGGACTGGAACTGGTGGGTCAATATATTCTTACTTGGATAGATCAAACATAGCTTTATGGACTCAACTACTCTTATTGTCAAATGCAGACACAGTTACAAAATGTGATGGGCCTATATCTACACAGTCTGCAGAAATGGTCCAAAAAGCAAATGAGCTGTGTAAGAACTAGTTTTTCTTTAATATATGAACATTTAATCTCACTTATTTTTGTTGATGCTAACTTTAATAAAAGGTTTTATTTGTATTAAATTAAGCCATGTTGTCAAAGGTCATTTTTTTCTGTCCAATAGACACAAGTAGAGTTGACGTATAGTATGGTTACGATGTCTTGTACAGTTTATTTTTCTATGGTGTTGTACTTCATTATATTAGTGTTAACTTGTAATTAGTTGTATGCTTCCAGTGCCCCAGGGGTCATCACGACTTATTATGAGAACAATTTTTCCAACTCTAATATCTTTTCTGCAAAAACCCTACAGAACATGCAACAGTCCACACAGATCACTGACTGATAAAGTAATCTGAATGTCATAAATTACTCACTCATAGTACTCTGCTGCCGGGGTTATCTTGTACTTGGCATAAGATGTTCCATTGCCAATGACGGAGCTGTTGATGGCTTTGGGGTCCGTGCAGTTCTCACTGTTCCAGATATTGCCACATTTGAGCCACGGCAGGTCTCTGGTCATGGAGGAGAACAGGTAGTGCAGGGACCAGGCAATGATGACATTGTAGTAGAAGCCTACATACAGCGCTATGATGATCACGGTGTAGCCCACACCTAAGGAACACAAAGCAGGATTGAGAAAGGATGGGATGGTGGTTTATTCTCTCACTGCGCCATAGTCTGGTAAAGAAAAGTTACTTAATGCTACATGCAGCTGTATCTGTTCACACTAGTTTTGCGTCAGCTCTGTGGAGGAGTGTAAGCCTGTTGCAATTCTCCTGAGAGTGTTGTATTTCTAAGAGGCACACCAATATCAGTTTGAAAATGTGAAATGATATGCGTGCATCAATATAGAGAAGATAATAAATTATATGTATGAAAACATTGCATTCCTTATTTTTTCAGAACTTTTATAACCATAAACGTGTATTTGTAATATTTAACCATTACCAATAAAATGGAAACCAACAAACCATGCACACCAGGTGTAGATTTGAAGCTGGAAGCAATAATTATATTAATGTACTGAACAGATGCAGCATCTCAAAGTAACTCTTCCATTGTTAGCTGTTTGTACAGCATTTCAATAATAAGATATGTATTTATTATTATGATCATAGGTGTGCATTTCTCTCCATCAACACTGTATTAGTGGGTCTTCACATCACCATGAGTCAAACCACTCCTAACTTTAGAGATAAACACGTCCACTAGGCCCCAATGCCTACTCTTCATTATTTTGCATGCTTTTTTTTTCCTAAAAAAGGATTGAGTTGTTTTGCTTCCAATGGAATGTGAAGACCTTACATGATAGCAGAGAAGTCATAAACCCATCACCCACCCATCGTAAGCAGGAAGATACACGAACCCTCTGCAGCGCTGAAGCCAATGAAAGCAGCAACTGGTGTCAATTCAACAGTGCAGGCAGAAGCACTGATCCGACAGTATTTGAAACAGGCACCAAGTAATGATGTGTCAGAAATGTGAGGTCTTATATTGAGGTATGCGAGTAAGATACATGTTTGCCTTCATTGTCTTGCTTATCTGTGCAAGAGGGCAAAATCTTTTTGGGAAGTTCAGCTTCACAGTAAAGTTCAAATCACAGGGAGATAAAACTCCATGCTGAAGTTTTACAAGTTAACACAATATAAATCTGTCAGTCAACATTTACAGAGCACTCAAAGTTTTCGCCAAAATAGTACATGTTCGGTCGAGTTTTATATGAGATTTTCCTGTTGTGTTTCTCTAACTCAACCTAGTGATGTGCAATTAAGCGCCCTCAACTGTGCTCCACAGCATGCCGTGGACACAAGCCTGGTTTTGTTGTTTTGAAACACAGATGGGGTAAAAGGTTGACAGTACAAGCGGAAAGGGATCAAAACATACAAAGGGGTGAAACAGAGAGAGATGTGGCAATGTGACAGAGATTAGTTAGAAGTGACACTTATGAACTTATGAGAGGGGAAAGGACAAGGAACGAAAGGGCAGGACACTGAAATGAAGCTGAAAAGAGCATGACGGAGCAGTTCACAGCACAGTTTAAGAGGTTAGAGAGAGGCTGAAGTACACAGACTTCTGTAGAGTGTGTATTTGAGCTCACCTTTAAAAACAGGGCATATTTTCCACACTGTAGCTGCCCCTTCTCTGTTGTACTGGCCCAAGGCAAGTTCCATGTAGAACAATGGCATCCCCGCAATGACCAAGAACAGAATGTAGGGGATCAAAAAGGCACCTGGGAGGAGAATAAATAGATGTCATGCATTTTTTACTAGTATATTGCTTTTTACTCCCTGCTCGTGACACATGTATTTTGCCTACAGTGAAAGGATATTGCAGGAGAGTTTCTAATTAGGGAAATAAGTGCCAGACAAAAAAAAAAAAACATATAAGAGGAGGAAAAGAAAGTGTTGGTAGGGGGTCTTGACATTGTTGGACAAACAACACTCCATGACATACAAGCAGGAAGGCTTGCAGCTATTTTCATGCTGTGCCTCTGTCACACACCAGCAAGGAAATGACTCCTCATAATTCAATTGTTCTTGACATTGTCCATCACAAATGACACATTATCTACAGTAATGAATACATTTTGCTCGGGGCCATTATGATTGACAAGCTGGTGGTGGAGTTGACCCTTTGTGGCCCCGACTGAGCACAACATGTTGATTTTCAACACGTGAATGGACTCACTGGCATACAGAGCACAGAGCACACCTTCCAGTGAGCCGTCTGTTGTCATGTGAGTTGAAGATAAAAAACATCTCTGGGCTTCAAGCAATCCTTTGTACCTTTCCTCTTACGTCAGTGCAGCCACAGTGGTCAGTAGTTCAGAAAACAGGGCAAGTCATCAACATGTTAGACACTGTTTATTGTTTAATAGACCCTGCAAACAAACTCTTGTAAATTTCAAACAAGGGAAAGATCTCCGTTTAATTTGAAGATGTAGAAGAAAAATCATGAATCCAATGACAACATTGTCGGCCAGTTTTAGAACAGAAGCGGATGTTTACATGTGCACGCCTCTATCAAAGGAGAGATTTTCAGCACAATTTAAGTGAGAAGATTAATGGATTTGCAGAACTAAGACTTTGACAAGTTTAAATGGCAATATAATACGTTCATTTAGAAGGTCTCTATTCTTTAAAACGTGTTTTCAAATTACTAGATGGCAGGGAGTCAACAATTTCTCCTCTGCACTTTAAGTTTCAATAGTTTTAAGAACTGCTACTTTACATTAGAGTCTTTGAGGATACTTCTAAAACTATTAAGGGATGCATATTTGATGTTTTACACAGTTTCCATTTCCTTGAGCATTCCCTGATGAAATGAAGTTGGTGCTGAAAACGAATTGCACATTTCCTGTAATGCACATGGGACTATAAAAAAAATCAACAGAGAATGAAGTGCTCAAATTAAAACAATTTATTTTCTAAAATATAAATCTTAACTGCAATATCATAACTGCAGTGTTTGTATAATAAAATAAAAACTGTTCTGCACCTAACACCTAAATTAAAAGACATCAAAATGAACAAAACAAAAGAAAACAGGATAGTAAAACGCTCTACCAGTACTCTGTGTGTGTGGTACAACTTTTAGTAGGCTACCCACAGCCGTGGGACGTCTGTGTATTTATTCACATGTTACTACGAGGATTTTCAACCTGATAGCACTATCATAATCCACTTCCTCTGTATTCTTAAGCATCTTTGTACACTCTTATAAAAGATGTTACAGTATTTACTCACCCCCTCCGTTTTTATAGCACAAGTAAGGGAATCTCCAAACATTGGCCAGATCCACTGCGAAGCCAATCACCGACAGGAGAAAGTCTATTTTCTTGCCCCAAGTTTCCCGGCTTTCATCGCATCCGGGCGGACCTCCGTGGTGGCCGGGGGTTGGAATGATGGAGGAACTGGTGTACTGAACGCCATTCTGGTCCTTCACCAGTATCAGTTCTACCTCTTTTTTCTCCACATTGCACTGTTTCAGTGGGGCTACTGACGAGAGCTTGTGTTCTGGGAGAACCTGGATATTCATCTTCTCTGTGGCGTATACGAAGCCCACGCTGGCCCGGTGCTCTCACGGCCCCCTGCGGGTTCTTGCGGAGCCACTGGTCTGAGTTGGTGCGCTTGGATAAGGACGCCAATCTCGCAGACAAAAACCGGACAAGCGAGAGTTCTCCACCGAAACTATAGCTGACACCTCCGCGTGCATGGGCTGGAGATGAGGGAAGAGAAACACAATTTGGAGAGGTTTGGTGTTTGTGCGTAAAGTTTCAGTTCAGTTACGCACAGCGAGAAATACAGGTTACCGCTGCCAGGGGGAATAGGTGACATTATTCATCCTATAACAGGCAGACATAATGTCTGTGTTGTACTACTTCCAGCACAGCTGTAAGAGACAAGAATGTTATTGTAGTTTGATGCACAGCAGGAGCAGGCATCAAAGTAAAAGACTCTTCCCCTCTGCGTCACTGCGCGCACTGAGCGCACCGCGTGCTAGACAGTCTCAATCAAACAATTACCTTAAAAATTACTCGTAATCATAATGAAGAATATTAAGGGTTATTTGAAATTATCACCGATACAAAAGAAATGCTCAGGTCTGCGACTCAAAGACTTTCCCTCCGTACTTGATAAAGCTAAGGACACCTCGCCATGACCCGATGCTGCTGTTGTCCAGATGCATCTGAGGGAAGACTGCCCATTCTGAAGGAACTATAAGACTCGCCTTCTTCAGCACAAACGATAAAAAATGCGAGCTCTTAAATCGGTTTCCTCTCTCTCCTCCACGTGATATTTTATAATTGAACACTTTCTCTCTAGTTTGATGTCAACTTGGCATGATGGTTTTATCTTTCATTTTTTATTTTATTTTTTTGCTGAGCTCAGGTTCCCATAAGCTTGAGAGCATTTGACTTGTCAGATAAAATACGTCTGGATGCTTAAGTACTTTCAGATGAATGCCTGACTGGATGATGCCTTACTTTTTCTTAGAATTGAATGTTCTGTTTAGAAACTTTAATGTGAAGTCATGGACAAAGGTAACATTTTTCATTTTCATGACAAGAATAAAAATCCAGATGGTGTCTTTAATTTCCAGACTGGCACCTGGGTTCAACATGTTAAAGTCTATATAAAGGTCTACCTTCAGCTTTATAGTAGTACTCGGATTTCACAGACAGCAAAACTTTTTAATGTTTGAATTTAGACTATCTGTTTCTTCTCTGTACCAAACAGATTGAATTACAGTTTTCTAAGAAGCCATAAAAGCATTGTGTTCTATTTGTAATTCAATTGTACAGCGGTTTTTGCCAGTGGCAATGATTTCTATTAGATATGGTTGATCAGTTCATCCCATTAGAGTCAATGAATGTCCTCTTTGCTCCCCAGAGCTTGTTTTATAAAAGCCTAATAGGGCTGGTTTTGGGCATTTTGTCTTTGATGATTGAATAACTGCAGTGATGGTAAAGCAAAGGAACAGGTAACAAGAAAGGATAACGTGTTATTACTGTTATTCTCTCTGGAATGACTTCTATCCTTTTGCACTTTGTTTTGTATTTTCAGGTATCTGTAGCCAAGAATGGCCAAGTGAGGTGTGTTGACATCATGATTGTGTATGACAGAGAGTGTGTTTGTGTACCGTAGCTTAATTTCATGAAAAAGTAAGTAATAAGAGGGGCCTCAGAAGAGATGCAAAGCAGGTGCACATGGCTGGGAACATTTTGAGGAAAGAAATCTGAACTGATCCTGAATCTTGAATCCGTTGTTGTTTTTTTTAACCTTGAAAGATGTAGAGTAGTGCTTGAGGCAAAATGATATCACTCTTCACCTTTTACCTCAATCATCCTGGCTCTTTGCAAACATTTATTGACACCTCTCTTTTTTTTTCCCAAGGTCCAGGCTCTCCCATGTTGACCTTAACATTAGAAGCTAATGAAACAAGACTCAAGCAGTCACAGTATGACCCTCTTAGTTTAATGCGCTTGGTTATGGTCACAGCAAAGATCTTAAATCCCTCTCTCTCTCTTTCTCTCCTTCCGTAATTTTTGCAAACGTTCACCCCTTCTTTACATGAACCAACACTAAAACAACAACAATCCTCCATATGCACACTGTATCACAACCTTTCACCCACCTTCTCTGTGTGTTTGTGTGACCTCACAGTTTAAATCTGAGCAAAGCCGTCTAACTCTGCCATTAGTGTCAACCCTACATCATAACAAGCGTCTTTATTGCAAGTTTTACGATACAACTGCTACTTTGTGGATTACACTGCAAACGTGTGACCCAGGCTTCTAAGAATTCCTTGTGCTCTCCCTTAAATCAGTGATGGTTTCACATCTTTTTTTATATAAATAAAAATAGCCAGTTGTGTCATTTCTTTGACTTAAAACAGCAGGTCATTAACCACATTGTAATCAGGTCATGGTGTTAGCATTGAGTGGGGCTTTTTTTGTTCTGAACCCCATTAAAAGTCTCTGGTTTAAATCTCTCCAAGCGTCACAAAAGGAGGAGTGTCATTAAGCTTTGCTCTCCGGGCTTTACAAGTATCTGCAAAGATTTAAACCCTTCAGCAATGTTAAGTCTTATTCCCATGTTGTATACATTCATTGAGCAGATATAGCACTGTGGCTCAGCCCTGCAATAGAGAACTTTTTAAAGAGTTTCACAGCACATCTGGGAAATGCAGTGTGCCACCAAAAAAGTGTATGGCCAGTGAAATGAGCTCCTCATCTCGTGCTTCAACCAACACCTACATTCCAGAATGAACCTGTAAGAATGTGACACCATTGTCCTCAAACTGCTTACAATAATAAGCAGTTACCTTTGCAGTCTCCTTCATCTATATATCAAAGACTTTATCTTTTAGCAGGTCGCACCCTTTAAGTCCCAGATCCACTGGTGAATGAAGAACACAATAGGGGGTACACATAAGTTGAGTTTGAATGGTGGCTACTACTTAGGGGGCACAAAAAGGGAGTGTTGACAGCAGAAGGATTGGCTTGATTTCTGTTTGAACAGGAAGAGTCCTTGAATGAAAAAAGAAATGTTTGATGGATTAAAAGATCTAGACTGAAGATTAGAGCGAGACCAAATTTGTGCATTTTTAAGCCAACAATGACATTTCTCTTTTTCTCTTACATAATTGTTGCATAAGACTTGTAGTTGCAGGGACAAACACCGCAACAGACATGTAGTTGTAGAGACATAGACACTACAACGTATGCTTTTAGTCCATCCCTTCCAGGAAGTATAAAAAAAGACTCATGAGTTACACTGACATTTTCCTTGTCTCACACTATGTGAAAGAAGTTGTATATAGGTTTGTTTCAAGAATATACAAAATCATGCACCTTTTTTTGAACGGTCTAACTGACTGAATAAAAGTCTGTTTTTCACAACTATACTTTGACCCATCCTTGAATGTTTCACAGGACACTTGTTGCCAGTCATCCAAAAAAACATTCTGGAACTGAATCAAACGCAGAGATGTGAGACACCCAAAATACAGAAGAAGGAAACAAACCTGTTGTGCAGACACCGGCATTGGACCACTGATGGTTTATACGGTTCCCCAAAACCTTGCCCTCACCGGGACCTTGACTGTTTCTGTAAACCATCACATAGGAAATGAAGAACAATCACTTTCCTGAGAGAATAATAGCAGAGAAAAATCAACAAGGTGTCATCTGGTGCGATAAGGAAACATAACAATGAGGTTTGGAGGAACTCCCTGAGGAGCTGAAGGAGACGGCTTGCCAGGCCTGAGCCTGCGAGAGTCAAGGGTGGTGGAAGATTCGTCCGTTTGTGGGTGTGTGATCATGAATGTGTAAAACTACACACTGCTTACCTCCTATTTCACCGCTAAATTATCCTTCTTACACTACGCAGCTGGACAGAGGCCATATCTGCTCTGTGCAGAATACAAAGTAGTAGGTTCATCTGTTCAATAATGATTGGCAGCTTTATTTATAATCAATGTGGACTTCAGCGACTTTAACAAAAGCCAGTGTGTTTTAAAGGATATTTGTATCAGGAAGCCTACGCTTCTTCTGTTCAAAAAACATATCCGCTGTAAGCATTAGATGCTTATAGATTTACTATTAAAGTTATTGTTTATAGTCTTTCTTCCAGCATTTCTCTAACCTGTAAGCTAATCTGAATTCATGCTGCTCTAAATGTTTAGGCCATACATCCATGTTCGTCATGCAGGACAAAGGAAAGGTCACCAGAGTGTATACACACCCAGGTATCCTGTTGTTATAAGCAGGAAAATCTGCTGTATAGGAGCATTGAGCCAAAATAGCATTGAATTCTTCCTCTTGCACAACTTTTCGGAAATATCCTGGTGCCAACGAAAAACTATTTGTATTCATTTTTGTTGATTGATTGCACTGACCATCAGTCTTTCTGTTTTTAGTTGGCAACTCTGATAGTCTCTTGTGATGTATTTGTAGAGCTCTATAAATGGTTTCATAATTTTCTAGGGTGAAAGCATCAACTCAAATTAAATGAGAAACTTGGTGCAGTAAACACAGTGTTTACCCTCTCCAAGTCAAAGCCTTCATCACTGTACAATAAGTGAAACACTCCAAAAAGTTCTCTGAATAACCTGGCTGACAGGTGGAGTGGAAGCCAGCTGGGAACCAGCCTTATTTAGCCTGAGAAAGCCAGTCCTTCTGGTTAAACTGAGGCACCCTGTGTGTCACTCTAACTTAACAAGGCCTGTCACTTCTGACCTTTCCTTCCAGCCTGGCACGGTGAGCCCCTCATCCATACGAGGCCCGTGTCCAGCTCAGGTCCACAAACACAGGCTGCTCACTCACTCGGGTCCCGAGGAGACAAAATTCGATTAGCAGCACGTATCTCTCGCAATCTACTGCGACAGGATCAGCCCGCAGGCAGACCTGAAATGGATACAGCAATATACAACAGCCATGCAGAGTATAGAGGGAGGATGGAGGGGTGGGTGGGACCAGAGAGGAGAGTCAGAGCTGTGGGTAGGGATGGAGTCGCACTGCAAGCATGGAAACAATGTGATTTAATTGATTCCATGACATCTCATCAATTTTGATTAAAATGAAATGAGCCTCTGTACGTTTGAAAAGGTTAAAACAAATTGAAGGTGGAAATAACAGCTGGTAATCACAGTTTGTCAGCGGGCATTTAATGAAGCGACCCACTCTCAATCATTCATTTCAGTCTCCCCTGTGTATAAGGAGCAAGCTAGTCAGTGTGTGTGTGTGTGTGGTAGTGTGTTGTTTTTGGAAGAGTCTATCTTACAAGGTTTACACTAACATCATGGCATTCTTACATTTGAATTTATATATGAGAAAATGGATTAAGACATAAAGGATGTATAGTCAAAGAGGGTAGAGAACTCCTTTATTACAAAAAGGCTACTTTTTGGTACAAAAGGAAGATAACATTTGATGGACAGTGTGTTGTATTCAATTTTGAAGAAGTAAGAACAAAGACAAATATTCACATTTCACAATCTGTCTCAAGTAACCCATACTTAACATCATTCACCCCAAAAGTCTCCTTTTATATATTATCTTGTTATTAAAAACTGGATCATAGGCAGAAAGACACAATAACAAAAAGTAATTCACTCTATTCTTTGTCAAGCAATCACAGCACACGATATTTGAACTGTTACTTACTTGAAGACAAAGCCAAGACTCTGTGCTTTGTGCCAAACAAATGATAAATCTTGAAAAAGTGTCCTAAAAGTATTAAAACAATAGGAATTGTTCATTTAATGTGTCATATCTTCTGTTTAGGTGCTTGAGCTAATATGACTTAATGTAACCTTTGATTAGAACATCTGCTTGATGTCATCGATGATTTAGTTCCAAGCATGTTATGTTCTGAAATATGGTGCTAAAATATCCCAGAAAAATAAATAGATCCTCAAATGCAGAAGGTGGAGGCTAGGCACACCTGTGTATTCTCTAAATCTTACACCTCATTGTTGTATAGCTCCAAGTTAAATTTAAAGAAAAGGCCAAAACGAAAAAGAGTAAAAAAAATGGAACTGTTACTCACAAAGCAGCACATTAACTTAGTCATACAACAGAAATATAAAATGTAGCTGCTGCCCTCTGGTGGCGGTGTAAAGAACTACAAGTACAACCAGTGGCCTCATTGTGAAATGAAAACATCTTTGAAAGTTGTTACTGATTTGCATACTGGTGAATCTAGTAAAACAGCGCAGGAGTGAAATTTGTATTCTTGTTTTATTTTACAAAGCAAATTTTGCAGTGTTAACAAAAACGAAGAAAAAAAATCACATAATTGCAATGCACATGGATTAATAATAACGGTGCTGCTTGTTAATCTGAAAGCATACCCCGCTGGAATATACTGTTGTGAAGCAGCACTGTTGGCTTTTTGCTCACAAATTGCCCTATTTTCAGTGGTTCATTTGCTTTAGTAAACTTAAAACTGTGCAGACGTGTTGCTGTCTCAGCAACAACATTCTTCAGTAGAAATGCAAATAGATACACATGCAAAGCAAACCTCTGGCTAATTATACAGCCATCTTACAAGGTCTGTGTCCCTGAGCGCTGGAAAAAAGTGTAATGCGCAGCATGTATGCTCTTCGTAGACATAGTTTGGATACAGAACATCTGTGGGTTGCCAGAAAGGAAAGATCTTAATAAAGCTTGCTGTACACTAATTAACTGCAACACAGAAGCACAAGGACTGTTTGCTTATATTTAAAAAGGTGTCGGTTTGGCATTTTTTTTTCACTCACTTACAGAAGACCACAAAGACAAAAGAGAGAAACACAAAGCTATGTTCATCCCAGTCAAAGCAAGGGTAGGCTCAGGGCACGGAGAAAGATGGATCCAAGGCAGAAACACGGTGAGGCAGTTTACAATGATGTGGATAAAATATTGAAGTACATCATAAAACACAGTCACTAACATTAAAAATCTAAATATTGCAGGGTTTACACAGTTAAAACACTGATGAGTGCCCATGTGAGTTCTGATATATTTTCATATGATTAGCTTTTCATCGGTTTCTTTTTTGTGGAGAAAACACACACACAATCAAAAGGATTTAAGAATTAAAAAAAAAACATTTTTTGTGCAGTAGCTTCTTTAACATCTCTATAAGGCACTAAAATTGAATGGTAGCACTCTAAAAACCTTCTATAAAAAAGACAAGCTCATGACCTTTTAATATGGCTCCACTGTGGCAATTGACTTGATTTTTCTAACAGTTGTTGGAGGGCAGATGACACTTTTTCATTTTCCTTCTCAGTGCACTAAATTCAGAGGTCTGTCCCTTAGAGAGATTTCTCAGTCATCTTTTTTGTCAGAGGTGCTGTCTTCCTGGTTTCCCTCTGAACTAGCCTGACCAGACAATTGGAGATCACCCGGGCAGGCCTCCTGGATCGCTTGGTATCTCTGAAGCTCAAGGTATGTAGTGAAGAGCTTGGCGTACTCCGGATGTGTTGTGGCAAAGGCTTGAAATTCACCTGGAAAACACACAAAAATATCCTTGTATGGTGTAGCTGAGGTTAAGACAAGACCTTTTATTCCTGGTGAGAGAAAGTATCAAAAATTACAGTAGCTTGGCATCTGACATTTGTCTTGGGTGTACTCACTGAAGGTGATGAAACCAGAGCAGTCAGCATCAATCTCCTTGAAAAGCTTAACCATGTTCAGATCCGACACACCCAGAGCTGAGCGCAGCAGAGCAGTGAACTCCTCTCGAGTGATTTTCTCATCCTCATCTGTATCAAAAAGCTGCTCGAGAGAGCACAGAAACAGAGACATGTACAGTTCACTTAGCAGTTGTTTGCATGTTTAGGAAAAAAAACTAGTGTGAAATATGTAGATGGTGTCAACTAGAGATTGTATAAAAATGGGTAGATTTGTTTATACTCCAGTTGACAAAAAATAACTATCAACATCAAATTACAAAAAAGGAACTGTTTGTCTAAAATCACATTTGTCCTTATGGCCGGCAAAATGACTCCATGTTTTCTACAACAGACACGCATTGTTAACTTGACATTATCCAAGCCTCTTCTGAAGGCGGCCTCTGTTCCTCCTGCAGCTCTGCTGCTGTCTGCATGCAGTGCTCTACGACCAAATAAAGGCAGGGCATCTCAGCCAAGGTTAGGTTTTTTTTTCTTGCAAACTGCTTATTTTCAATGTGATTTAATACCTGTCCTGTGTGTATAGACAAGACAGCATTATATATATATGTTAGATAAACAATTTTTCAAAGTTGTACTTACAGGATTATAAATATTTAGAACTATATATTTCTTTAGGTTGATGTTCACTTTCCATTTGCACTCAGTGTGCAGTGCTACATTTTTCAGACCTTATTAGCAGCACAGTGATGTCAGAATATGCATTTCATACCTTGAAAGCCATTCGAAGAACGTCTTCAGTGTTTGCTGGTCGGCACAAGATGGTCACACCGATGACATATTCTCTGAAGTCTATAGTGCCATCTCCGTTCTAGACAGGGTCAAAGTGGCAGCAGTTTAACGGAGTCCGTAAACGCACAGTATCATGGTAGTAATACTTTATCCTATAGTGTACAGAATATATGTAGTATGGACACTTAAACTATACTATAAAAAAGCTGATTTATGCAAATTGGAATTCTTCATTGCTAGAAAATGAGGCACATACTGTATTTTCAGAGGAAGAAAGACTACCCTGAATCTGATTTTTCATGCTGTTTTTTTGCTTTTAGTCCTCTCCTCTCACACAAACCTCTGGCTCACATGCCAGGGAAGGAGGCCAAACTCTCTTGATCTTGGTTTTCTCCTCCAAGCTGAATAAATACTGAACCTGCACCACAGGTCCTGCCAAATCTACTTTCAGTGGTACACATTATGTGCAATCAATCAGACAACTTCAGTAATTATTAATGCGATTGGTTTGATTGGGTAAATTGAATAAAAAGATCATTGCTCATTATGTTCTTGACTGATATATTCATGATTTATTTCCTACTGGATGAGTCAGCTCTCTAACTGAGCCAAATAAACTCTAGTATTCAGCTGTCATTCATGATGGAGCTGTTCAGTGGATGAAGTTGTTCTGTTTGTGTAAATGTAAATATTTGAAATAAGTGCCTCACCCTGTCAAATAGTGCAAAGAGCTCCTCAAGAGCTGTGCTGACAGGGAGCTTCAGGAATCTGGCAAACTCCTGGATCGTGATCCTCCCTCCTTTACAAGAGCTGGCCATGCCTGCAAAGCTCTCCAGCTCCTTCCTCACATTGTCCCACTTCAAACTGAGGGAGCAGGGCACAAGGATCCATGTTTGGTTTAGCCATTAGTCAACACCTGGCAATGCTTCAGATGAACGTAAGTGAAATGTGCTTACTTGAGTTTACGGCTTATTTTGGTGAACTCCACCAGGCCCGCCTCCATGGGCAGGGTTAGCTCACCAGCTGAAATCATCAGGCGGCAGTCTTCATAAGTGTGATCTGTAACTGGAACACCCAAAGCCCTGAAAAGAGAGAGATTGCATGAACAGTTAGCTGTTAATTTGCTTATGGTGAATGTAAGGAGCTGGACAAACGAGGCCAGGAGGAAATGCAAATGTCCAACAGGTTACTGTAAATAAACTGTACAGTCATGGCCAAAAGTTTTGAGAATGACACAAATATTACATTTTCACAAAGTCTGCTGCTTCAGGGTTTTTAGGTGTTTTTGTCAGATGTTTCTATGGTATAATGAAATACAATTAGAAGCATTTCATAAGTATCAAAAGCTTTTATTGAGAATTACACAGAATTCATGCAATAATTCAATATTTGCAGTGTTGACCCTTCTTTTTCAAGACCTCTGCAATTCTCCCTGGCATGCTGTCAATCAACTTCTGGACCAAATCCTGACTGATGGCAGTCCATTCTTGCATAATCAATGCTTGGAGTTTGTCAGAATTTGTGGGTTTTTGATTGTCCACCCGCCTCTTGAGGATTGACCACAAGTTCTCAATGGGATTAAGATCTGGGGAGTTTCCTGGCCAAGGGCCCAAAATCTTAATGTTTTGTTCCCCAAGCCATTTTGTTATGACTTTTGCTTTATGGCAAGGTGCTCCATCATGCAGGAAAAGGCATTCTTCATCACCAAACTGCCCTTGGATGGTTGGGAGAAGTTGCTCTCGGAGGACGTTCTGGTACCATTCTTTATTCATGGCTGTGTTTTTAGGCAAGATTGTGAGAGAGCCCACTCCCTTGACCGAAAAGCAACCCCACACATGAATGGTCTCAGGATGCTTCACTGTTGGCAAGAGACAGGACTGATGGTAGCGCTCACCTCGTCTTCTCCGAACAAGCCTTCCTCCAGATGCCCCAAACAATCGGAAAGGGGATTCATCAGAGAAAATGACTTTACCCCAGTCCTCAGCAGTCCAGTCCCTGTACCTTCTGCAGAATATCAGTCTGTCCCTGATGTTTTTACTGGAGAGAAGTGGCTTCTTTGCTGCCCTCCTTGACACCAGGCCTTCCTCCAAAAGTCTTTGCCTCACTGTGCGTGCAGATGCACTCACACCTGCCTGCTGCCATTCCTGAGCAAGCTCTGCACTGGTGGTGGCCCGATCCCGCAGCTGTAACACCTTCAGGAGACGGTCCTGGCGCTTGCTGGACTTTCTTGGGCGCCCTGGAGCCTGTTTGGCAACAAGTGAACCTCTCTCCTTGAAGTTCTTGATAATTCGATAGACGGTTGACGGAGGTGCAATCTTACTCGCTGCTATAAACTTCCCTGTTAGGCCCTTTTTGTGCAATGCAATGATGGCTGCACGTGTTTCCTTGCAGGTAACCATGGCTAACAGATGAGGAACAATGGTGTCATGCACCATCTTCCTTTTAAAGTGTCCAGTCACTCAATCATGACAGATTGATCGCCAGCCTTGTCCTCATCAACACCCACACCTGTGTTAATGTGTGTGACACCTGTGTGTCATTGAAATTATGTTAGCTGGTCCTTTTGTGGCAGGGCTGAAATGCAGTGGAAATGTGTTTTTGGTGATAAAGTTCATTTTCAAGGCAAAGAGGGACTTTGCAATTAATTGCAGTTGAGCTGATCACTCCTCATAACATTCTGGAGTATATGCAAATTGCCATTATAAAAACTGAAACAGCAGACTTTGTGAAAATTAATAGTTGTGTCATTCTCAAAACTTTTGGCCATGACTGTACAATAAAGCTCCTTTAGTATCAGAAAAAAATGCAAAACTATTAGCTAAATGTATCTTTTGCCATCATATTAAAATCAACACTCCACCACTGTGCACTTATGTAGTTCTCTCTTTAACTCACGCATACTCCACATGTGAGGAACACTATTTATTTCTTGAAGAAGCACAAGTACTCATGCTTTCTTTTCCACTTTCTTGCTGTTTGCACTGAAAAATGCATCTTGACGTCTAACACTTACTGGGCCATGGTGTCTCGCACTCTGCTTGCAAACAGAGAAGGGGTTTTCTTCTCCTCCTCTGTGGGGATATGTGGCGGTAAGAACTGAAAAAAAAAAAACAGATGAGAAAGGGTCACAAAGGTTTCATATTTAGTTGTCTTTGCTTTGACGAAATAGCTAAATGGCAGTGCACTACAAGTAAAACTGAGATAATCTCTGTTATATATATGCTTTTAGGAATTTACTTCAAGTTGCACCTCCAGAAATTTCATGAATGAGGATGAAAAACTGAAAAATACATTATTTTGATATCTTCAGGTCATTTTTCTTTGTGAGAATAAGATGAACATTATCGAGACTGCTTGTAGTTTCTTCGCCATCATGTTAGGATGTTCACTAAGTGGGTGCGTTTACCTCTATCTCTACTGTGGTATAGAGCTGGCTCAGAGTCAAAAGCAGCAGTGTCCTCCTACACAAAACACAAGCAGACAATCAGTTACATACGTTGATCCAACAGCAACAACTGTCTAAGAAATATTAAGCAATATATGGCTGTTTTATGTAAGTAAAACATGAGACACCTCTCAACAACGGTTGAAAGAATACGTACGAGCTGAAGCCTTGCCAAGTCCAAGACACTGTGTCCTAGAGGGAAAATGTAATGCATAGACCTTCAGTAAACATTAAGACTGAGAAGTAATTATATAAAATACATGTCATTGTGTGATAAAGTTCGTCTTCTCGTGTTGCTTTCAGTCTATCACTCAGTAGCTGATTGGATTAAAGTCTGCCAAATTCTTAAAAACTGAAATGGCAAACACGACGTGCAGTACTTTTGGATTAAACTAATTATTCATGCAGTACCCCAAGAGGGTACATTTTATCTCTTGCTCACTTGCCGTCTGCCTACATATTAAAAGTGTTTTTTCTGTCTTAGTGTTCAGCACATCCTCTGATGATGACGTTTGCTCTCAAGAAGTGCAGTAAAATATATTAATGCTATATTACAACCACAGTCACTCACCAGTTTGTTGGGATACCTCATGAGCACAGGCTGCACAGGGACCCCTGGGATAAAGGCCCCTGAAGGATGGGAACACCAGTACAAAATAAGTCATGTAGGCTGCTGTTCATCATGGTGAATAAATGAAAGACAAACAAAACAAAACATCTCCATTCTTTAAAAAAAATGTAAACACCCTCCACATTACTCCTCAGTCTCTCTATAGCTCACCTTGTTTAAAAGTGATTAGACAGGAACGATTTGTACATGTTCCTTCTGGAAATATCAGGACCTGAGGATTACAGTGTCAATTAATACATGTGAAAAGTTACATGCTTTATAATCAACAAGGCAGTGTTATGCATCTGATGCAAACAACATGCTAACGGTTACAGAATTAGCTATGATCCATGGTGACACAAGCAGGGAATTAGGTAGTTTTGTTGTTGTTGTTGTTGTTGTTGTTGTTGTTGTGACAGACCTGTGGCCAGTTGCCCCCTGACTTGGCTCTGCTGTCAATCTCTTGGATCGTGTTCTTCCGGGAGTCCGGGTCCTTTCTGGACACCAGCACTGGCTGAAGGCAGCGCACAAATCCTAAGAGAAGGGAAAAAAACACTCTTTACTCTCTCACATTTTCCTTTTAAGTAGTCTAACAAAGCAGGGCTTTTTCATTGGATGCTAACTTACAGAAAAGAAAGCTATTAAGACAATTTTCAAATGAAATAAGCTATGTGGTGTTACCATTATCAGAAATAAACTAAATGAAAAACATATTTCACACCTCAGCATATTTTCACAAGTTCACACATGCTTTTAACTCGAGGCTGAGAGAGAACATAACACATAGTGACCACATGCTGACACAACAGAGCAAACTGAAAGAGTCTCACTGCCAAAGATGGGTGTAGCCAAGTTCTCAACACGGGAGACAGTCGAGGGCAGGCCAGCAACAATGCACACAATCCCATCAAAAAAGGTGGAGTGAGGGGCCACAGCCAGGATGGGGGCCTCACTACTGTTGACCTGCCTACCCTTGATCACCACTCTGAAGCCCATGCAGAAGTAGTAAGCCCTCCCCAGGGCACCCATCACTCTCCGACACATGAACCTAAGGATAACCAGAAGAGGATAGAGTCCTGATGAACAATAATACATTTTTACAGACTTTGAGCTTCACACATATCTTTCTGACACTTTGTCAGAGGAATCAGCGATAGTAAAAAATGTGTTCCTCCAAAAATCTGTAAAAGGTCTGAAATAAACCAGAAATGCAGTCTCAACAAATATTTCAAACGTGCCAATGACACATTTGGTTTTAGATTTTACATCCAGTGCTACTTTGTTACAAGGGGCAACATAGAAGAGTTTTAGTAACAGGAAGAGTTGCACCATGTGCTCACCACTTGTAGCCTCCTTAAAGTTGCAAACAAGTTATCTTTCACCAATTACTTCCTCAATAGTCAAGAAATGAGAAGACAGTCAAAGTGCAGACTGAATATAGAGCCGTAATGATAAGATCTGAGCAGATTAGTTTTACATGTGTAGTCATGTTTCCTCCCCACCTCTCTGACACCAAGATGAGAATCTGCTGGTTTTGAAGGCACCTTTTTTTTCTTTTTTAAAAAGCAACTGACTTTATACATTTGGACTGAGAATGGCTTGTAACACATGTTGTGAAACTAGCAAGAGAAACTTAGAGCTGAAAGCAATCATAGAGTTCATGGTTCATTAAAGTGTGCTGTTGGTTCTCAGTGGGATTTAACCTCCCATTACTAATCACTGGGAATCATTTAATACGATAATACAAACATCACAAACTCTTACTGAGGGCTTAAGCTGATAGTTAAAATGAACAGATGCTTATTAAAACAGTACATATATATACTATTTGGTAATCTAGTGAAAGTGCAGAAAAGATCTGGGCTTGTTCACAGCTAATCAGTGATCAGATTAACTTGAAACACCTTAAAAGTCTCTGTTTACTCTGACCTACACCCTGTTTGGTCATAGTATATTAAGGAATGTGTTGTCAGGTGATAAAAGAGTTCAACTGCTATCTGTAAAGCTGTTTTTGTAGCTGCTAGTGTTTGCATTAGTTCTTAGTTTAAATGCTGCACCCTGTCTGGTACTCAGGTAAAATAGATTATTTGCATTGGAAATTTCAATGCATGCATTATACACACAATGCATAACACATTTTATTCAATTCTATCAAAACCAAGATGAACATTATAGGATGAAAAATTGGTTTTGCCCATTTTTTAAGTGATAAATCACATTATAGCTCCTTTTATGGGAGCGGTTTATACCAGTCCTTTTCTGAGAATTGGGCTTAAGTAATGCTTG
Organism: Notolabrus celidotus; assembly: GCF_009762535.1. Taxonomy (NCBI): domain Eukaryota; kingdom Metazoa; phylum Chordata; class Actinopteri; order Labriformes; family Labridae; genus Notolabrus; species Notolabrus celidotus. The sequence goes on along the minus strand of NC_048274.1, from coordinate 16,916,704 downwards.
CTGTGCAGATATGATCTAAAGATGAGTCGGCAGCAGTGCAAGCCTCTGCACATTCTTCAAGTCATGTCAGGAACTATTATTTTGAGAATATGCTGCATTTGCGGTGTCCAACTGCCCAGTTTGAAGAACCAGGAAACGTTCTGCTTCTGCTGTGTGTGGCTTCAGCAAAACTCTGCTCCAGTAGAGAGAGGCTTCATATCTTAAAGGTTTTCATGCACTGATTTGGACATTTCAACTGATGTTTTATAATGCATATGCTTTAGGAAAGTGAAAGCATGTGAAATAATGTCACTACTAAGTTTGTATTGAATCCAGTTCCTGTTAGATGTGTTGCTCTGATGAAGACTGTGTTGCAGAGTGATGTGTTTGTGTAATTACCGTCTCCACCCTATCATTGGCTCCACTGCTCCTTTCAGAGGGTACTTGAAGGTTATGATAACTGACACCGGCCATGTCACCATGAGAACCAAGGACAGGAGGATGGCTCGAATTGGGACCAGGACAATTCCTAGGAGGACGCACTGCATGGAGATGGGTGCACACACATAAATATACACACACACACACACACACACACACACACACACACACACACACACACACACACACAATGAGAAACAGGCCTTTACCATAAAGGGAAGTCTGCTGTCAGAGTGAACTACACCCTTTGCTGTTGACGCTCCTCAGAGCAGAAATATGCACGACTCTGGAAATCCACATCACTGGGAGGCTTTCTAGAAAGTACACAACGGCTCTCATTGTTTGGTTGCACATAACGAGGCTGTGCAAAGCCTCGGTGCAGGAGATTATAGGCCGTGGTTGCACAGCAGCAGCCTGTGTGTATGTGTAATCTGAAATCAGGTCTAGCACTGACTGCGTGTGCTGCTCAGAGCAATGACTGTATATAAGAAAAAACGTCATCCCTTAAAAGCCTGCCTTTACATGACCACTGCACCAAAACGACATACTCACTTTGATTATAGCAGCTTTGGTGAGTTTGGTGTCTTGAACAAACGGGTTGATGACCGCAGGCAGCAGCAGGGATTGTTGCCTCGGCAGCGTGAATACTCGCTGTGGCGGCATTGCAGTCCAGTGAGAGAGAGCAAACGGGGAAATTATGTAGTCGAGGCAGCGTTATGTTATCATCTCACTTCCTCAACAGGAACCCTGGTCTCTCATTTCGTTTTCCCATATCCGACGATCAAACGAGCGGCCACAGACCCAAGAGCGATCGGTTCCGGGGACTGGCGTCGGAAGCTCCGCCTCCCAGCGTGGATACCGCAGGGTTCAATTCAGAGCACTGTAGGCTTTTTGCAATCTGCAGGTGGATTCTGCATCTACTGTCTGAGAATCCTTGCTTAATACGTGTGCAGGATGCTATTACACCATCTTATCTTTGAATGATTGCAAATCAGATGGAAGGGAAATCAGAACGAGACTGTCAGTGGTCATGCATAAAGGTTAATTTGTGGAAATCGGATACAAATGTATCCATAATTGTATCAATCTTTGCAGGTTTTCTTCTATACACTTGAATCTGTGCACGCAGCAGATGAGCAATTACTTTCTATTAAGACCGTTTTTTTATTGTTTACAAGCTGTCATAAATGTCCACGAGATGGCGCAGTTTCCTTTCAGAATCTCATTTGGTCCTGCCCTTAGAAGAACTCTGTTTTTAAGTTGATTATAGCAGTAGTAGGGACTACATTTTTTCTGGCAGTACAGTTGAGTACACTTCCGAGGTGAGAATACATTACTCAACAAAGTACTTTCATGTCATTTTACTTCACATCTCAACTTGCATGTTCTGTGGGGCAGGGGTTCCCAAACTTTTCAGCCCTCGAACCCCAAATTATAGGTGCCAAAGACTCTCGACCCCCACTGTTCCTCAGAGTGATCTAATGTGGCTTCATTTAGCTGGTCTGCAGCAAACTACCTACCTATATGAGCATGTGGCTGTGTTTCCTGTGCTGTTATGAATTAATCGACCGCTACTGAAGCTTGTGATTCTTAACTGTTCACTAACCCTAAACTTAGGAGTCATCTGGCAACAAAGAAAGGCAGAAAACTCATTCCATTTTCTGTTTTCAAGGTTTTATTTCAAGGTAAGCTACTATTTTTTGTTGATATTCTTTACTATTATGGGTAAAATTTACTATTTTTTAGACAACTTTCTGGAAGACATCTCACGAACCCCCATTTGTATCTCGCTACGCCCCAAGGGGGTCCCGACCCACACTGTGGGAACCCCTGCTGTAGGGTATTGTTGGACTTTTTATCCCATTACAATGGACTTACAGCAATAACACAAAAAACTTTGAATCAGATTTTCCATTAAAACATGCACTGATGGAATATATTTCTGTATTAAAACTACCCAGTGACATAAAAAAAAGTTGTAGTGACCATGTAGTAGTATTAGTAGTAGTAGTAGTAGTAGTAATAGTAGTAGTAGTAACCAGGTTCCAGGGCAGCCAGCCATAACACTAAAAGAGAAGTTAACATGCCACGAAGTGTCTTAATGAAGAATTTAAAAAAATGCAACACTAACAGGATCATTCTTCCTCCAAGTACATTGTTTTGGCAATCATTAGTTCCCTTACTTCTATAACACTTTGGATACTAGACCTTTACTTTGAAGGGTATCTTGGACATTGTGATTTCCTACTTCAGCTTAAAATAAAAATGTGAAACCCTCTTCTTACACAAGTATTTAGATGCTAGACGTGGGCATAACTACGCCATCAGTCACCTACTTGAATGCTCATAGTATTTGTCACAGATCCACATTATATTGACCATCTTTATTGATGACAGTAACAAAGTGCTCAAGCATTAAAAACAACACAAAATACAATATCTGTATTGTTAGAATCCAAGAGAGAAAACAGAGTATATAAAAAAGAAATATAAACAATACTACTGTGGTACTCTTGCCATGACTCCATCATGCAGCAAACCAATATAGCCTTTAGAGGCAACCTGTGCCTTGAATCGTTCTGTACCAAAAGTGAAGGGAAATACAACATGGAGCTCCCAGGAAAATAATGTGGTCTCCATAGTGAGCAGTTCCCTTGTAGTCTATAGTCCTAACCCAATAAAGAATAACGAGTGCCTGCAAGTACTACTTTCTGACATCCAGAAAACATGAATATGAAATGTTTACATAAAGGACTATATGCAAAAAGCAATCTCTAAAGCACCATTTTCGGTCAAATACATTGTGCAAACTCAACACTTTTTCAAATGTATTGCACAACAATACGAATATCAATTCAAAGTGATACATTTATAAAACTGCACTTAGTACAATGGACAAAAAAAGTCATTCCAAGCCAACATGATTACCTCATGTGGTTTAAAACAGCCTTTCAAAATAAAATGTGCATAAAACGGCAATATCTCACAGCACAGTATAGCACTGCTTTTAATGCAGTGTTGACATACCTGATGTCTGAGTTATTCAAAAACATAAAAAAAAAACAATCTCAAACAATTAAACGGGGCATACATTTTGTAGTAAATCTGCATCAGCCTAACAAATACAAAGTCAATATCACACAGTAAAATAGCAAATATCCAGTTGCCTATGTTCAGCCTGTGTATAAGGTCCCGAGGTGCCTTTCTACAAAGCTGGAGGCTGGGTATACAGGCTGACAGGGACATGTCTTCCACAGAAGTGTGCAGAGTTGCCAAGAAGAAACCTTCAGTTGTGTTTGGTACTATGGCAATGTCCTCATGAGGCCAGGTGTGATTGCAGGAAAAAGCCAGTTGTGAGACATTTTGAAAAAGCTCAGCAACCCAGCCAGTCCTTTGTGATTTCACCCAACTTGACAATCTTCAAGCTGCTGTCTTCCAGTTTGAAATAGTGGTTACCTTTGAAGAAGTAGCTGTAATCTGTGAAAGACAAGCACAATGCACATTTTGTAAAAAGTTGCAAACTTTATTATTTGTATTTTAAATTACTCATGTGAAAAAAAAACACTCCTTAGAAGAATCAAACTCTTCTTAAATAGCAATCTCAAAGTGTCATGGATTGAAACATCCAATCAAGCTCTCCTGAAGTTAACACTTAGCCTCTTCACGAATCATGCTAACCAAGAAGCATACAGAGGCACCTCTGTAGAGCAGCACAGACTTTCTTTATGTTCGGTCGCTGTGTGGGGCAGCAGTTATGTTTTTCTTACAGTGTTTGCATGTTAGAAGAGCTGTAATGGAAAAATCCCTGGTTGCTTCATTTAAGCAAAATCAATGAATAACACCTCTAGTCCAAGGCTACATGTTTGACAGTAACTGTCTCAGTGTAAGTAACCTTGATGAGAATCCTCACCATGTATGCTATTCACTCTTGATGCCAAGCAACAAGTAAAGTTAGCACAAGGGATTCACCCACAGTACATAAAAGCATGAGATATTCAGCAACTGTTCTCCCTCTGACTGTCATCTATCAACATCAAACCACAGATACACCCTGACTGAACAACTACTCCCTTTGGACTGTTTCCCTTCCTTATTTTCTCCAAGCAGTCGGTTCCTGTAAAGTGTTCATTTCAGGCTGCATTGACTCACTGCTTTCTAAGCTGTGGTATATGTGTTTTATTGACAGAGGCACAGTGCCAGACTCCCTGATAGAGCTGACTGGATTTGCTTAACACAACCAGAAAGAATGCCAGTCAGAAGAGCTTCACAACCACCTTTCTTTCCTCCCTTCTTATCAGACTGTTGTCTCAAGTTTTTACAAACCATGTATCAATCATTGTGTTATTGTCAAAAGATGATGTAGTAACTGGTTAATTTTTAGTCACATTAGTAATAAGGATAAAGGGATGGCACTGTCATCAGTCTATCCAACTTTTGCTTTAAACTGAAATATCTCACTACCTCTCATTATTAGCTCAATTTCCATGAAAAGGATTTGCAGTAATGACTAAAAGTATCCCCTAAATGCCTTGACAACATTTTGATGGATGGCCCAAAAATTTAAATTTAATTTAATATTCATATACACAGTGACCCCAATCGGGATAAGCAGTCAAGACAATGGAAGGGATGGATGGATAGACGTACACAGTGGGTGATACTAAAAACTTCTGTTGATGTCATTAATTCTAACATCTCCAAGGTTCACATTTTAACCTCTCCTATACTTTGATATTTACTTGCAACACAAAATCAAATATATAAGATGCTAAATCAGTGGTGACAACTGACCATGTTCATACCGCCATTTACCTCTGCTGCCATTTTTGGGTTTCGAGGTTACAGTCATATGAGTTCAGGGTATTCTACAAATCATTATCATTTGAACATTTCTTATATGATCAGCAACCGAGGTCAAAATAAAACGATACAAATCCTGAGTGAAAAATAGCCTGAATTTAAGGGTAAAACATGAGCTAATGTTAGCATTCATCAAGCTATTTTTGTCATTAGCTAGCAAGTAGCATTAAGCTAGTATGGCTGTTTGGTAGTGTTACACATTACAATAGGAAAGTTGTCATCTTCTGGCTTATGGAGTGTAGTGTTAGGTAAAAAGTTGTTGATGTTGAATGCTAATTGCTCCTACACTAATGTTCGCTGTTGTACAACAGTAGCTAATGGGTTAAAGAATAATATTCTTTAATACTTGTGGCCATGCCCCAAAGGAAAACAACATATTATGGACTCGACTGAAAATTAAAGGGGACAGGGCTTTTTCTGTCAGAGCTCCTTCACTCTGGAGCAGCCTGCCAGAGGAGATCAGACTTGCAGAGTCAGTCCCTTGTTATATTTTATTTTATTTAATTTTAACTCTGATGTGAAGGGTCTGTTTTATAGGTTTGTATGATTTTAAGTTTTTGTTTCATTCTATTTGTATTGCTTCATTTTGCTTTGCACTTCTTTTTGTTTTTATTGCCCACTGTGAAGCACTTTGTTACCTGTATTCAAAAGTGCTATATAAATAAACAAAAGTATTATGTTGTTTTCCTTTGGGGTGCAGCCACATATCCTTGAAGATTTACACTATCTTTTCTAATCTGTTAATAATAGAATGGGAAGTGGGGAAATGATTCTCAGATACCCTTCATTTACACAAAATATATGACTTTTACAGCGAGGAGTACAACAGCCCTATAGAATTTGAGCTTCTCACCCTGAGCATGACATCTGAGGCTAATGGCGCTGTATGATTTGGTAACATTGCACTCGCTATATATTAGCTTGTTTGCATTGTCTTTGTGAGCATAATAGCATGTAGCTTAAAGCGCCACCGTGCCAAAGTACAGCTTTACAACGCCCCTAACAAGGCTGTGGACTTGTTTTACTGTTATGAATTAACTCGAAACCAGCACTAAATCTTATTGTATTCCACAGAATTACTTACTGGTAATATTGTGAATATTTTATATGAAAGACCACCCTCCTAACCTCTGTTGTGGCTCTTTTGTTTTCTAACCGGTTTGAGTTATGCAATGTTAACTTGTGCTGCTTGCTTCTGGTTATATTGTCCTTTCCTTAAATCATACTGAGGCTTAAATTACCAAATTATGTAGAATAAACAGATTTATTACCAATTCCGTTAAGACTGAAAGCAGAGTCTATTTCATCTGGGATGCCATTCCAGGAATCTGCAATAAGTTTGGGAAAGCCAGGGTCCATTCTCTTCTTTTCATCATCGTATCTGTAAACATAGTAAAAGTAAGTATTTATTTTTCTTTAATGAGTGCCTCACAGTCCTCTCACACAAACACACACACACACCACTCACACATGTGCATAGCAAAAAAAACAAAAAACAAACAGTTACTCGTCAACACAGTAAATTCTCTTGTTGTGCAAGGGCCTGCAGAACAGTTGTGGTTTACTACAAAACGCTAATTAAATCCAGATGTAGATCAGTACTTTGAGTAGTGATGACATCAGCAGATCATAAATGGTTATATTAGCTTCACTGATTCTCACCTCCAGAATTTGTCCCCAGAAAAGAGGTAAGTCTTTCTGTTCTTTCTAAAGTTGAAGGCAGCGTCGATTTTCTCTAGGTCAGTGGGGAGCTCAATGCTTGAGAGGCTCTTGGGATAACCTCTTTCCAACTCATCAGCTTTGTAGACCCACATCTCATTGCCTGTTAGGAAAAATATGTTTAAAAATGCAGAATTGTGGCTACAACAGCACAGAGGACATGTGTTTTAGTGAGAAAAAGAGATTTATTTTTTTTTAACACAAGACTGATAGAGATATTGTTCCATTTTCCTAAAATCTATTAACCACATATATTTTCACATCAGAGTGAGATCACCTCTACCCATTCAGGTCTCAACAGCCAAACCAGCTCTGCTGTTAATGTGTTCAAAACTGACTAATATATCATACAAATTTCATTAGTATTCAGGAAGGTCATCATATCAGTAAAATGCAAAGAATGTATCATAAACCACTAATGACTATGGTGGAGTATCGCAAGTGTCCCAAGAGTTTGTACCGCACACTACAGTGCTCAGCCAACATTCCTGCTTCTCCTAATGTTTCAGTTTGCAGAAAAGCTTGACTGTTAAGAGAGCGGTAGCCAGATGGTAAAAGAGTGAAGACACTTCTTTATTATTTATGGAAGTAAAACTATCTGTTTCTCTGATCACCATGGATGTACGGGGTGATACTAACAGGAAAAATAATTCATGTGGAATGACATCACTATCCAGAAGGTCTAAATCAGTCTTTTCTTTTGTTTCTTTATTCTGTCAGCATACCTGCGAAGAAAACAGTCTTCTCCTCCACTGGGTTTTCATAGACGGCATCTATCTTGGCAGGGAGGTCTGGCCAGTAGGTGGCCACGAGCATCGGGCCGGTTGGTTTGCCTCTGAAGTTTACTGACCTGAACAGGAACCTGGCAAAGAGAGAGTAAGGGGGAGAGGCATCGTGAGCTTGATGAGCTGGGGATGAAATGAGAGTGAGAGTGAAAAAGGGGCAGAAGGGAATAATGAGGAGGTGGGGGGGGGGGGGGAGTGTGAGTGTGTAGAGGTTTTAGTTTTTAGTGCAAGTGCTTTGCTGGCCGAGCCAGCCACAATGGCCTGATTCATGAGCATCTGGTTCTCGTTAGGGCTAAGGCTGCCGACGCCAACGGAACAAGACCTATCTTGCCCGGATTTCCAATACACAGCTGCACAACAACGGCAGCTTCCCAAACTCTTTTCCACTGACCTATTTTTTAGAAAGAAAAAGATGTGCCCATTGCAAGAATGAGTAATGAAAAATGAAGATCAGAATATAAAAGTTCAACACACACAAAAAACGTTACTTAAAATAAACTATCACACTAAAGTTATACAGAGGATTACAATATCTGTTTGACACTTAAATGATAGTTGTTAAAATAGACAGTGACGACAGAGAGGGTAAATGCTAATAATCTGTGCACGTGTACAGATTCCCTGACTATAATTTACCTCAAGGCTTTGTTAATAATCGAGGTACTCGAGTTATTCGAAGAATCGTTTCTGTACTATCAGTGAGTGACGCATTTAACTTCTGAAATAAAGCAGCATCAGATTTTATTGCCTTAAAACACAACTTTGGAATGTTCAGGACAAGAACTGCAAAGAGATAAGAGATATCACTTTGTCCACAGGGGTCGACAAAATCAACACAAACAAAGTTCGTGTTCAAAGGTAGTGTTTCTGAGAGACTTTCTTATTGTCTTTCTGTCTCAATTTGATTAAAAACAAACACAACTAATTATAAAAAAAATATTATTTTGATTTTAATTATTATTATTATTATTATTATTATTATTATTATTATTATTATTATTATTATTATTATTATTATTATTATTATTATTTAACTCATCTGTGTATCTTTAAAATATCTAAGTGACTGGCTCAGAAGACAAACGAACAGACAGAGATTTTCCAGACCATTGCTTTGACCTCGATGGTTCAAGTAGGTCATCCGTTAAGCCTGTATCTGCTGTGATTAATGTAATGTCATAAATGTGTGGTTTTGTGAACAGATGCTTAAGGACTATGATGCATTATATAAAATAGTGTAATTCCTAACAAAAAAAAGCCCTTTGAATTAATCTTCTTACACCTCTTATACCCTTTACATCCTTAAACTACCCTGCTTCAACTTCAAACCTCCATTAGATATTCATGAAATGACTCCTGCTTTTGATACTAGCATTTTGAAGTCATTTCATATGTTCACATGCAGAATTTACTACAGCAATGTGGTTGTTTTTTCTGTGTGTTCACTCCTCACTGTCTTTACACATGTAGCACTCTGATAATGTAATGCTACTGCCAACAGAAAGTTTCCTACTGTTTCCACAAAGTTCACACATGAAAAGTGGTCAACTGATGAAAACAGAAGGTGTCTTTTATGGAACTCAGCCTGGAAATGTGATCTTTTTTTTCACAGTGGTTTCTTGAAGCATCATCAAAAATGGGTCTACAAATCAGCCAAGTCCCAGTTGTTTTCAGCAGCAGATGCAAAAAAGTTACTCTTTTGTCTTAGTTCTTAGAAAGTGCTTCTAGTAGTATTAAATTAAAGCTTAAAGTTAGCACTATAATGTTCATCAAATCAACTAGGACTGAAGGATAACAACTCAGAGCTCATACTGCACTGTATATTGCAAAAGCCTCCGAGGTTTACGTGCTAGCATATAAGCACTTGGACTTAGGTTACTGGCAAAACACCTAGTCAAAAAATTTGCCAAACTGTTTCTCAGAGACAGAAGATAATTGCCCTCCTCTTAAGCCTCCAGACAGACAGACAGTTTTCTGCTGAGCTCGGGAGTTATACAAGCATTACTCATTGTTAAGATTTGTCCTACATCAAGAAATACGCTGACTCAGTTGAAAAAAGGGGGAACCAACTTTTACAATGGTAGAGTTGAGTGAGTATTAGCTCTGGAAGCCAGACTGCACCCATTTTTCTCTGAGCAGTATGGAACATGTCCTGTATCAAAGTACTGTAGCTTTAAAACCTGACATGACCTGTAGGACACTTTTGAAGTTTCTGTAAAGTCCAAATAACAGGGCCGTGTTAAAACTGTGTTAATCTTTGTAGATATGAACTGTGCTTTATGTTCACTCCTCTTTTCTACCATGCCTATTCATCAATACTGAATATGTCTGTGCTTCGATACCTAAAGCCTTGTACTGTAAAGACAGGGAGGCTAAAATCAGGGATATGCTGTAAATGTCATTTAACATCAAGACGATCTTTTATAAGTCTTAGAAACTTAAAAGTTAATGCAATTTTAATGTCTGCAACTTTGCAAAATCTGAATTATTTCAATCACAATATAGATATTGTACAAGCACATACAGTTTAGATTACAATGTCGAAACCTGCTTGTTTCATAGTTCATTCTGAGTCTTTCCAGTGCTATGAAATTATCTGAAGTGTCTTTAACTCCAGCTTGACTTCCCCAAAACAAGCCAAAGTGAGTCTGTGATCACTGCAAATGTGTTGAGGAGGGCCACAGCAACCTAAAAATTAAGTCTTTATAAAATCAAGATCTGTGAGCAGGCAGTGGCATGTTACTCACAGAGTCTAACTCTGTAACTCAAGGTTCCCTGAGAGAAAAAAAACAGGCTAACTGAAAGACTACACTCTTTAGTCTGTAGGTATGCTGGCCTGTTTGCTTTGGATGCTTTTCCAAAATGGCTGTGACGGATATACAGCACTGTGAAACTTAAAATTGCAGTCAATGTTTCAGCACAGCAAGAAGTTTTAACTCATCCTAACTACCAAGGATAGCATTTCATTTCTCCAGCATTTTTACTGTTTCAACCACAGTATTGTTTTTGTTCACAGTGACTCTCAGGAGAATTAAACTGTAACAAACTTCAGCTGCTGTAATATAAATGTCCATCTTTCTGCGGGAAAACATACTGACTCACAAAGACTGTTGACTAAACCACAGCCCTTCACAAAACTCCTCTCCTGCACAGGGTCAGCCAGTAGACACAGTAAGCTTACAAAACTTAAGATTCACTGGCGCCTGTGGAGGAGAGGACGGTAGACTGTGTTTAGGACTGATGACTGGTTTTGCTGTCACTGCATGAGTCCAAAAGTTGTTTGTTTCTCCCTCTTACTAATTGTCACATCATGGAACAAGCGTTCAAACCAGCATCTTCAAGGGGCACAAGACTGAAATATGAGACTCAATAACTGAAAAAAAGAACTATTTTTCAACTGCTGCATGTTCAAAAGGGAAATAATCAGGGCTTGATATTAATTATTTCCCTCACCAGCCACTGTGGCTTGTGGTTTTCCAAAGTTACTAGCCACTCATCATTTTCATTAGGGAAAATGTTGTTGTAAAATCAAATTTTTTATAATAAAAGTTGACTATGGCGTGCTAAACGCTGTACTTGAACTGGATTTGCAACACTTTCAAATGTAAATTATCACTGTACACAATCAGATCAGGACTGCATAAAATCCCTAACACTACATGTCATTATCACAGAGACCATCTTCAAGTTTTCACTGCTGCACCTCCTACAATGCAGTGCAGTGCCTGGATTTCTTGGCAAGATCAAATATCAGCCATTCTCGACCTGACTTCAACTTTTCATTGAGCAGTCTTTTTTTTAATCTTTCTCTCCTCCTTTTTAGTTTCATCGTCAGGTTTCTTCCTGTGTGTTGTCGGCTCTCCATGTTTTGTTATAACTTTTATGTGCCACCACATAGCTCCTTTGGTTCACATTTGTACCATAATCTCTAGTCACTAAAGTGCAAGCACAAGGCAAAAGGTTTCTCGAATGGACCAATGAGCAAACAATTGTATGCAGGTAATGCTCATGGGAGTTGTAGTGTCATTGTGTCACATTGCTATTAGTTTGTTATTTCAGATTTCTTTTGAGGAGATTACAATTAAATATATTCATGATAAAAGTGACTGTTCCACATGCCACTGCTGAGCTCACTCATATTTGGTAGGTTGGTGGTGTAAATGATGAGCCCTGGAAATAATTAGGATATCGCACTTTGTAGGCTGCAGTATTGCACTTGCAAAAGTCATAAATCCTGAAGTAGATGATCTGAAAGGGTTTTCTTTTTCTTCTAGATTCCAGACAGGCTTTCTGACAACAGACTTTAGTGGTGTGTGCAAGCTTCAACAGAACCGAAAATGGATTTCAAATTGCACTAAGGACTTAATAGAGCTAATATAGCCATAATATAGACATTGCAGTGAGGCTATTCAAACATCATGGTCACACTACCTAATCAGGTCAAAATGTTAACAGACTTTCTGTTTAATTTGTTTTCATTACCTGTCCTTAAAGAAGAACGTCTCTCCTCTGATCTGTGCCACAGCATCAAAGATAACCGGCTCACTACAGATATCCATTGGAGTCACTGGACCCTGGGTGGGAGACAAAGGCTGGTCTGTTGACACACCTGTCAGAGAAATTGTAAAGATAGAGATGTGTCAACAAGATTTCATCCATGAAGAAGTCAGAAAAACACTTTGAGTACAGTAATCGTTCATGGTTTGAAATAATAAAAACACTTGTTTAGTTCTGTATAGAATTTTAATTGCTTTTTAGGAGACTAGCCACACATGACATTTCTTCTCACCGTAGAGCTCTTGGATGCCTTTGATGTCATCCTGAGAAAGCCTGAAGTCTTTTGTGAAAGTATAAATGGGGGCCATCAGTGCTCCGGGGTCTTGAGAGTGCTCCAAGCCAAGAGCATGACCAAATTCATGGGCGGCTACCAAGAACAGACTGTAACCTGGATGCACAAAACACAATTAAGAAACTACAGTTTGGTGAGCCTTTTATAGAGTACTTTCAAATATAAAAAACAGGAGTTGCACAAATGGCTTTCAGTTATGTACAGCACAATCTATGATGGTACTTGAGTGGGGTGCAATAATGGGACACATAAACAAGATGTAATACACAATCTTGCTGTTTTTTTTCACCTGCCAGATGAACATAAAGAACTGTTACAAAAACTATTCACACCTTGATCAGGACAGAAACCCCACTTGCGGTCATCATCGTAGCTCTTGGTGGTAGCACACCACATCTTCCCATCACTTCGCCCAGATGCAGTACAGGCATCATAGGTGTCTCCCAGGAAGGTGAAGGGGAAGGCACACGGGCTTCCCTCTCCGTTTCCTCCCACTGTTGACATGGCTGCAAGGGACAACAGAAGTCAAACCCCTGATTCTAATATGTGTAGTCTGTAGGTTTATTTCATCGTCTTATGAACTCATTTATAAGCCAAAATGGTTTCTCAGAACAGTTGGGTTAGTATTAAGTTATGATGAGAGCACAGATGATATTGGAAACAGCATCATGAAAGCACTGGCTTGACACACACAACATCAATAACTAATGCACTGGGCACTAAACCAAGAAGTGTCCGCCCAAATTGATTTTCTTTCAAAGAGGGATTATTTTCTGTTTGGCAAGACCAGTATTGTGCTGTTTACTTTCAAAAAGAAAAAAACTATAATTTCCTATTCAGCACAAGCTTACGCAAAAGACTCTACAACAAAGCTACATTCCTTATCAATTCGAACCAGATGAAACCTCCAGCGTTTTTACCTCTACTTCTACCTTACTGTCTCTGTCCCTCCTTGCTTAACTACCTCCCCTACTTCCACTAAAACCAGTCTCACTGACAGAATGGAAAATCAGCCCTGCCACTACACATTAAAATACTTTCACAGCCTTTCAGCAGACTGTGAGCAACACAGAAAACCCCAGCTGGAGCATTCCTGTAGACCAGCACACAGCAGGCAGGGCACAATACACTGCACTGCAAAATAAACACAGCCAGTAAAGTGCTCTGTACTATTCACACATTTGAGGACTTCTACAAAAAATATATGGACATTAAGTTTTTATTCAGAGCGCTTCTGAGGCGGTAGATGACAAATCTCACCAGTTTCAGGGCAGAACCCAAAGGTCTTGTCCCTGTCGTAGTCCTCAGTGGTGGCACACCAGCGATAGCCATCATCCCTGCCTGTAGTGGTGCATGAGTCATAGTTATCTCCTTGGAAGTTGAAGGGGAATTTACATGGGGCACCATCTCCATTTCCACCCAGGGTAAACAGCACTGTATAACAAAAAGCAATGATTAAGTTGTTGTTGTTAAACCAATAACGTTACATTATAAAATGTGCAAAGACTAGCATCTCCATTTTTAGCGACAGAGCATTTATCACCTGAATAATTATACAAGATGGAGCTACTTGGAATGTTTAAAAAATTCAAATTCAGAAGAAAGATTTTGTCTTCTCATCAATACAAAGATTAAAAAACAGACAGCCCCAGCAGTAACAATGTGTTCTCATCATTTGAAACAACTTGGTACATGTGTACTTTGGCACTTTATTGTATAGGCTTGTGTTCATGTTCGTACCATGGACTGCAACATAACACAGATAAACAAAATGTTTCACAAAGCCCAGTGTTCTAAAGTGGGGCAATGAGTTGGAAAAGAAATATTCCATAATCCACTCCAAACAAAGAACAACACTTTCCTGGCATATTCTATAACCTACTTTCTTTCTTTCCAAAATCAGCAGAACAGATTTAAATATAGCTGGAATTTGATATGAATGATTGTTTTCCAGTTCACCACAGAACTGCATCAGTTCAGAAACAAGCAAATAGGACATGACATCCATGATGCCAAGGTCAAATCCGGGCCACCGCTTAAATTTATGCACATTTTTACCAAACAGACACAAAGACATTCTGAAGACAACCGCAGGATCTCACCACTGCACTTTATCATATTATTTTAGCCTGTACATATTAGTCATGCCTATGTTTTGTTCTTTTGTATTTATAGCTGATGTTATTGTTATTATTTTTATTCTATTTTATTTGTAGGTCTTATTCTTATGCCTTGTACAAAGATAGCACAGTTTACCAAAGTCAAATTCCTTGTGTGTTCAAGCATACTTGGCCAATAAAGCTGATTCTGATTCTGAGGATCCACTTACATTCATGTGGGCAGAAGCCATATTTGCCCTCGTCATCAAAGTTGTAGGTGGTTGAGCACCACAGGAAGCCGTCGTCACGGCCCTGAGGTGTACAGCTGTTGTATTCAGTGCCCATGAACAGGAAGGGGAATTTACAGAATTCTCCATCAGCGTTTCCAAACTTCACCTTCACCACTGTTTAAAAGATGATATCAAGATCACATTAATATGTTTCTACTACAAACCCTTCAGTGGCATCTAATTCCACAAACTAATGTAAAGCTAACATAATGTTCAATATGGTACAGTCTTACCCAAACTACAAGTAAATAAATTATATCAAGACAGTGAAGGCCCGTTTTAAAAATAGGCTTTAAACATGATCAGCAGGTCAGAAGAAATATTCATATGATTTACTGTAAATTGAATAAAACAAGTAGAGACACTGACATAAAAAGAGAGTTTAATCCAAGTGGAAGGAAAAAGAGGTTCAATAGATTATTACTGAATAAATGATGAATTAAGACAAGTTAATCGATATTATAGGAGACTGTTCTGGCCAATGTGTTGGCAAGAGAGTTTTCATCAGGCTCAGGGTGGATCAGGTTTGATTTATTAAGTGCCAAAAAGTTAAAAACATAAACAGATATTGGAGCCTTGATACTAAACGTTAATTTTTGTAGATAAAGTTTCATCGTTACCTTGGCCATCTCCCAGAGTCCACTGCTCATCATCATCAAAGTGGGAGTCTCCCCCGATTCCTGGTCCTGGTGCAAAGGCATGAGCCAAGAGGCCATCTTTGCCATCAAAGGGATAACCATCTCCATGCTCTGTGAATAACACAATTTAATATCAACATTTAAAAACCAAATATCAGAAGTTACCTTTTTCGGGAGCATCCTCCAAAATATCAAAGTAATTATAACATGATATAAAAGTTTGCATGAATCAAAACATCAAAATATTCATTACTGTTTTTCTTCCAGAGAGTATCGTCAAATATCTTGTGAGGTGGCTGTTTTATGTTTGTGTGCCTCTATAATTATCAGGTTCTTTCTCAACCGGGTCAGCGAAGGCGACACAAATATTATGACTCTGTGAGTAAATATCAAATAGCTTATTTAGTTGGTTTAAGCAGAATTACCCATGTGAAGAATAACTATTACTTTATAGATAAATGTAGCTTGGCAGGATGCACAGTGTGGTTTGTTGCTCCTTCAACCTTAGCAAACAAAGCAGTGAATGTCTATACAAATGTTGCTTAACTTGGGTTTTATTCATCCTGTTTGATGTGGTGCAACATCTCATTATCATGCATTAGCTAGAAAACTTTAAAAACTCACTAGTGAAAACCGGATTTTGTTTTCAACTAATTTCTTCATTACACCTGAATTTATATCCTACATTAAGTGAACCTTTTAAGTGTGGTTAAGACCTGCTTATGCCTCCCAATAACACAGGGATCATCTTCAAATGGGTAAAGCTAACTATGGTTATATGTTGTGTCTCATGTTGTTACTGTCTGTGTACACGACATACCATTGCGGCCAAAATTAATCATGATGTCAGCCTCTCCATCCATAAGCCGGGTGAATGTGAGTGGAGTGACGTCACTCCAGACTTTGAATGCTCTGAAGAAAGCATCGTTTATGACTTCCTCATCCAGATCAGGAGTGTATCCAAGGATTCTAAGGGGGGCCAGCAGAGAGTCAGTTTTCAGTCTCAATCAAGACAAAGAAAGTAATGAGGATAAATGGGATACAAGGTGTTTTAATAGGAGTAGTCATATCATATGTTTTTTTCTCTTTTTAGGTCCAAGTAAGCAGCACATATGACAGTCTCCAAATCATCTGTTGAAAATGGCTTCTGAATCATGCTCAGGCTCAAACCCTGTTATATGCCTGACTGCTCGGTCCTTTCTTTAAAAAGAAAAACGTCTAAGATCTCTTGGTTGTTATTGTTTTTGGCTCACTTTCTTCCTTACAAACACACAAGCAGACGGGATGGAATGATCAACCTACACAAAACCGCTGATATAAATAAACCAATTCCACATTGTTGTAAACCTCAAAGAGAAGGAAAACAAAGGACCTGACACATACTGTGCAGGAATGCTGGTGTAAGCAGGACACAAGATGCAAGCGCCCAGTAGTGACTGTGGGATGGGGGTGGGGTGGACTGGGTTGAGGAGGGGAGATGGGAGGGGGGGGTCAGGCGGGGCCAAACTGTGATCCATGTCTCAAAGCAAACACACTGTGGCTTCGTATTTATTCGTTTGTGCACTCATCTCTCTCTGCTTCAGGACTTACAGTCAAACTTGAGGATTGTAGTGACGCAGACAGATTCAAAGTGGTATTGCCCAACACTTCTGGTTTGATTTATGGACAGCAGGGGTCAAGTTTGTTAACCTATCTGTGACCTGCATACACCATGATGATGAGATCAATGCAGTACATGGCAAACAGCTCTGTTGGAGTTACCCTTTTTTATGGATCATACTGGAAAAAAAACTTCCATTACGTCACTTTTCAATTGAACTTATCTAGAGATGGAATTAATTTTGACTCATTCCTATTATTTCAACTGTGCATTAATTTAACTGCAGGACAATTGAATGCTTCTTTACAGTAACTGTATGTATCCTCTGACCTGTAAGTGATGTCTTTCTTCTGCCACATCGGCTTCCTGTGGAAGAAGTTGTAGTTGGCCACATCTGGGACACCACAACGGGGCTTTTTCATTATCTCCACAGTTGTGGCATCAATCTCTCCAGTTTCTTGCAGAGTGAAGAACTTTTGCATTTTCTTCAGGGTGTCTTTGAGCACCATTAGGTTACATCTGTCTTGTGGGCATCCATAAAACTTATTCAGATAGTGCTAAGGGGAGAAAATGAAATGACACAAACAGTTTGTCACTCTAAAATTAAGCTTACCTATAATATTATTGAAGTAAAACAACGAATAACATGCAAACGATTCCACACTGTACTATTTTTTTCACAACAAACTACTTCACAGCTGACTGACCCAATTTGAAATAGTTTTTTTGGAAAACAAGCCAATAAACTTACCAGAGCAACTTCTTTGTCTGTTCTGGGACTATCGTCTCCTGGAAACCTGATAATAGGCGAAGGGGCTGCATATGTAGCTTGAAAGACGATGAACTGTAAAACGAACACTTTTAGAACAATCCGACGAAAGCTAAATATCGTCGGAAAGCCCATTTTTCCCCCCTTCAATAAAAAGCTAATTGCTGTGAATGTCGCTCCCTCTTGTTTGCAGTCTTTTCAGTCCGCCCGCTTGTGTTGCCAGTGCTCTTCTGCAGGATTTCTTTTTCTCCTTAACGGGACATCCTGCACTTCGGCTCTATGAACTTTCCCAGTTCTGCTTGCACATGCACTTTTTCCCCACAGCGGTCTGCGCACTCTCCAGGTTGGGAAAGAGGAGCGGAGGAGGGGGCAAGCACAAAACACAGTCATAATCTCATGCTTACCCATATTTTTCATCTTTTTTTTTCCTTTGAACTTGAGAGAAATCAATGGGAAGGATTTCTAGAAGCGTCACCAGTAAGTGGTGCCATTGTGCCTATTAAAAAGGCCATGGAAGAACCCTCTTGGATGCGCCTGTTGCGGATTAAACATTATAAAGTGCCGACTGTGGTCCGTAAATATGATAAAACGCCCTCTGGGTGCCCTCTTAGTTGAAACACCTTAAAACAAATGTGTTCCCAGTGAATGAAACATAAAAAGGTGTTGGCTATTCTTGTTGCCCTTCCAGTAAGTGAAATGTCAAATAGTGCCTTTCCAGTAAACATAAAGTAAAAAACAAACATGTTCCCTCTGGAGTGCCCTCTCACGTGCCCTCTGTGCATCTATAGAATGTCATAAATATCCAACCCTTTATAACATATGTTTGATTGTCATACTAGGTTTTTGTGAGTTAAGGTTAATACTCTTGAGATTCTTTTTATAATGTGTTGAATCAGTTGGGGTCATGCATTTCTGTAAAATGAAAAATAACTTTAAATCTAAGTAGCATTCCTTGTTTAATCAAGTTTGTATAGGAAATTGGAAGCTCCTTTTACTCAATTAAATTTCATCTTCAAACTATTACATAAACATTCACCAGAACGCAGGGATTTAAGTGCAAGATGCTCAAAATGACATGTTTCTCCATGTTTTCTTTCTTTCACCCCTGCTCCTCAAACAGCCTGAGTGTGCCACTGTGGGGTGAATGGCTAAGGGCCCTGAAGCCTCCCTGAATAAACAAATCCCCTTCAAGTTTCCCCTACCCCTAATTTATATTATTGTGTGAAGTAGACATCTATGCCATATTTTTATTGGTGGTGGGGTGTGGGGGTTAACATAAGCATAAATCACACTCAAGGCTTGTTATCAGCAGGTAGGTTCATTGAAGTTTCAAATATGTGGCCTTGTCATTTCTGGAGTGTCACAGCTACTTGACTGATTATTGGCTGCTTCACTGAATGATACTTGTAGCTTACTCCAGCAACAAAGATGCTAACTGTGGACATCCTGATGCCAAACATTTCACTGATAAGACAATGAGGAGGACTGTGAAGCAGAGACCAGTCTTAACAGCGACTTTATTACTGTAAGGATGTGTTGTACGCTGAAAGTGAGCAACTTCTGTTCTTTGACATATGCGACTCGAGCAGACGACAGCTATAGCAGGAGATGTGATGCGTTGATTCCTTATAAATGTCACCATGAAGTATTCCACTGTAGCTGAAGTAGTGTGTAAATCCACAGATGTGACTCTTATTTGAACTCTGGCTGGTTGTGTGTTTGTGTGCATTTGATTAGTCACATAATAATATCCTAAATGAGAGTTCCAGCTGGAATTCTTTGGTTTGCCTTGATGTTGGCGCCCCCTATGGACAAAGCATGACCAGCATCCTGCATTCATTATCAGTCAAACATATTACAAGCTGAATCTGGAAAATGTCAACACAGTCTATTCACCAGGCTGTTGCTGACTTTGCAGTTATAACAATCAACAGCCCAAAAATCCTGCTGTTCTGCAGTAATATCATCTGTTATTGTTTAGAAATCCCAGCAACTTCTGTTAACATTCCAACTTTCAGCTCCCTGATGACAACTAACTGGCAAATAATCTTAACCTTTGCATAAAGAATGAAAAATGAAATCCAAAGTTTCCCCCATATTTTGTATTTCATAAAAAGTGGTTGCAACTGGCTTGGTTGCAAGAAATTGTTGAATTTTCTAAATGTGCAGGTTTTTTTCTAGCCTAGAAATACCAAAAGTAATTGATTGCTTGTCCTTTATCCCGCATTTTCACACTGTAGAGTCCGAAAACATCTGAACATTATCATATATGAGGAACACATCGGTGAGAAAGGACCTTGTTTTCTTTCCCTGCAGATAATTACATTTTATTAACACCTGAAGGAGAAAATTTGTCATTTCACCATCCCAGTAAACTCATTAAATCATTCAAGACACTGAACTATGACCTTGATGTAACGACAACATCAGTAAGCATACTACATGTCCAGTGGAGAAACACAGAAACATCCAGTTGTCGACAGGCCAAATGTTATATAAAGTGATATATTGACATCTGGTGGTGGGATGTGAAAAAGTCACCTCAGTCACATTTAACTGAAAGCAGACACCTGCCACATTATTTAAATGTATCATTTTCCCCTTACATTTTTGTACTGTTCTGTTCATTAGTTTTGTGATGCAATAGCTAATATTGCTCATGGTGAATTACTATTTATGTACGTCAATTCTAACCTTGAGGGACAATTAATCAAACTGAGGAGATTTCTGTCACTCTACCTCAGCACATAGGTTTCATAAATTACAGTGCTCACTGGAGATAACACAGAAATATTTGAACAAGAGTGCATACGTCTTTGCATTTAAAATATTTACAGATGTTAGGACATTTAATCCAATGCACTGGAAACGTAGGTATTAAGTTAAACCAGCATCTGCTGCAATGAGGACTATAGCCCCTGACAATCCGGTTCCTCTTTTACATGTCTTCTATATTTATGTACCAGATGTACCAGGAGCATGCTATACGTTTACTTTGCTGTGTGAATATGCTCTCTGGTGAACTCTGAATGAAACTTCAGTAACAATCCTTTATATTTACAACCCCATTTACAAAAAAGTTGGAGTGCTGTGTAAAATGTGAATATAAACAGAATAAGATGATCTGCTAAACATTGAAACCCTATACATAATTGTTGAGTTCGTACAATGAGCAAGAATTGGAAAATATTCTACTTTTAAAATTACATCAGTTCATCTCCTCACTTCCCAGATGCTTACAGAGTGTTGTTACGGCTGTATGTTTCAATGAGGTGTCTTCCCCTCCCAACTTTTATGAGTCACTTTTTCCCTGCAGGTGAATCTAATTAAGACAACAAGGTTTACCTGGTCTTGGGCCTTTAAAAGCCCACTGCTGCCTGCACTAGTGGAGAGGCATTTGGTTTTGGGACTGCTGCGCTTCTGGTGCTCATTCAGAGGAGACAGCAGGGCAGCAAACTTGTGTTGTGTTGGTTGTATTTTGTTGATATAGTTCTATTTGATCTTTCTTCACTCTTTTAATTACTTTTATAAAAATATTTTTAAGGTGTGATTTCATTTGGGTCATTTTTGTGGATTGTTTTCATATCAAATTAACATGAAGCTGCTTAACTTTTTTTTAAACAGGTTAATGGTATAAATTAAAATAGGGCAAAAATAAATAACAAAAACTCCTTTTTGAAACATTCATTTAGTTGACTTTGTGTTTTTGCGTTTTTTCATCTCTATTTCAGTTATCACGTTCTTTTTACATTTATGAATAATATACATTAATTGATTGGCTATTTTTTCCCAGTTACTTTTCTAATTCCAGCTCAAGATCTGAACAATGTTGTTCTCACACTTTTTGAGTGAGAGAGAGAATTGAAAGAAATTGTTGTGAATTAGTCAGTGGATGTGGCAGCGAAGATCTATCTGCATCATTGCCCTCTGGTGGCTGAAACACTTCCAGCATCCCCCTCTGCTCTGAGACCCGTGGAGTCTGTCTTCTTTACTGACTCATAGTCTAAGAGATTTAGGATTTACTGTAACTCCCTTTGACATCTCTTTGTTTCCGCTCTCATATGCTGTTCACAGTAATCCACTATGACTCTTTAATAGAGAAAGCTGAATGACTTTTTTTGCAAAGACATCTGACAGATGGATTGCTCACAAACAGGATTTTGTGGTCTATCTAGCAAAGCAATTTCCCTTCCCTTTAGCCAGAGTACAGTTAATTTTTCATAGCAGGGGTTGCTGTTGCTGGTTGCAGAGTGAATTTAACATCCATTTGCCAACAATATCCAGGGCCTGTCACTTTGGAGCAGGAGCTTTATTTCATGCACTGATACATGCTGCCATCTCCTTCGACTGACACACTCACAGTGATCTCTAGCAGAGCTGGGGAACAGAATGGCTACCTATTAAATGTACATGGGCCTGCCTCTCCAAATACAGAAAATGCTGAGATGTGAGAAGTTGAGCCACAGCTACAGTAATTGAATGCCTTTGTGCATATGAATGCAATTTTGCAGGCGAAAGTGGCATAAAGAGATTGTGCAGATAAGCTTTGATTTGCATGTAAATTGTTTTCCTTTTTCTTGCCTCCCTTGAATGCTTAAGCATCGTCTGGATGGGAGCACCTCACAGTGCGTTTGTTGTTCTGATGAAACACTGCTTTTTAACAAAGTGTGTCTTGTTGCTCTTGATTGCATGTGCATCTCTTCCATTTGTATTGTTTATTGCTGAGCTTTAAACACAGTCATTGTTCCATGCACTGTAAAACACAAGTAGAGCTGATGTCTACTTCTGGGTTTATTTTATTTATATTAAGTATAAACAGCATATATAGATATTCATACTGTTCATGTCAGCTTCTTAACTGATGTTTTCTTTCGGTTTAAATAACTTGAAGGATTTCTACATCTACACATGCACCTAAATGCAGTGCTGCAATCTGCTCGCTCTTGTCCTACACCCTTCAAACTCATGTCATTAATTATGAGGATGAGCCGCTCTCTCCAGCATGCCAGCATGGCCTCCTCTTGCAACTGGGAATGGGACATCCTGGACATAGAGGCCAGTTGTATCATGGCTCTCCAGCTGGCTCTGGATCTTCAGAACCACTGATTGACCCCGGTCCAGCTGAACAGACCGCAGCCCTGGATGTCGCCCTCTCTTCCCTCTCTGGCTCTTGCAGGGACCCTGACAGATTCTCTGATGGGTCATCAAACCAAACTGCCCGTATGTCTGGCGAGCACCAAGGTCATGAATGACAAATATATCAGAGTCCCACTGCTTAGCTCCTGTCCTCTCAGTCCAACTCTGAGCTGCTCTCAGTGCTTTAGGGGATAATGTGTGTAATGTTCAGTGCTGCCTGAAACCACAGTTAGCCTGGGTGTGTAGTTAATTCTGACACTGAGTGGTTTAGAATCAGTCTATTGGCATTGTTTGTTTTATGCACTATGCAGGAGTAATTAAGCAATGGTTGCTGAGTGAATGAATGCAGCAACAGCCCTGTCAATAAATCTGTTTCAAGATAACTTAATTTGGCTAAGCACTGTGTTACAGAACACTGTGACACATATTATATCACTCGGTTTGAAACATTCGGATGATGAATTATTGAGCATAAATCCATTATCTTGAACATATTTTATTTATGAATGCACCAAGACACTGGAGGACTTTAACACTGCAGGGTAATTATTGTTCCACATTGTGTCACCACTCTTCTCTCCGATGCAACTGCCAGAGCAAACTGCAATGAATCAAAGAAATGCAAGATTTTGATTGACATTTTGTGTGTGCACAAGGCCCAAAGCGACATTAGCTGAATTGCTTTATTTAATGCTTTCTCGCTCATTCTGTTTCTCTTTTAGCGCGCCTTGTAAACACTGATGCAATAATGCATTCCATTATACGGAGGAGAGGAGATGAGTGTCTCTCGTGGCTCTTCTCCATCTCAATAATAGGTCAACAGCTGTATTTAAAAAATTAATCACATTCTTGGCAGTTGCAAAGGTTAGCCGCAGCACTCTGAGATGCAATATTGGAAGCTCAGATCAGCGGCAAATCTCAGCGGGGATGAGGAAGAGTTGCCTTTGATGAGTACAGCATGTAAATGATTTGTGTGTGTTTATAGGACACGGGGCTGGCCCTGCCTCACTCCAAGACAGCGTTGTCGGCACCACTCTGTGGCAGAGGCTGGCAACAGCGGATGGAAACAAGCAACAGAGGGGAGGGCTGACCCTGCTACAGCACTTCACAGTTTGTTCTCTCTTACAGCTGAATGTTTCTCTTTCCTTTTCTTCGTGCAGTCTGTCTCTCTTTCAAAATAACTTTTGACAATCAGTTTTTCTTTCTTTATTCATACTTCTGGAGACATTTTTTAGAAAAAGTGTCCGACATACATTAAAAGAGCATGCTAATGTGCTAATGCGGCATGTTTCATACACAAATTTCCTCACAGGTTGAAAGTGAGCTTTAACAGTTTGTTCTAACATCTTTGTACAATTCTCAGAACAGCTTATTTTAATGTTGTATTTCTTTATTGAGACACTCGGTCTGTATCCGTGATGTTTCAAGAAAACTAAAATATTGATGCCCTTCGCTCATCAAAAACAAATGACTCAAAGATACTTAGAGGAACGAGGATACCAGGGGCGATTCTAGGATCGGATGTTTAGGAGTGCTGAGTCGGGCAAGATACATTTGACTGTTTTGTATATTGTAATGTAACTTCAATTCCCACATTTGTGAAAGAAAAGTATAACACTTTTTGGGAAAGTCTGTGACTATCCAATCTGATATGGGTTATTTAAATGCTAAGCCACAGCGAAATAGAAATGGATTAGAATCATAAAAGAAACATATGGTAACCCTAATTTTTTGGGGAAAGACGACTCGTTTTGATGCAGCAGCTCCTCAACATATACATAAACAGTGTGTATGTTTCTGCAGTAAACCAGCCCCCTATAGTGAGTACCAACAATACCCAAAAATTTACATTGGAGTTACTTTTTGGACTTTCATTTGAAATGCAATGTACAACATATAAAACGCAGTAGAGCTGCTGTATTTTTGTTGTTAAAATATTACGTTTCAACCAAGTACTGTATGGTTTTGAAACTTTTCTAGCTTGTTAAAAGGACATACAGTTAACAAATAAAATAAAATCTCTCAAATTGTAGGGGTGCTTGGATTCAATTTAGAGGGGCTTCAGCACCACCAAAAATGGGCTAGAAACACCTATAGAGGATGAATGTCTGCATCAAATTACTAAAATATTCACAGTGGTATTTGAGTACCTTGGCTATCGCGTGTTGTGCACAAACTGACACTTTGGGATTAATTTTTCAGCAGTGATCTGATTTGGCTGTTACAGGAAATGGATAGTCTTGATAAGTCATGAACATTGTTACCTGGATAGTTGGATGAAGATGAAAAAAACAATGCATGATGTAAGGAAGTGAAAGGAGTGTTGAAATGTTCTGTCTGTGTGGTGCTCCTGACAGCTCCGAGAGCTGTGCCACAGATTAGTAATTATGCTGTTTGCATTTGTCAGCTTCAGAAACGTCTGTCTTTCTAGAAGCTGCTTTTAGCTTATGAATTAGTAAACCCTACAGTAAATATGACTTCACCCTAATGTTCATCCTTCATTGGGACAAATTATCTTAAAATAGTTTGTCTTGGAATATAAGGGTCCCACCTCAGTTCATTCATTAACATCATTTTTTATGCTAATGGTGATTTTTTTTTTTTTTTACTCTTCTCCTTGGAGTGTAATTAAGAATGAAAAAACAATCAGAAGATAAATAATTGTCCATTAAAAGAGAATGAGAATAATACTTCCAAAACAACAAAGACCCTTTGGGAAATCAGATTCACTTACATCTCCTTTCAGTCATTAAAAGCAACCAGGCCTGGCAACATCCTTCCTGGCTCCTTTAGCTCAAAAAACTTCCTGTTTCATCTTCATTTAGTGGCTTTAGATATCAGACAAGAGCAGTACATGTACATGTGATAAATACATCAGTTTGAGGATACTGCAGCAAAGACAGTCAGGCAGAAGAGGCCTTGAGTACCTTGTCTCTCAGGGTCAACAGGTCTTCATTAACAAAAGTGTAGTACACACAGGTAAGGAGCTTATGTGGGTGTACTACACTTAAACAGACTAATAAGGAGAATTTGATTAGTTTCAGTGTTATTCTTTTGGGCACGCCTGCTTTACCTAACACAGCCAACTTCAACAGCTGGACTCAATCTTTTCTCTTTCACTTCCTACCCTCTAAATTCCAACACATGTCATAGGTGAAGTGACTCAAACAAATCTCAGTGGTCATCTTACTGATCCTGCTTCCTGGAAGATAACAGTCCTGACTTTAAAGCTCAACAGGTCATTGGCTGTTATGGTTTAGGCCCACCGTCACAAATTCCTCACAAAAGTGAATTTCCTACACCTTGTCAATAACAAGCTCAATGTCACCTCTGAAGGCGAGGGAGCATGATTCAATAAAGTTTCTCTATTTTCTGTTTGACCTCTCATCACCCTGTTAGTAAAGAAGAGTAGAATTACAGATTGTTTTCTTACAGCCTCTCTGTAAACACACTGGACTATCATCTTTTACCATGTGATAACACAGCTCAGCCAGGATGAAGCTCTCACTGCTTTAGAATAAACATGTTTCTTATTTAAACCATTAACTGGCTTTCCTACTGATCCTCTGGCTCTGTAAGATTTTTTATTCTGATTTGTCAAAACCTCTTGACAACCCCTCAACAACGGTTATTAACTTTCACTAACATGAGCAACACCAGAGGCAAACTGATCACAGGTCATGTCAAATCAATCCGTGGAAAAGAGTTCCGGCTCATTTTGCTTCTGCTTGTTGACACCATAGACCGTAATATGAGGTAAAACTGTTAGTTTGTGTTAGCACTACATTGGTAAACAATGTGGCTAAAATGTTAGTTTATGTTAGCATGCTATATTGGCAGGCTAAACAGCACAGACATTTTCAAATTGGATCCTGTCAAGCAATATTAGCAATGGTGGCGGAGCAGGTGAGTGCAACTTTAGGTTACCTGTCGTACAAAGAGGTTGATAGCAGCAGTGATGAAAGATGTGACATTTGCCTTGTTTATTTTCAAAGGTGTGTGAACTAGTGCTGGGTGATACCACACTATTATGATTCGATACGATACCGATTACTTTTTTGGCAATTTATTCAATACCAAAACCTCAGTGATACGTTTTTTTAAAATAAAATGCAAACCTTGAAACACAAGTCCCATGACAAATACTGTTGATTTAAAAACTTTGATAAGCAAATCCTTTGCTGGCCTTTTTTAAACAATGAAATACATTTAGAAAAACACATAAATAATAAATAATCACCATCCTCTATATAAATTATCTGAGTGGAAAGCTTAAAACAGCCTCTTCACCATGACTACTGTTAAAATGACACTGTGATCATGATGTCTCTGAATTTGTCGGTCCAAAACTTTGGATTAAGTTACCCTAAAAGAATCAGAAGTGACACATGCACTTTTATTTCGCATTTATTAATTAGTATCAATGTTTTATTAGAGTAATCAATACTCAAATGAGCAGCATGTAAATAGCGATACATAGATACCACAGAATCGATACGCCCAACACTAGTTTGAACTGCTGAGCTCAGAGAAGAAGTAGAGTTGTATGAAGGCAGTTTAATATTAAATAGACCACAACAGGGAAAATCCATTGCTAGCTGCCATGGAATCTCTGGGACTATTTTTTAAAAACTGTATACTTGAATAATTTTCAAATCATGAAATTATCTTTTAATCAAGGTTCTTTATTAACGTGTTTGTATTTCAAGTTAGTAGCCAGGTAATAAGTGGTATAATTTATGGTTTTGCGTCAGGGTCTTGTCTCACCCTGTTGGGATTCTATTTCCCATAACTACCTGTTACCATTCATTATCCCTTTCACAGCAAATAGGCCTGTACAATATAAGGATGATCTGGGTGTGTGGTTGCACTTGCTATTGAATGTTGTACACTCTACCTGTGTTCTAAAATGGTTTCTGAAACACTTTTGAACATCATAAATGTTGATCTTTTTACCAAAAGCCTCTGTCAACCGTATTCTCACTATGATCTTAAGCTGTTATTCTTTCTCAATTGTCAGTTGCTGCCAAATCCAGACCATCTAATGAGTGTAGTCAATTGTTTTTTTAAGGCTTTATCTGCTTGGCTAAATTTTTGCATGAAGAGTGTGATTGCGCCTAGAAGTTACCTTTAAAACCTTTTTCCTGTTTTTTTTGCAGTTCATGTGTTTTTGTTGCAAAGTGTTATTGCATTGGCTCATATTGTGATCATTACAGTTTGATTAATTATGCAGCAGTAATAACTATATCATGATTGAATTTTAGATAATCATTTAAGCATAAACGTTGAGTAGGCCTGTCAGGCTCAGCTTCTTGGCTATGCCAAAAAAAATACAGTAAGTCACAGTCACACTTGCTGATGTTTTCATTATTTTATTTTGGTAAATTGTTAAATGTCAATACAATAAATTGAATTTCATATTCTTTAGTTATGACTCAACATCTTTTTGTATCTACAATGAGGTTGTCTGACTGCTTTAAAACTCCTGGTATTAGTTATGGCTCCATTGACACGAGTCCAGTGTCTAGACTGGACTGCATGAAAACAGCTTTGTTGTGCAACGTCGCAGCAGAGGTGTGAGCGATGTATGAGCCAGTGTTCAGGCGATGGAAGCCGTGCCTCCCCTTATTGCCGCTACCTGTGATCTGAGTCTAATAGGGTCGTGTCTGCAGCCCGTTGGCTCCCCATGTGTTTCAAGTACCGGATAGCATGCACGTCTCTGTCCATGTTTGCAGGATATTGAAAAAGATCTTTGTCAGGAAGCTGAGGCCACGGGCCACTGGGGAGCATGTGATCGTGCTGCTCCTAATTACCATATCACCTTTCAGTCTCCATCCTAATAAACAACAAAGTCAGATGTCTGATGGGTAACACTCATGCCACAGATTATATTGCTTAACCTTATAAGGAGTAGCCAAAGATAAGGGATCTCTGGGTAACTTACATTTTCAACTAAAGTGTATACACTGTGCCTTAGAATGGTTCATGCACATGGCAGGGGGTAGCATATCGTCCTTAAATGCATTGTGTTACCAGCATTGAAATGTAACCAGAAATGAATAAGTGCACAAGGTACCTTGTTGCTATGCAAACCAGATGGATGGCTTAAATTTAATTTATATAATATTCCCCATAGAATGATTTGTATTACTAGGGATCTCGGTGGGAATATTCGGCCTATAAAGAAATTGACTTTGTCTCTTTGCTAAGCACACCAATGCATCAAGCTCTCACCTCTGTGATAGATGAATCATATTTGATATTACGCAAGACAAATGTATTCATATTGCATATTTTTCTAATTTTTTCCTGTCGGACCATCTGTGTGTATTACGTCTTACCAAGATTAATCCGCTGATCCTATTGGGATAGAGGGCAGGTGCTTTTCTTTTTTTTTTTTTCCCTTACACGCAATAGTAAGTAAGAGCTGATATCAAAGCATAATCCACAACATTATATTTCATATCTTTGTAATGTATCAGGGACAGAGATTTCCACAACTGGGCCATATTGAGACCTGATTTATTCCATATTATTGGTTTGTGTGTGTGTGTGTGTGTGTGTGTGTGTGTGTGGTGTGTGTGTGTGTGTGTGTGTGTGTGTGTGTGTGTGTGTGTGTGTGTGTGTGTGTGTGTGTGTGTGTGTGTGTGTGTGTGTGTGTGTGTGTGTGCGCGTGTGTGCGTGCGTGCGTGCGTGTGACTGAAGAGCGACAGAGAGAAAGAGAGAGAGAGCATTAAGACTATCAAAAGGGGGCAGACCATGACCAGAAAAGTCATATGTGGAGCTTTGTGATTATCAATGACATATGAAACAGTACTTTGTGACCTTAGATCAGTGTGTAGAATTATTTCAGCATTATGACCCAAGCCTGGATTAGAAGGAGGAGGGTGAACCAGGATGAGACAGGGGCCTATTAGACTGGGGAGACAAGGGTGAATGTTGACCTCCCTGTTGATTCCATCCATCTTTTTCTACAGAGATCGCTGGATTACCAGTGGATCACTTTGGTCAACTGAGGTTTTTTTTAAATGTGCTTTATAAATAAAGTTTGACTTGGATTATCTGTTCATGAAATAACATTTGATCTTCCTCTACACCTTTTTTCTTAACTTCAGTTGCTCTGTGGGGTTTGATTGAAGTTAAACAATAATGTACACAGACAATACTCACCTAGCCCGCTGTTAGGTCCGTTACAGCCACTGTCTTACATGTGCCCTCCTAAATTCACTGATGTAGAAGACTTGTCTTTAGTGAGGCGTTAGACAGGATGAGTGGATACCCACACAGATTACAAACTAGTGTTAATGATCGGCCTGTCAGGCTGACTCTGTATTGCTTAATCTCCTAGTCCTGCTGTACATGATCAAAGTAATGCAAATGCAATGAGGTATTGATTTCTACAGCATCCCAGCTCAAGCACTAAAATTACTCCTTTTACTGCTACACACACTCGCCATCCACATCTCAATTCAAGGATCTGTTTGGATTTTAACAACCTGACACACGGCTGGTCTAGTCTAATAAGATCAAAAGGGGTTATTGCAATATATTTAAAAAAATACAAAGCTATCTTACTTGGTGTTTTATTGCAGGCCAAGTCAGCCAACAATCAGGACCATGTCCAGACTTTTTAAAAGTGGAGTGGCCCAACTGGGACACTGATTTATGCAGGACTCGCATTAGGGAGTGTGTGCTCAAACAGCATTTATTTTCATTGACCTATGTTTTATTCCTGTGTATAATTTTTGACAATAAAGACTAACAAAATGGAGAAGCAAACCTTTAATTCTTCCAGGTCTGCTTTTTAAAGGACCCCAAAAGACAATGTATTTCAAAAGTAAGTACTAACAGTAAGAATGTGCTACGTAATGAAAAGATCAATAGTGGTTCAGGATTTTGGGATGGCATCAAGGGTGGCCAGATATCAAGGGGGAGCAAAGCCACCCTTGGCCACCCTTCTTGGACCTGCCCCTGCTTTTTTACATTTTTAAAATCTGTATCTCATTGATCTGAAAGTTGTTATTTAAAGATCAGGGGATTAAAAAGATAAAGAGCTCAAACAGATGGTTTCCTATGACATTCTGTAAAGGTTAATCCTGTCAACCATTCACATAACCAGCTTTTGACACATTGTGACACACAGTCTTGTAAAAGTTACATTCTGTTTGGTATCCATCATCACCTCTGTATACGCTGTAAAGTCTGGTCTTAACACATCATAGGCTGTCCCTATATAAAGAGGTCATTGCAGAGAGTGAGCTGTTATTGATGCTGTTTTGATCAAGAGATCTGAATTTGCTTACAACCCTTGCTACTACTCACAAATGAATGTTACTGGCTGGGAGAGAAACCCATTTAAAGTCCTATTCTTGAAATGTGAGCAGCCACGGTGAACTCTTGGTCACAATGAAACATGGTGATTAAGACAGCCAGCGGGAGATGAAAATGAATTCCTTCAGCTCTGAAGAGGTGCTGTATGGAATTGTCACAGGTCACCCTCCAGGCGTCTGGCGTGTGCAAAGTAATTCATCCAAGGCATTATCCCAATAATGATAAATTTCAAGCATTATGAGTTGGGATGTTTCCTCACACAAGACTGTAAATGATATTTAGGCAAAAGGTCCTTGGATCATTTGCCTCTTTTTTAATTTATCATGTGCTACTCTTGTAGACTTAATCCTTTTAATCTTCCTAAGCAATTTGCAATGCAGGGAAACACAGTTGAGTCTTGGTAGGCCTCTATGGCACAAAATGCTGTGCTATTTATGTTATTTATTTCTTTAATAATATTTTCTCTCTCCCTCTTTTTAACTACTTTTTAATGTCAAAATTAAATTCCATTATACTGAACTTCTTCAACCTTACTTTAACTGATTGTTATTTTTCCACTCAGCAGTAGAAGAAGCAAACTATTGTCATGTTTAGTATGTGCAATATTCATATCCTTTTGTTGGTTATCTGGTTATCAACAGCCCTTGAAAAGGGTAATTTTTTTTATCTGTCTTTTCTAAAAACACCTAATGTGACCCCAAATAATGCTTATAAATGTGTTACAAATTAATCATTACATTAAAACTGTGGACAAGAAAACCTAAGCCATGTGTTGAATAAAGCCAAAAGATGTTACATTGGGGTAAGCATGCATTGGGGTAAGCATTCATTTTTATTACAGGCTGTTTATTTTTGTATCAATAGTTTAAAAAACTTTATGTTTAGTGAGTCATGAATACTAGTATAGTGAAGTAGCAATACAGAAAACAATTATGTATATTTCCAAGCAAAAGCAGAGTTTGTCTTGCCCTCAACCCAATTGGATTGACGCATCAAAGGTATTACTGTTAAAAAAAACCCAACAACAAATATTTCAGCAACTCTTTTAAAAAATCTGACTAGGATGTTTGTCTTGAATGTGTAAATACTTTCATTCTTTCCTTCAATCTTTTGATATATCAGATTCTTCAAGAAAACTTTAGTTTTGTAAAATACAATATCATCCAAAGCCCCTAAAATCCTTCGTTTTTATCTTTGGCACACAGTATAATAACTTGTGCACACAAAGTAAACCAGTATCACCTTATGGGACTGTAGCAGCTCATAGTTATAGGCTTTTTGTTGAATTAATTAAGTTTGAGAAAAAATTTGTATGGTAGTTTTCATTCACTGTAGCTTTCTTAAGGAACATAGTCCACTTCATCTCAATCTACTGTTACAATAAAGTATAATACTTTAAACTTGTGTGAGCATGCAGGGAGATGAATAGTGTTTTATTGTCTTTTATTTGTAAAACTTGATTGTGCAGCAGACTCATCATAACTTTTAGAACAGTTTTGTTGATGTAGTTTGATAAAAAAAAAAAGTATTCTTTACTATAGACGCCTATCATGTGACATTACTGTTTATTAGTCTTGTATTATTATAGGCTTGAAATCTTTTCAGCAAAGCTGTCTGCTCGACTGAAACCTATATAGTGGCTGTGCATGTGTGTGGATGGCACCCTTCAGTTTTCTAATTGATGACTACTGGGCGCAGTCCGACGGAAGCAGTCAGCTGGCAAACACACGGGAGGAAACTACTGCCAAGACAGCTTTTTCTATCAGATTGCTCTTTGAACTTCAGGCTTATGAGCTGCTGACAAACTCAGACTCTGCATGGCGGCATACTGCAGTGCCCCTTGCCTTCCTTCCTCTACTCAATCCTTGAGACCTTGTGGAATCTACAAAGTCAACACTAGTGTCTCAGGAAGGGAAATATCCTGCTGTTTTGCCCTCACAAATGTGTGCAATCTCTGGCGCACTGTGATTCCGACTTAACTCTAAATGGAAACAGTGTTGTTTCTTTTCTTTCATGCCACCACCTAGCAGCAGAACAGCGTGTCAGACCACTTTCCTCTGGATAATTTCAGACATGAGAGACCCGTTTCAGCCCTCCCTGGCCCCCCTTTTGCCTTCATGGCCTGGCCTTCATTAGGCCGGCTTATTGGTTGCACATGGCTAAAGTGGACCGTGCATTATCCACACGCGAAAGGTGCTGGGGAAATTGCTGAGTCTTCTGTCATAAGACAAGTACTGAAGGTGATTTCCTTGGCTTGCTTTGCACGCGTGGTCTGGCGTCAGTCCGGTGGCAAGGGGAATAATGAGGCTTAGAGGGAGCAGGCCTTTAAGCCTTGAAGGTCCTTATGCTTCAAAGAAAACTGATATCTACTGTGGGCCGGACACGGAGCCCTGAGGGATCTCTGATGCCATCCTATGGGAGATTAGCTGTTCTACCCTACGCCTTGTATAGTTCTTTTCTTAATTCACTAAACCAATAGTTCACTTACACATCAGGGAGGATAAGTAGATTAAATAATCAAAGAAAGTGGCTGCTGGAAAGATTAGCTGTTGTAGGTAAATTCATATGATGAATAACGTGCATGAAGGCTTTGTGATAGAATTCATCACAGGCAAGACCCAATGTAATGTAGTCCATCTGAAACATGTGTTGGTATGCATGTCTAGCTAGGTCTTCAAAATGTGGATCTAATATTGAGATTATAGGAAAAAATATTTAAGATATGAGATAATGTTTATTTATAGGAAAATGGAATCAATGCGTCATCACACAGCACATCTAAAGAATATACATTTCTGCTGATCTTAAAAGACAAATTTAAGAAGAAATGCACAATCAACACACAGGCTTTATTAGGCCTATGTGTTTATGTCTTCTATGCGTACGCTCTTGTGCCCCGGGTGAAGATGAAAAGTTTTTTGGACTTGTAACCCCTCTTCCCCTGCCGGTAATCACCCCAGAGCCCTGTAATCCCTGGCGCATGCAGATGCCGCCGGGGGAATATTACTGTTCCTAATATTAATCTGCTCTCAAATTCCTTTCTGTTACCAAGATGAGGGGACTCGTGCACCATGTTCTTGTGGGTATTAAGTGTGCTACAAGAGATTCATCGAGAGGTAGATTCTGACTCGTCAGGGATCAAGCCCAGCCTGAGGTCGTATCGCTGCTTTAAGGAACACCCGCAAGCACGCAAAACCCATCTCCATATTCTCATAAACAGCTTGACATGAAAGACGCTGTGCCACAGCAGGGACGCAAATCCACACCTAGCCCACATGAATCATGTCAGCCTGATCCAGAGGAGGGTTAAAGCCTCTTTAAGGTGCTAGGTCCCTGGCTGTGATACCTGACTTAGCAGCAGGTAAACCCTCGTGCCAAAGGGCTGAAGAGAGGTCCATTGTCTCTTTCAGCTGATCAAAGGCACTGCAGAGCACCACCACCAAACACTTCTAAAACCACAAGAACAAAATGAATAGGAACGACAGATGGATTGGAAACATTTTCACATTCAGCTGGTGTTCATCATCCTGTACCTGGAATTTAGCATTGTAACATTTGTTGTACAAAGCTTAGCGCCAGGGTGGATTTGAGGCTTTTCAAAGGGCCTCTGCACAACAGAGTAATCATGCTAAGCCTCTGGGAATATATTATTTAAAAAATGCACTGCTAATGACCACAATTACTGTAATCATAGAGGAGCTGTCATTGAGGTGTGCAGACAGAGTATTTAGCTAATATCTGCTATTAGGAACTCTGATGACCCTTTTCCCCAATGACCCATTTCAAGGCGCTGCTTCATTTACGGTGATGTACAGCATCACTTGAAGTACACAAATATTTTTAAACAAACACCTCATGAGTTTTTGAGTTGAGGGCGAGTGCAAGATGAAAGACCTCCCCTCCTCCCTCCACTTGTGTATGTGCAGCCTGAGACGTCTGAGCGGGTGTGGAATTGGATGCAGTCCACTGTGTCACTGGGAGTATTTATGCAATCGGGAAGAAAGCAGGCAGATGTGCACTGGTGCCAGTGGCGTGTGAAATCTGCTGGCAGGATTGACACTTGGATGACGGATACCTGTAAAATACATTCACGCCTTAGAGAGTGAAGGATCATTTGTCTAGAGTAACACAAAAACACTCAGCGACACTACCGAGGGATTCCATCCTCCCCTCTGTGGTAGAAGAAGAGAAACCCTGTCTGAAGTTTGGCTGAGGTAAAATGAAGAGAAGGGCCTCTGCCGCAACACTCACATCATTTTGATGTCTGGGAAAATGCACATTCAATTATAAAGGCAGCGCTGCATGTAAAGCTGTTTGTTCAGTTCCCTGAGCAACAGCCAAACTGAGAACTTGTAATGGAAAGTCGTTCTCTTGAAACAGCAAGCATTTACATGCCAGGTGTTTGTGTTCTGCCTTCACAGGAGATTGGATTGAAATCTACATTATTTCTACATTATATGTCTCCATGTGTGATTTTGTTGAGAGGAACAAAGAAAGATGGGAGAATCTGTAATGCAGGATATTGATCGTGTTAGCTGGTGTCTCTGTATTGCTGTCCTGTAAGTGGTGTGGCGTGTTCTGACCCTCAGTGTCCCTCTACAGGAGTATTAGTCACCATTAGCTGTTTTGAGGTCACCTTGCAATGAGCTGACCGTCCCTGTGGAGGTGACACTGTCAGGGTGTCACTTGGCTTATGTAGACTTGTATCTTAACCTTGACCAAAGAAAACGTATTTTCCTGTAGTTAAAGATTTCCAATTGGGGCCCGAGGCTATAAAGCCCGAGGGATTTCACTGTCCAACCACCTCTGCTTATCCTGCTGCCTCCCCTGTTAGCTATCAGTATAAATGCAGACCACCAGCCATGCATTAAGTGCATAATTATTCCATTTCCAAGATAAATCTGGTGTATAGTGTCATATCCATCATGGCTGTCACCCTTACATGGAGAGTAGGGGCACTAAATGAAAGCCTTTTTGCTCATATGCACTTCTATATAGTCATCAATTTTGAGCAGTCTATTCATTGTTTGGTTTGACAGACGCAAGCTAATAATGAATGATCAAGCAATGCCCCTCAAACAAGAACAGCCAGCATAAGCACACACAGGCACTGAAGAAGAGAGAGAATGGGTGGGGGCGTGGGTGGGTGTCATTCCATAACACACAGAGAGAGCTAGACGGGCAATCCTCTTCTGTATTACCCCTTATTTTTTCAAGGTTGCTGTTCTGACAGTGGGGACAATGTCAAAAAATTTGTCGCGATCAATATTTGTGAGTGTGTCTGATCAGGACGACGACTGATATACAAGTGTTAACAAAGAGCCTAGGCCATACCAGCGTGGTTTTACAGCTTGTATACACTGGGTGATGATGTGAAAACAGTGGTTCAGTCCTCAGATGGTGACCAAAGAGGAGCTCTGATCCTTGTCCCCGCCTTGTTTCACAACAAATAACATTGCTTGTCCACTCAGCATGGACATGGAAAGAGACTTACGACTTGACCACGGCATGATGTTTATTTTTTTCCCTTTTATTATGTGCTATTTCATTTAACATGGGATTAGGCATGTCAGCGCTGATAAAAAAGCTGCAGTAAGTCTTCTGGCTGATTGAAAGTAAGCAGGTTATGTGATGGGACATAATAAGAATATTTGGGCAATATTGGGGTTATTTGAAAGGCTTAGTTAAGGACAGCAATCCCAAAACCATTGCTTTCACTCTAGACTTCACTGGGGACTTGCAACA
The DNA here is from genome assembly GCF_009762535.1 of Notolabrus celidotus. NCBI lineage: Eukaryota > Metazoa > Chordata > Actinopteri > Labriformes > Labridae > Notolabrus > Notolabrus celidotus. The sequence goes on along the minus strand of NC_048274.1, from coordinate 16,879,463 downwards.
ACATGTCATTTACACAGTACAAATCTACCTTTAGGTAAGCCATGACCTTATCAAGGTATCACAAACTGCAGTGGCATTATTTACTATTTTTTGGATATTCAAATGTCTCATTAATTGACCTGCTTTCATTGTACAAAACAATAAATCATCACATGATTTATTTATATGTATACTTCAAATGTTCTTATATTTGCAAATCTGGCACTCCTTGTTAGCTGATAGTGGTCGCTCTCAAAAGATGCATTAGAATGTCTCCAGCTTGTTGAGGCGATGTGCGTGCTATGCATTATGGGGTATTAGTTTAAAGTACTATCCGCTACCCTGCGGAATATCACAATAGATAGTCCCAAATGCGACTTTAGGCTCCCCAAACTGAAATGCTAAGATATGTCGTGCATTACATGCTTGACTGCCCCTGTTGCATTTACAGTAATTGATTCTTTTCAATGATTTAAAATGCTGGGGCCCCTGCCGGCATCACATGTTTGAAAGGAGTGCAGGCATGTCACGCATGGCTTCCCTCACACACAGATACTCTGTTTCTTGTAATTCCAATCCTGCCTTTCTGCACCCCAACCAAGGTGATTAACTCTGTAGGACACAACTGCTGGACTTTCTCCTCTGGATTACACTCATTGACTATCACTCTTTCGATGTTGTGCATAATGACGTACATTTATATACTCTCATTCTGTACACGACGACGCTGACAGTATATTTTTTTCTATTTCATGGTAACTGACAGCAAAACGCTACACAAAAGTTCAGTTCAATGTAGACTGATAATTGAACCTCACTGAAATTTTGTATTTATATTACTGATTTAAGGGTGGAGAAATATGATAAGGTATTGAAACTAACCCAGAAAATCTTAGGTTCTCTTTACATCTACATTCATGAATTTGATAAGGTCTGCTAGCACATAGAACAAAATCAAATTTTTCAAAGTTAAAAAATTAAAGGCAATGAAACACTAAAAGTAGATGGAACCAAACAATGGCAAATCTCAGTGTGTCACATTTGACAAAAGAGCTGTTGTTAGGATTGTATAATCGTCACATGAATTGAACAAGACATTTAGCCATCGTTATCGCCACTTTCTGTTCATTTAGAAATTCTGTAGCTTTATTTCCACCTAAAAAAGCTTTTCTGACACTTTCTTTTTCATTTTGTCTGCTTGGTATTTTATAATCTTGGTTTCACATATAAACCATGTCACATAGCCATCACTAGTGTGCTGTAGATATTGTGATAACCATTGAATTCTCTACGTTGTGGCTAGAAAAAAAGTGCTTGATATTAGGGGCTGCTTGTGCTGCTGCTTGCTAATGCTAACATTGCAGCATAGGTTTCACATACGGGTCTTATTGGGTGATTTTTGTCTTGTAGCTGCTGTATTATCACCTTTGTAAGAAGCCTACAGACATACAGACTTTTGGAATGTCTGTTCAGCACTTTTACTTGATTTCCAAGGTGTAGACTGTAGATCGATTCACAGATTTCTAATGTTGGTGTATTTAGTAAACAATACTACCTGACGAACAAACAGAGATAGAAAATGAATCCTGTAAAAGGTAAAAGGCCAATGCATAGTCTCCTGAGATTGAAGATGCAATAATGCCTAAAAAAATGAATTTGTTATTTCAATTTTTAGTGACAATTCTGTTATTTCAACACCAAAAAATCTGCGACAAAATAGGTAAAGAATGAAGAACTGCAATATTTCATCCTAGACATTTGGGATATATTTCTTCTCATTTATATCGACGTGTTCCTGCTTTTGTACTTGCAACAATGCAGTCAAAAGAACTTCACCCACATTGTACTGTATTTTAAAAAGCAGCCTCTGAATTTCCAATAAACACATCGTAGACCACCAGCGTAAAAAGCACACACAATGCAAAAAAAGAAGCATCAAATGCACCGCCGCACTGCTGTTCACAGCCTTTATCTGTATTGTGCTGGTAAACAACAGAGAAGTTATTTTAGAAATGAAGCAATTAAGCAGATCCAAAATGAACACAACCCCCTTGTAAACCAGCACATGGCAATGTCATTTGCATGCCTTTGAATAACTAATCTCTGAGGGGAGTTCCTTCAGATGGAATTCTCAATGCCATGCGCTCTTTGTTTTAAACACGGCAAACAAACAAACAAAAGCGTCCTGGGTCCAGAGTTACTTCAGCTACCCCCCACTCCCTCTTCTACCCTTCTCACTCTCTCTCTCTTGCTCTCCCCCTCTGCTGTCAGATGACCTACAGCTGACTGACAGTGACTGTTAAGGCCATCACTCATCACAAGTAAGAAAAAAAGATGAGGGGTTCCACTTTTATTAGATAAACAGACTTAAGAAAAAAAAAAAAGGAAAGTAGCACCTTAAGTTAAGATCTTTTCTTCTTCTTTTTGGTCTTAATTAGAATCACCATCCATCATGGTCACAGCATTTCTATTCATCCAGCTGATTGGGGACATGACAAATGAATGTGGGAATAAACGGAGTGTCAGGCTGGAGGAGGGAGATGGATGTTCTCTCAGCAGGGAGGAGCTGGAGACGTACAGTTAGCGCTGGCAAGTGGCCAAAGCTTCTGGTCTACACGTCTCTCCTCAGATCACCCCAGGGACCAAGAGCAGGAGCACTGTCTCCTCTGAATCTCCCCCTGTCACCCTCCCATTCTGTATTTATTAGTAAATTAACACCATGTCACATTGATACACTTTTGACCCGCCACCACCTGCCTTGGATCCCTGAACTCCCCCCTGTGACCGGCAGTGTCTGGGTGTCAGTCAGAGATTTTTTACGGCTTAAAAATGGCCCTCTTGAGAGCCTTCCTTTTTTTCATGCTGGTGCAGTGTAGCAGTGATGTACAATGAATGTTAAAAGTTGTACTAGATGTAGCCTGGATGTTATTATAAAACTGAAACACTGAACATTAGCCCAACAGTGAATAGATTAAAGACAGTTTAGCACAATGCCATGTTTTATTCTGCCCCACTGTGTTCTCGGCAGGAGCCAGAGGGCCAACGTGCCTATTGATGTGTGCAGCAAAGTGAGCAGTGCAAAGGGTTGCAGAGTTCAGACTGAATTAGACCCCATTAGAAAGTGTTTGACTGACATACTCTAAGCCCCCTTCTTCTACAGACATTATTAGCAAGCTCACTTTGATCCCATTATACAGCAGACAATTGTTATTCTGGAAATGAAGAAAAAATAATAATGTTATAAAGATTAATGCACCCCTACACCTCATTCTTCTATCCGCCCACTTTTGCACAGACCCGGCTCTCATATAAATTTGAATTGGTTTTTCAATTATTCGAGTGCCTCAGCTCTCTCTGGCTAAACAAAGAATTTCCATCAGATCCATTGAGATGAAGTTAGATTATGCATTATGGCAATATCCAATTTAATAACTCAGATTTTCCTTTATTGTTTTTTCTGTTTGCATTGTATTCCTTTAAACGACTTAACCAGGCTCCATGGCAGGCTGGTATAGATGGAGGTTCTGTACAAAGACGTACACAGTGCCCATATCAGTGACTGAGAGCACGAATAAATACAGGCGCACTGCAGAAAGGATGACAATAAGTTCTATTCAGGGTTCAGCTGACTTAGAGGAACTAAATAAATGTGATTAAATTAATTACAGAGCGAGTCAATATCTGTGTCATCTACACTAGCTTCAAAAATGACTCTGATCATTGTCAGTTTGTCAGCTCAAATTCTATTAATCATATTTCAATCATGTTTCATCTCACAGCTCGCACTTATTGTGGAGTAACTCTCTTGTACAGTTTTGAATATCTAATCTACATTATATATCAATACTTTTGACATACTTTTTAACATACACAGTGTGTACATACTTGTGTTTTAAACGACAATAGGCCAGTCTTTGCACAACATGATCTCACAGCTCCACTTTTCTCAAAGCGAGCACGTCAGAAGTGTCATTTCAAATTTGAAGAATTATAGTGATTGAGCTGCATAAACAACCTGCAGAGGAAGTCAGATTCGCTGTCACATCCAGACGCTTTAGTTTTGAAAACAAAGAGAGTGGAAAAAGGGATTGTGATCGCAGCTCTGTGGCATATTGGAACAAAAGCCAAACCTGAATGATTTATCTTTTTCCCCTCTTTGAAGCGAGAAACGCTGTCTCCCCAACTGCCTGTGTTTGAGCTGCGCTGGTGGAGTACCTGGGGAGGGCAGCAACATGCAAGACAGGAGGCTGTGAAGCTCTTGTCCCCATACTTAGTCTATGCAGAGAGGCAGTGCATACAAAAGGGAAAGGGAGTACAGCGGTTTTGGCCTGAGGCTATCTTGTGTAGGGCTCCCTGAGCTTGAACAAAGTGCGTGAGACATTTTTGAAACACAGATGCATTTTGTTACAGAAGAAAAGACTAGATGAGAAGTAATGGCAACTCATGAAAATTAAAAAAAGCTCTGATGCACACCATGTTTCCACAAGATCCCCGGGTGATTACATCCGATTGAAATAACCAGCACGATGCTTGCTATTGCTTCCTAGTATTAAAGCCGAGAGGCAATGTTAAATAAGGCCATTTGATACAAATCTGTCACTTGACACCCCCTCTGGTAGCTTACAATACATGATGTCAGTAAAAAGCTCTTGAACTGGTAGGTGCCTCCCCTGTAAGCCTGGTTGAATGGAGGCCTAAAGTTTTTATTTATTTAATTATCAATGCATTTCCCTTCATTGTCTTATTTATACCACAGATCTGATATTCTGAAGACATCTGTTATGTTATTAATTTCACATAAATCTTAAGCTCCTCTATGCTTGAAATGAAGCTTCAATCAAGCTGAATTAATGAAACATGATTGTAAGTCCCTCTCGTGGAGGAGGTTGTCATACAATATTGAGTTGCTTATAATCACTGTGTAATCTCACTGTCTGCCAGGGGAGGGCGGCGCGAAAAAAGCCCTCCGTAAAACAATGTCTTGAAGAGATCAGAGGCGCTTGCCGTTATCTGGCAGGATGAAAAGACAAGGGAGGGGAAAATGACTCATCCATTGGTCGTCTGCAGAGGAAAACTGCAGATTGTATGCTGTTGTATCCAGCTGTTGTGATATGGACTAACTAGTGAGATCAGAGTACTGCATGATGGCTTGAACTTGAGCAACTGTGGGTTTGAGTGCTTGACAGCGCACAGAGAGACACTCTGAGGCATCTTATGTGAAACAGCGTGAACGACACCCACTAGCGTGACTGACAGCACCACTTACTCTCAAGCTTGCAGGTGTATGAAACCCATGGGTGCAAGCCACAAACAGTACTCCCAATGTGAGAAAGCTGCAGTAGGTCCATGCTTGGTGAATAATAAAACATAGAAGCAACAACAGAATATCTGTGTATCGTAAACACATCTTCATTAGTCATTTGGTGTGTGCACTGTTTACCTGCCGTGCACTGATTGCTAATGCTGAGTGAATAAGGTGTTTTGATGTGTTTAATGTCAGCAGTGTGGACAGAAACAGCCACAGCACTCTATCAGATAGACAGCCCTTGTCACCAGGGGTCACCAGTCATTGCACACATGATGACTGGGCTCACACTTGGTCGTTCTTGTCACATCATGTAGCGCTTGTCGCACCTCAGTGACAGTGTCATTGCATTATTCGGCGAGGCTTGTTACACACCTGCCCTGTGAAGGACAAGTCTCAGAGAAAGAGTCATTTTGTAAGTCGTTTAGCCAAATCTGCACTTGGTTTAAAACTGTGTAAACACCCAGAGACATGTTGTGTACTTCATAACCTACACCAGCCTGAGGAGCACAGGGATGTATCTGCCATCTCCATCCACTGTTGTTCCTCCAACCCTAACCTAATTATTATTTTGTGCAAAGCAACACAAGAGGAGCGAGTGACACAAAAATACAGTTAAAATTGGGATAGACCTCATCATTGTTTGGCTGCGCCCACAACTTAATTATAATTCACAAGGAGCCTGGCTCCTTTGTTCCCTCAGTATTGCAGCATTGTTCATCAGAAGTGAGCAGGAGTACAAATAATCGAGTGCAAACACTTCCTCCGGTGAAGCTAGCCCCTTTCTCTAGAGGTTTACCCTACTTTACTTTTCAAACTGACAGAAATGGGTTGTCTCAAATCTGCCACGGCATCAATTCATTAAAGAAGTAGCCTGCTTTATAACAAACAAACAATACACCCACCCACCCTAAATCTCTCACCCCCCCTCCTGAGCAGGCAGAGGCACACTTGCCACCCATCCCATCCAAAATGTGTCACATCCCCAGCAATCTGTAATTTTGGACTCTAGGGGTTAATTGCCTGCCATGGCATCAAAGGAGAGTTTTGATGTGCTTTTTGAGGGCTGTCTTTAGCCAAGTTTGAGGAGTAGAAGGGAGAGAGGAGTGAAAAGAGGGAGGGGTGTGCTGAGAGCAGACGGAGAGGAGGGCACAGGAGATTTCACTCGCAGCATAGCAGCGCAGGCGTCTCCTCAGGTAATCCTGCCTCTCAAAGGCATTATTGAATTTTCTTGTTTTTTTCTTCTCTTTGTCAAGGCAGGGAGGAGAGAGTGTGTGCACAGGGAGAATCGAGGGGGGGGGGGGGGGGGGGGGGGGGTTTAAACAGAGTGAGCCTGACTTCTGAAGGGTCTGCAGCGGGCGCTTGATTCTCATTCACCTCTGCAGATCCACGTCAAAACACAGCCAGACCTTTTAAGGCGCCTGGCTTTGAAGTGAGAGGGGAGCCTCAAATCCAAGCTCTCCGCCACATATGCCCAGGCTGAAAAATTAGCAGCCATGTGTGTCTCCCTGCTGCTTTGAAGTTCCACGGACCACTCTTCTCTCCATGTTGTAACAGAGAAATCAGAAGGTATGCAGCCTGACTCCCAGATTAAGGATAGTGATCGTGCTGCATGGCAGAGCAGGCTAAGTGCCTCATCTCTGGCTTTTGTTCAGTCAGACCATGAAAACCGCTACCTTGTTAACACTGTTTACCTAACTCTTCAGAAAAGCTCTGCAGAGTTGAAACAACTAGTAAAACAGTTGGTTGCGACAAAACCCTGCTGTGATCTGCCTGACATGGATCTTAAGATCGGTCTGCAATCATCAAAGACGTTGAACCATCTTATTTTCTTTATCAATAAAAGCTGTGGAGACCATCTCCAGCCTGACAGTGAATCTTTGGTTTGTATGAAAAGCATGATCAGATATGAACAACCTACCTGATAGAAAGTTACTTTAAAAGCAATCAAAGAGCAGCATGAGGGCTGCATGAATGGTTAAAGCAATTGCCCTGAGGGACTATTACAAAAAATGATCAAGAGGGTAAAAGGCCTCCAGAAAAGTGAAAAAGTGAGCCAAAAATTAATAAAAAAGTCTCTATGACAATATCTCTCCTTTTCAAAACAACCTGTAGATTGAATAGTTTGCATTCTCTTAATTTAGTCCCCTTACAGATGCAAGAAGAGTGAACTTTAGAGGACCAGTCAAGGGAGGAGTACTAACCACACAATGTGCCGTGGCTGCTTATCCCATTGTAATCTGACCTGATTTGGAAGGGTTTGATTAAAAGCGAAGGGGGCCACACGCCTCCCTAATCCCTGCTGAGCAACGCTCCATGACCCCATCTAACCTCCTCAAATGCCATACGGCCCCCTCCTGTCAAGATGGCTCAGTGCACAGAACCAGACGGTGGAGTGTGCGCTGTGCAGGAGTTTAGGGCCTCTAATCCCCAAGCTTGTCTTGTCCCTTTCTCCTCTTATCCTCATCATTGAGACTGTACTCTCCTCGCAAGAAGATTTGGGAGATGACTGCTATTTTGGTGCTGAAAAGTGAAATAGCCCAGAGGGGCTGTGTAAACATTGTGGCTTAGCGCTAACCATCATAAGAGAGGCTTCGAGACTAGTCTCCGTGCTTCTAAGGCAGGCAAATCCGCATCTTGTTATGAGGGAATCGGCTGTGCTAAAGCCTTGCTTAGTGACACGTCTTGTTGTCAGACGGTTTGTCTAAACAGGTATCACAGCTGTAAGCTGTCGTATCACTGCGCATCATTGGCATCCTCTGAACTTACCGTCATCCCGTCATCCGCCCGGTTCATGAGGAGGCATCAGTATCAGGGGTTTCAGTGACAAACATCATTTTTATGTCAGTAACACAGGAATCACATCTGGGTGTGAGTGCACCTGTGTGTGTTCAAACAAACATGCATTTAGGCAAACCCCCCCTCATCCTCAAGAGCATCTTTAAGGTTCTGCCTTTGCACTGAGTGTAGGAAGTCATCTCTTAAACCCCTCAACTCGCTTCTGTTTGGTGTCAGACTACAATGAGAGAAATTGTCAGGTAGAGATGTGTTTGTGTGAGTGTGAGAGTGGGAGAGATGAGGGGAAGGGATCAGCTTGCTGTCAGTGTCAGTCTCAGATGGTTTCCTGTTAGTGAACTAGGAAAAAGTGTATGTTTGTGCGTCACCGTCTTAAGTATTTTTTTTCATGGTAGTTTTATGTTGGTACATGTGTTTGGAGGTAGTATGGTGGCGTTGGTACTCTGCAGGAGGCTTGTTGTACGGATCTGACCAGGTCTTACTGAGTCAAGACAGGAGTTTGTTGTGAAGCTGTTGAGTGGGTCTGGTTCAGGTGTCAGAAAGTGAATAGAAGAAAGATTAATGACCTCTCCTTCCTCCTGTTACCCTAGCTTTTCAGGGAGGGGTCTGCTAACTGACCGGATCACTTGGGACAGGTAGGGTGATTTTTTTAAAGGCCTCTGATTGGTGTGGCGTGTCTTGTTGAGGGGTCACTGAGTGATGGAGTGGCAGGGGACTGCCTTTGGTTGCTCTCTTTGAACAGTTACCTCATTCATAGGTCTCTCTCAGGAGGAGAGCTGAAGAGGAGAAGGTCCTAGTGGGTGGTCAGTGGATCTCAACACTCAGCAGCTCTTTTTGTATCATAAGAGTATAAAAAAAACAGTTTAAACAGAGGCAAGTTCCCTGCTTCAGCTCTGCTATTCCTTTGAAAAGTGCCTTGCTTAAAATGTGTGGAAGGCAGAAACATGCCGACACAGGAGACAAGACAGCACTCAAATCTCTAAAAAAAAATGCAATAAAGACACATTTTCTACAATCAAACAACTGTTTCTAATTTCTTGTCATTATTTCAGTATCTTTTAACTATCACACTATACTAGCGCAGACTGAGGATAAGTTAAAATAGGAAGAAACACTGCCTGTGTTTCTGCTCTGGCACTACCACACAAGTATTATGAAAACATATATTTTCTGATTATTGTTTTAGTGATTTTTTTACTTTGTCCTGAATTTAACTATGAGCCATTGAAATGTATTTTTTTGTTAATCTTGGAGCATTTCTCCTCTTCACCAGTCTCAGATCATAGCTCATTTACAGGCATGTAAAACATACAAGTTGCCCAGATTTGTTAGATCTTCCAAACCAAATAAACAAACTAATAAATACAGTAATTTAAGACTAAAATGATATGTTTTTACATGCCTGCCCATACCCCTGGGGCCCTGAGGCTGAACACTGTGAGCACTGCCAGATTGAGTATTGAGTGTGTTTGAGTTAGATTTAATTAGAGAAAGTCACTCAGGGAGAGTTTTGTGTTTATCAGTAGTGCAGGCAGGCGGAGACAGAGGCCTTTGGTGGGAATATGTAAGAGTCTCCTGTATTGTAGTATTCAGAAGCTCTAGGCATCTCACCTTACACATTCACATTGGATCAAGCACTGAGTCTTTTGTGCTCTTCAATCTAAGCACTATTAGCCAGTCGCCACCAAGGCGATTTAGTGTAATGTCTGAACAGGCAACTTTCCTCTCCCTGATGGCCTCAGACACTTTTTTTTCTTGGCTGTCATCTCCATAGTTATAGACCTTTATTGCATAAACATGTTGACAAATGGTCCTTTGTAAACTTTGTTGCTGGCGACATTTATTCACTAACAAAGCAGTTACTTGAGCTGGCTCCCTGGGCTTGCTTTCCATTCAGGCTAGTGATCAGTTGTCTGCACGGTAGTGGCCCCTGGGCTGCTAGCCCACCCATGACGGGAAGCTCAATGAAGATACTTATTTATAATTGCAACTGAGGAAAGGTTTCCTAAAAGCATTTTTCGCCTTAATGAAGTTTACTGGCACCGGTGAGCTGGTATGTAGCCAAAAGGTTTTAGTAATCTTTGGTAACGTGTTAATATGATTTGTCTTGGCAACAAGCAAAAAAGTGGAATTGGCACAGAGGGTAGCCATGAACTGGAATCCTATTGCCAAATTTGTCATCCATGTTTTAACTTTGAGGTGGGGTTGGAGGAGAAAAATATTGTAATTAAGGCCATTGTTGCAGTTCTCTGTAGGGGAGCATTGGCCTTGGCTAAGCCTTGTAATTATGAATGATATCCTCTTTGGCCTGCTTTACTTTCTGTCCCTGCTGCAAAAATTGGATTTGTTCCACACACCCCTGCAAGACGCAAGATTATCTTTGACCTGAATTGTCGTCACCTGCAAGCGCTGCTCGGAGCAATGCTTTTCCCATTCATTAAGCCCATTCACTTAAAAGCTTGCCTTCTCACAGGCAACAGTTCTAACATGATGAAGACAAAAAATGACCGCCCTGCCTGCAGAGGGGCTGTGTGATCCCATCAGCGTTGGGTTACCTGGCTGCCCCTGTGCTCACTGTACCTGTTGGGAAAGACATAAGTGCAGCGGTATGCTAAGGAAAAAGGGTGGGGTGACCCCTGAGGGTTTGGTTGACGGTGTGAAGGCTCCTCCAGGCCTGAGTGCTCTCTCTCACTGGGTGTCTCACCTGACCTGGCCAGTTCGGTCCAGCACAAACCAAGCTTTCATTCAGTCAGCCCTGCGGCTTCAGCTTCTAATAAAGCTACCATCTGATCCCCTTGAATTTCTAAATCGTTCTCCTTTTGATTCCCTCTTAACTCAGCCTGCGTTTTTCACTTTGTTCTGGAAGAGGGGTCAGGTTTCCAACCTCAGTAATGGAGTGTTCGGTGAACTGTAAAGCTGTGTGTATGCATGTAGAAGCCATGGCTTGCTGATGAGATTATTTTAGGCAAGATATTGCTGGAAAGATATTAAATAACTTATACTTGTATGTGCATTTCCATAAAGAATAAAAGTTTGAATGTATGTAAAAATGATTTATACGTGGATGCATGGGATGACAAAAACTGAACACATGGATTGAGTTTTATATGAAATGTGATATTGAATATATGTAATAAAACTTGAGAATATTGAATAGAATCTGATGTCATCAAGCTGGGTTCATTTTTCTAATATATAATGTTATTCCATGATAAAGCTGCTCCAAGAAGTGTGTCACTATGAGTGAGTCAACAACAACAACTCCTAGCAGCAATAAGATATAATTAACACCCTCAACAGCTTAGTGTCTCCTTTTTCCTATTTTCCATTTCATGATGCGGCAGATTTTTATCATTGGGTGATAAGTCAGGACTGCAGGCCACTTTAGCACCCAGACTCTACAAAGCCATGTTGTTGTAATGCATGCAGAATGTAGTCTGGCATTGTCTGGTTGAAATATGGGAGAGTTTTCCACTTTGCTCCAGTCCATCTTAAACCGGCTTGGACCCAGAGAAGTCCCTGGTGTGTCCTGATTATGTTTTCCTCTTTACATGGTACAGTTTTAACCTTCACTTGTAGATGCAGCCACAAATTGTGTTCACAGACGGATGGTTTTAGGAAATGATTTTGAACACATGCAGTGAGTTCCACTACAGTCATGTTTGTTTTGAGTGCCATCGGTTTCCTGTCTTGTCCCATTCGTACAGAGATTCCTCCAGATCCTCTGAATTGTTTAATGATATTATGCACTGCATGATTAATGTTACAGGCATCACATTTAAAATTAGTGTATCTTTTTCATAAAACTATGTTTTTTCAGTTTCAACATTTATCTGTCATATTCAAAAGCAAATACCCAGTGATAACAAATAACAGTCTGATTATTTACATCTAAGTAGTTGTAATACATATGAAATAATTCTTAGCACACATTCCTATAGATATGGAAGTATCTTGCCTGAAATGAACACCAGGGTGAGTTGCAGAATGATATGAATAGACTTATGGACTTAAGGGGCTCAGGAAATTGCAGGTTTGTTTTAGCAGAGCGAATATTCTCTGGTGTAATGAGCAAAGTACACCCATAAATTTTCACAGACGCCTCGAGGCAGGGCCCAGTGTGTCAGGACTGCATGGTGTTTTCTCTTTAGCACCAGTCTTTAACTGCTCAGGATGGTGTTTAAGGAAATTACACCCTAGGTAGCAGACACTCCCAGGCTTTAGTAATTGAATGCCCTTTTCATCACTGTTGTCCAACAGTTCCTACTGTGAGCTTTGTTTTGGTAATTATTGCCTTAGATACATAAATCAAAGCACAATAACTGTTTGAGCTGTCTGTAATCAGAAAAGCAGAAATCATTTTTGTATCCTCTGCTTTGAAATACAGCCTTCATTCTCAGGTAGGACACTTGTCTGCATGGTAGCTTTAGTTGTTTGAAGGTTCATTCATAAATTTAGCCGTTGAATCTGTGCTATATAGGATGTTCAACATGACTAAGTAACATCAAGTGCATTTGTTGACACTGTGAATATAGTAAATAATAGCTTGTTTTACCTGACTAGGGAGACAAAGCAAGGCAAGGCAACTTTATTTGTATAACGCATTTCATACATGAGGGCAACTCAATGTGCTTTACATTAAAACATTAAAAGCATTGGAAACATTCAGACAAGCATAAAAGAGCACAATTAAAATGACAAATATAATTAAACAGAAAAGAAAAGGATAATTAGAAATATATTAAAAATTAATTTAAAATTTGCATTCAAAGTGAGTTAAAATCAGCTAAGATAGGAAGGCAGTGGCAAATAAAAAGGTCTTAATCTTTGATTTAAAAGAGGTGAGAGTTGGAGCGGACCTACAGCTTTCAGGTAGTTTGTTCCAGATATCTGGTGCATAACGACTAAACACTGCTGCACCATGTTTCGTTCTGACTCTAGGGACTGAAAGCAGACCAGTACCTGATGACCTCAAAGGTTGAGATGGTTCATAAAGTAGCTGCAGATCAGGAACAAAATATGTTTGTGTTGAATTCAATGCAAAGGCAGCATTACATACGTTAGCAAACTAACTGCACGACAGTTTAGCTAATGTGAGCCGTAATCCACAGTCACCTTACCTAAAAACCATTAGTAGCATGTTCCCCCTCCTGACACACTGTTGAACCACAATTTGTGAACAGAAGCCATGTTTGGTAACTTTTCTGATACATAGGAGGTTGGTATACTTAGCCAGCTAGCAAGCTAACCCCCTGCTTCATTGATGGCACTGACAGTCTATAGGAGGTGCATCATAGCCAGTCTAGCAAGCCAACCCCTGCTTCAATGATGGCACAGATAGTCTACATATTTGTCATTTAATTTGGAGAACGATTACACCATTTATGCTGTTTCCTAGAATTGCATAACATTTTCTGTGGTATTTATCCTTTAATTCCACATTTTATATTATTATATAAATTGTATAAATTGTATAATGTCTTACAACATATTTACAGCATCATTTTGTCTATTATGCTGAATCATACATTACTGTATTTGATGTTACTACATGTATTTGTATCCTGTTAGTGTTGGTTTGTACGTATGTATGTTATGCTTTTTTAATTGTGATGTATCATATTGTTTTGTTAAGTATAGCAACAGGTCTCTATTGGGTTCTATTATATTATGTAATATATTCTATACATTAGATTTAATAAATCAGTCCAAAGATTAGGAGGGTGAAACATGTTGCTGTCACTTTAATCCACTGATATGATGACATATGTCTTGTCATAGGGACATTTAAATGAATCAGATGAATTTAGGTATGTGCAACCTTAGTCAGTTTAGTTTTCTTTAGTTTGATATGGTCGAGAGATAAAAATGAGCGGCCCTCCCCCTGGAATTTCTGCATGAGCCTCGCTCTCTTGTGTGATCTCTGCAGCTTTCACATATCACTCTAATTGTCAGGAGAGCATGAAGTTGGGCCCTGCTCTCTCAGATCACAGAGAAAGTATTTCCTGACATGTGTTGGTGCCCTGGCCTGTACCCGTGCCCGGCTCTGTGTGTGTGCCCGTGGCACTCAGCAGAAACAGGGGGAATGAAAGAGCTCTTATGCTAGTGCCAGTCACAGATGCCCAGCTCTCCCCACCCGCCTGCTTCACTGCCTGCTCTGTCTGCATTCCCCTCTGACACTGTCCGGACGGGGCCCCTGCACAGACCTGCAGGTGGCCCCATTAGCAGGGAAAGTATGTCAGTGGAGCTGCCCAGGGAGTGTGAATGGAGCAGGCTGTTCCTGAATTCTGGCTCCTCTGGAACCAACAGATAGGAAGTATGGCTGAACAGGTTCATTACAAACCCATAGAAACAGTGACATCCGTAACTTCATTATTTTAGCTACATGCTATTTTAGTGGGGTCGAAATAAATGGGTTTTACATTTTTTATTATTTAAATAAAAAGGGCAATCAAGTATTTTAAGCCCCCATCAAAACTGGTACTAGTTGAAGCATGTCCCATCAAAAGATGGCCTGATGACCTTCAGATTACGATGACTCCTCCAGTAACATTGCTGCTGTCAACAGGAAGCCTTTTCCCCATTTCTGTGTTTCAAAGTGAAGCCCCTCACATCACACAGGAAACAAGATGACATGGCTTTAGGCTATCAAAACAGCAAAATTAAAACATAAAACTAACATTTTGTAAAGCCACCTATTCTTAGTACTGAAACATGTGTTGGGTTATTATAATAGTTGCACCGGTGAGCAATGGTACATATTTCCTGGCAAGTTTTTGGTCATATGCAGGTTGGCAGGTTCCAATGTGTAAGGAACAGGATATGAGGGCCTTTGGGATTGGGGACCACTGTGTATGTGCCCCATGTAGTGAAGCATCCAGGCTCCAGCCCAGCCAGATTCAGGCCCAGCCGCACAGCTATCTGTTCCACAAGCTGAGATCAAAGTACTAGTGCTGGCAAATCCGCCTGGGCTCCGGCACTGCCTCGCTCCAGCAGCTGCTGAGCAGGAACAGCCCCAGCATGCCGTGGTGAGGCTGGGGGAAAAGGAGCTGAAAGGATTCATGGGCTGGATGTGTCATTAACTCACTGCATGATTGATGTCCCACATGACTGATAATGTCACAACTCAAAAGGAGACAGAGAGCTCGGCAAAACATTTCAATCGTATCATTTCTTGTTCGATTTCACTCTTCCGAAGCCAGAGTACGCAAGATTTTTCTGCCTGTCTCTCTTTTTCCTTTTCACTGTTTTCTTGTGATCTCTCCAGGACTTGTTTGGCACTTGGGAAGAGAGAGAAATTTAATCATTGATTTGATGTTTGGATCCTGGAGTGGCTTCTGGTGGCCTGGAGGCTACTGCGGCCTCATGCTGCCTTCCAGATATTTTTTGAACTCATATATAGGTACGTACAAATATATGAAATGGAATATATAAGGAGTCTCTAGTCAATTGAAGAGCTTACGCATTCAAGGGATAAACACAGTTACACCTATAACAATTACTATCTATGAGGAGTACACTTTGTCTTGCAACATCAGGGGCAAGTAACTGAGCTTTAAAGGTGGTAAATAACTTCTAGAACAAACGCATAAAGCTATTACCTTGTAGAATAGAAAAGGTACGACTTTGGACCATCACCGCAACATACTGCTGATCATGCTTATTACCTTCCAAAAACCTGCATTGGTCAGAAAGCAGTGTGTGACACCTCATGCTGTCAGCTTGTACATCCTGTCCAGTTGATCTAATTTATTTCCCTTTTCAATAAAGGGCCTCCTGAGGCAAGGTGGTGCACACAGACAGACATGTGAGTCTTTGGCCGTCTGTGAGTGTCTGCTCATTAATTAGGCCAGGGAATTCCACCGGCCCTCGTTCTGAGGGGGAGCAAAGGTACCAGATGGACTCTGAGTGGGGTGTTAACATAAGAAAAAAAAACAGAATGGACAGAAAAGAGGAGAGACAGGCAGGAAAAAAACACTCACATATCCCACACAAACAATTACAGTGCTGTCAAAATTGTCATAAAAGATCAGCCACCCTCACGTACCCCCCCTTCTGTCCCCTGCCTTGGCCCAATCCAATACCATTCTGACTATATGACCTAATAAGAATCAGTATTAAATGTTGTAAAATGTTATCAAAGTGCTATCAAACTGAATTTGTGTTCTCCTTTGGAAAAAAGGGCATAATCTGCCATAAAGCCAGCTAGGCTGTGTTTGACCCATAAATACCCTGTTTGCATTCTGACACAGTAAATCCTCAACCCTCTCCTGGTAAATTCCAAGTCAAAGGAGCTTAGGAAAAGATAGAGCAATGAATTTTGCGGCTCATGAATACAGTTAATGTTGTTTTTGCACGTTTATATGTTGCTTGATTTGATTTTCTGTTATTGTTATTTTAGCGCTTAATCTCCTGGATATTGGAACTCTCCGGGGTGAGCGTATCTTAGCTTGGCTGACGGACAGTGATTTAACACCATAGGCTCTTCAAGCAAACACTAAGATGTTTACTGCTCAGCTACATGAGATTTTAACCCAAAAAGTTGTTTTTGAAAGCATAGTGTGCCACTGCAAGCCGCATAATTCACAATTTAAGAATATATTTTGGAAAAAACAACACCCTGTCAGTAAGTCCTTGGGTCATCAAGAATCTTGCCAGTCCACTTGCAATTGTTTTTCTCTTTCTGCTGTTCCCTTTGTATTAAAAAACTGAGAAAATGCTACACAGAGAAGATACAATTCAATATTTTGATAGTAAAAATTATTAAGCTATTCTTAATTCATTTTGGCCAAAGGGAAGTGAATAACAAGGTAGATTGAGAAAAAATATTCAAGACTAAAAGAGTCAGATAAAAAAACGGAGAGAGTGAGAATGACAGAGTGACTCTCTCAATCTCTAGGTCCATTCACTCTCAGAGAAAAAGAGGCTGCAGATAGATAGGAGTCAGTGAGAGCGTGGAGCAGTTGTGATAGATAGATAAAGAGGAGGGCGAGAGAGGGAAGGAGCTTCTTGATTGCCGGTCTCAGGCAGTTTGACTGCTCGGTGACAGCATGCTCCTGCTCCGACCATACGGCCTGTCTCCTTAGCTAACAGCCCAGCTGCACGGGGAATGTCCCCCGGGCCTGACATTTTGACATGGGCGCCACGTTGACAAATAGCTGGAGTTTTCACCTCCTGCTACACTGTCTGCTTCCTGCTAAACCAGCCCTGGCTGACTGTATGAAGCGAGGGGGCGGAGGCTGACAGATCTGCTGTCAGGCCAGGGAGGGGGCCGCTGATCGAGGTCTCTGTGGGTGGCAGACTCCTATGAACAGGGAGGGGCTGGGCGGCGCTGGCCATTGACAGAACACTTGAGCCAGTTTTGGGGGCTCTTTGCACACCGGTTACTGCAGTTATTTCGTGCCCTACACAAATCCAATTCCCCCCTCTCTCTCTCTCTCTCTCTCTCTCTCTCTCTCTCTCTCTCTCTCTCTCTCTCACACACACACACAGATGCACCTCAATCCCATCCCCCAAGTTGCTTCCCCAACTGAGAGGGCTTGTCAGTTTGGTGTTGGCGAGGCAGTGGTGTAATCACAGAACAGCGTGGTATTATAAAGTGTATGCCCAGAACTCAGAGGTGTTGACCCAACATGGAGGTGTTTGTATGTAAAGTGTATTTGATCAAGGGTCAACATTTGACAACATGCATTTTTATAACCAAGTTTAATACACCTTTGCAAATTTCAATTTTGCTTACCTGAAGCAGCCTCACCCTAGAAAGAGGAATGTTAGCCTCTCTACAATGATTACACACATGCACTCTGATCATTTCTTGAAATTTGAAGATAGCCTGCTGCTGAAATCTCCCTGAATTGCTCTTTCACTTATCCCTCACAGCAGAAGGATGAAAGTAGGGCAAAACGTGACCGAAAAAGGACGCAATGTAAGTAACTATGAAATGTTAAGGAAATATCCAATATAACTGATAAAAGGCATTCTATGATGGAAGGTTTTGCCTTCATATCAACACTACATTTAATTGGAAGTTCAGTGAAAGAGTGGATGATGCTGGTGATCATGCTAGGAAGGAGAAGAAGAGTGTGAAGTACCTTCTTTGCATGATGGCGATGATCATGCAGCGGTCGCAAGATACATATGTTGTCACCCTACCGCTAAAGTGCAGATAAAGTCAGGGTGAAAAAAATCAGCAATTTGCATTCACAAATGCATTGTTGGAAATGTTTAGGGGTTTTGTGCAGTGGTTAAGCAAGTGTTAAGTCTTAAATGAGAAACCTACGGGGTGTGTGAATGCTTGTACCTCCATGTATCTGTGAGCCAGTCTGTGTGAGTCAGCTGGGGTGTATGCGTTGTGCTTCAGCACCGCTGGGGCTTTAAGTGCTGGTGGTGGGCTGTTATTATGGGACTGTATTGATTAATCCCCTCGCCTGTATAACCTCCAGCTCACTTTGAGGTGTCCCAAGTGTGCCTGTGCCTGCGCAGAGCCACACGCTGTGATTAATGCCCATCTCCTGAGTCTACCGCTACAGAGCACCATGTCAGGCCAGATTGTCAGCTCACAACTATAGATTAGTCTACGTCTCCTCTTCAACTTTGGAGCCACCAGTGCCCTGTAGTGTAAATCTGTCCCCTGTCTCCCCTCTCACTCGGCACCTGTCCCCTGGGTGAGAAGATGGCAGATGCATTAAACAATTCACTTAACAGATAAGCTACAATACGCTTGACTTTCTTTTCTCATACCCTCCCTTCTCAACCCCCCTCTTGTCCTTCCTCCCTCTCTTCCCTCGTATCTCCCGCCGTTGAAATGGAATTGGATCAAAGAAGTAGAGAAGGGGGGTGTTGGTGTGGAGGGAGGGGTCCTCATTGGGTTTTGTTGAAATATTTATAGGTCAGGGTTGACTGGTTAAATTGAATATCTATGCTGATCTCACTTGCCTGTTTAACTTGCGGCTAGGCAAATATGTTTCCTAGGTGATAACCTTTTATGTACCAGTCTGACTTCATTGAAATGCATAGAGATAAAAATGTGTCACACTTCACAGCCAAGCCAGGCAGCCACTGATGCTCGATTATTCAAATGATAATTGACCCCCACCTGTAGCTTGCTTATATTCAGTAGTCAATCACTCCGTCCGCTGTTAAGATATGGAAGAAAATACGTTCTGTAATTTACATTACAAACCACTGGTGAATGTCAAGTACCCCAGGCGAGCCATTTGTGTGGAGAAGAATGGGAAAAATATATGGCCAATATGATTTCAATCTTTTTAATAATTTAAATGCTGTTGATATGTGAATTACTGGCAGCATAGCTCTCAGCCCTGTGCCCTGTTTATTTCCGAGCAGTGTTATTTTCTCCCTAACAAATGACTTGATGTTAATCTTCATATATAATTTTCATTTGTCTGATATAATGGTTTCTAGTGGCTTGCTGTCAAAGGCTGATAAATTGACAAGCAGTATCATAGCACTAGAATCAACAATGCAGAAATGTTTGTCAGCCAAGACGGGCCTTTTTTTTTTTCCACCATAGGGCACTCATGGAAATGAATCAATGCATATTCATGTACACACACATGTATGTGAACACATTCAATCATCTGATACTCTAGCAATCCAAGCTTTGATCCTCATTGTAGCGAGTGTCATACCTTGAGGTTTTTTCCTCCAAACCACTGACGGCCTCCTCAGGATTACTCCCACCATAACTGTCTGATCTTTGTTGTAGCATGAGCAATGTGCTTAAATGTCCTCAGTTTCATCTAAGAAAACACATGATACAGATACAATTTGCATAAATTTCCAAATGGAAGGCGTGAAAGCATGCTCGGCAACCGTGCCTGTTTGTTTAAAGCCAGCCAAAGCTCTATAATTAGCAGTGTTTAATTATGGAAATGGCTGCCGAGGAGAATTTCAAACACACTTCTTCCCTGATCATTAGTCACAGGGGCAAAAAAAAAAAATGAAATGCTTTCAGCAATGAAGGGTTCATATTTCAAGCTTATAGCTGCTAAAAGGGTTGTACTCAGAAAATCAATTTTATGAAGTCCGTTCAGCACTAAAGGGAGTTCCATGCAACTAAGCAATTTTGAAATAATGTCGGTGGGGGCCTGATTCATGGACGGTAACAGGACTTTGCTCTCCTTGCCTGGGACATTATCCTCTAAGCCCAGGTCAGGGGTCAACCTCTGGTTTAAATCAACCACTGTTTAGCATAACTCGATTCTTAAAGCGCTGCCGGCTATCCCACGCTGAATAGATAAGTAGTCTTCTGCAGGCAGAGATCAGGCAGTGAAGCAGATCAAAGCTCATGAAAGCTGTCTGAAGACTAAAGTGGGAGGAGAGAAAGTTCAGGTAAACTATGGGAGGGAACCTAACCTTGACCTCATGAAGTGCTAGTTACCCCTTACCATAACAATAATGTCTTAACCTTGGCCACAACCTCACACACTGACAGTAAAAACACCATTCCTGCATGCCTCCCAGCACACAGGCGCCCTCCGTTCCATAAATCCGGTCTCGGCGGCATTTTTTGATAGCTCCTCACATTAAGCTGGCTGTCATAGCCCGGTACGGAGGATATGGACGACACATGTGCGTGGGACTGCTGGGTCTCCCAGGCTTTGCCTTGGAAACCACATCACCAGCACATGATGCCCACGCACTCTGTGGGAGGCCGCAGCACTAATGGCTTGGTGTGGGGGCCTGGGTGTCTGTTTGGTGTGTCCTCTGCTCTCTGGTGGTGGTGACAATGAATATACAGGGACATTTCAGTGGGTTTAAGCTGGGAGGTCACGTATAAAAATGGCTACAGCTGCACTGGGACGGCTGGCCCACGCTCCTCACAGGGGATTCCCATTAGGCAGATTGATTGTTTCCTCTCCTCTCCTCCTTTGATTCATGTCTTCCATCTGAGCTCTAATGAGCCATCGGCCGTATGGCACCACTCAGGGCATCTGTGCATCAGCCCCTGTACTGTACATGGCTAATGGGAGGCATGCACTGTACTGTAAATGCACACACATAAATGCAATATGGACACAGGATTAATATTGTTTCTTCCATGAAACTCTTCCTTTAAAATGGTTCTTTCAGCGTATAGAAATCTGAGGCACTCTAACCAATAAGAGCTATAAATGTACAATAACTTCCTTTACTAAGTTTCCATCACAGTACCTGACCTCACAGAACAAAGTAGACCTCAGACGAAGGTATTTCTGCACTGAGCACGTGCACACATGTTATTTATTCTGCCACAGAAGAGAGAGGACAGCTTTACAGCCCTCCACCACAACCAGTATTTACAGCCTCAGCCACCCATATATCCTCCATCATCCACTTTTATGGTACACGCAGAATGATAATTATGATAACAATAATAACTACCCATATAAAATGCTTTTACTGCACTGGGGAGTATAACTGAGCTCTATTCTCTGTGCTCCTCAGTGGAGAGTTAAAGCAAGCACACTTTCCCCCTCACATGAAACTCCTGCAGGCCTGCATCTGATATTGATTCTTGGATATGTTTTGGAACGTTTTATTCAGGATAATTTTCTACCCTGGGAATTTTGGGGGTGTAAAGTCTCCATAGCGAATCATTCAGCATGTTTGAAGATTTCATACTGTGTTTTATTTTTTTTTTAAGCCTGAGTCCTTCTACTTTCATAGTGCAACTGGAGGTAATACTCTTACTGTGTGTGTAGTGGTTTTGCACATCAAAAATGTGCCTGAATGAAGTTTAATTCCATCTGCTTCCTAATCAAAACATTTTCTACTTGCTAAACGAAACCATAAGATACTTCTTGGCCTCATTTTGACTTAATTCCAAGCTTTAAACAGACATATGTGTTCTGAAAATATGACATAAAGAAGTGTTTCTTCCTATTTTTTTTCCATCCATTTGCCTCTAGGCCTTCATAGGCTCTTATAACTAATGTTTAAATTCAAGTTTGAATAATGCAAATACTTAAAAGTGTGTGTTTGTGCCTGTGTGTGACAAAGAGCCAGTGATATAAAAGAAAGTGGCAGGAACATGGGGGAGAAAAAAGACACAGGCTAAGGGGTAGATGAACGTTAAAGCTTGACTGACCTGCAGGTGAACTGAGTGAGCACAGGCACAGTCATAAACACATGCTGCTCTGTGTTATTGATTGGGGAGAATAAATGAATGTTAGCTAAACATATTAGATCAGAGAAGACACAGCTTCCACACTGATCAACCTGAACTGCAGGGTGGCCCCGGGTCTCATCTGTTTGTGTTTGTTTAACTGTGTGATGATGTGCTGGTATGCACTTTTAATGACATGTCTGCATGTTAGTGTGTGTTCATTTGCATTTGAGTGTATGTGTGTGGTTCTGTTTTAATGCTCATGTTAGTCGATGCACATGAATTTAACTATGCATCCAGGCTTGGCCTAAGAGCAATATGCAGTCTCAACCTGTCTCTGATCACACACATAAACACCCTATCACCTCACCTGATTTGTGCCTAAACACCTCTGACTGCCTGCACACTGTATGTGGGGAGAGCTGTCTCTAGAGGTCACTGCAGTTCCATGGGTGACAGATGCAGCTGAGGCCTGAAACAACATCCTGTTTAACACAGCCACTAAGACAAAAGGCAGGAACTGAAGGGAAGAGGCAAACACTGAAAAGAAATCAGGCGATATCACACAATCAGATAGCCACACACACTCAGGCACGCACCTTTTGAAACACACCTTATTGCAACCCTGTCACCTAAAGCTGCAGATCCAAACCAGCATGAAGCTGTGCTGGGTGCTAATAAGAGTGATTTCACACTGACACTGAATATTCTGTGGCTGCAGCTCACATGACTGCTGCTGGATGAGGAAGGAAATGAAATTTATCCAAGTCTTCTTCCCTCTGGTGTATTTACCTCATCCTGAACTTGTGCTGTGAGTGACAATTTCTCATTTGATTTGACTTTCCACTGTATTTGAGAGACAGTTATTTTACTTTTACTGCTTCCTTTTTATTGTACATGTTTTAAACACATATTTCTGCACATTAAATATGAATACAATAATAAAATATATTATTATTTTCAACTAACTATTTTTGTAGTCCATTTCTGAAAATTAAGCTGTAACATAGTAGCTTCACCTTTACAAGCATTAGTATGGAAGTTAATGATATAAATGTAGTAATGATTATAAATCCCTGTGATGTGTTTTATTCTCAAAAACTCTCATAATTCGAGATAGTGTATGCTTTTATTTTTTGGTCCTCCTTTAGAAGATATAATGCTTAAACTTTTTACATATTTTACTCCGGCCACATAAAGTACTTGTTACTTTTCACTGTAAAAACAAAGAATTTCTGCACTGTGACATTGCCCTCACTACTTTTAGTACTCCTAAGTATACATTAGCCTTCTTCTTCAATCACAAACTTTAAAAGCTATTATTTATCGTCTGACTTAAAGGCATTAACTGCTGCTCCACAGCATGCTCAAAGCTTAATAAGCTATTAAATATTGTTCTTCTGATTTTAAAATGCTCTCATGGGAAGTTTTTGAACATAAAGTAAAAAGATGCCCATGGATTTTCCAGCCACAGGCAGCTCACAAGAATGATCATAAAAACACAAAAGGAGCCTCATCCTCTCCTTTATTTTCGTTCTGCTTCTCAAACTATTATTTTAATCTGGTGCAGGAGTCAGAAAAGGGAAAACACACTGCCAGGCGCCGCTTTCCTGCTAATTCTATTACACTGGGTTATTTTTAAAAACTTTCTTTTCTTAACATTTACTGTCAGTTGTACAGTGGGAGCTGCTGTTCCATATGCTTTGTTTGTATTGTGGTTGTGGTCGCAGTGGGGCAGAACCCGCCTGCTTGCAGTAAGCCAGTGGCAGCTACGAGGTCCATCATGCCAAGTTTAAAATTAGTAACAAATTTAATATGTACTCTGCTGGCATCCGGTGCCTTTTGTAGAGTGCAAAATGCTCTGATAGTTTGTCGAGGGGTCTCTCTGGAAGACCACAACCAGGCCCAATATAGAAACTCCATTTGGTTTATATAGGGGTTAAAAAGAGAAGACAAAATCCAGAGCAGATGCGGGTAACGTCTGCAGTGATGAGGCTCAGAAAGCTAAAGCACTAACACAAGACCACCAAGACAAACTCAGCTCTCCCTCCCTCTTACTGGCAAAAGGGAGGAACATGCTTTACTCTGTGCTGTTTCACCACGGCCACAACCTCAAGCCCAAACTATTAGCATGACCTAAACGACAAAACCATGCTCCTGTTAATGTTATAATCGCAGGGGGACGTGATTTATGGCTTTCATTTTTAAGGATCACTCTACCCATAACTCCTAATATGGAGTAAAATATCTGTTTTCACAAAGGGGCCCTCCCATAGAGCCTTATAGGCTGTTAAAGCATGGAAAAGAACATATTGGTGTCATAAATCTAGATTTCAAATGAGACGGCATAAAACATAATGTAGGGATGGAGACGGGGACAGTAGTGAAGAAGTTGAACCAAAGTAAAAGTTTACAATACATCTTGGCTTGTATGTTAGGTCTGGTCGTTTGAGGTGATTTCTTTTAATGATGCTTCATCAACAGATATCATCTGGGCTTCATTTGCCATCCATCACATCCTGAGCTGCCCACAGTAATATTCAGAGGATTTAAAACACATTGAAAAAATTGAGACGACGTGTCTTTCCTTTTGACTGTAATACAAGTTATCCACCAGTGTTAGAGGGATTTGGGTCCACTGGATAATTTTCCTTATAAATGTAATATATCAGTCATCGTTCTTTCTCTGTGTGCGCATGTGATTTGTCATGACTGAAAATTTATTAAGAGGGCACATAAAACCATTTTAATGGTTTAAGTATGTAGTTATCCCAAAAACTAAAATAAGGACATTAATTTTCATGCTAAAAGGAGATTTTTTCCAATCCCTAGCTTCTTACTTGCATGTTTCCCCAGGTCATTAAAGCAGACAGTCAGCAGTCAGAGGTCTTGTAATTCATCCTCCTGTAGTTTGGCCTCTGACCAGTAGAGGGAGGTCACTGATTTATTTCTGCCATGTTCCAGCAGGGATCTGCATTCGCCTCCTCTGGCTTCTTGATTATGAGTGATTCAAAAAAAATGTGTCAGTTATTATTTTTAGACAACCGCATAATGCAAGCACAGTGGGCCCTTTGAAGGCTCATTTATTATGGAGGAGATAAGCGTGTTGCGGCGGCCAGATTCCACAGGAACAGGTCACCGGCTCTGATTATAAGTGACTTCACGTCAGGCCATAAATATTTGTCAGCCCACCTTTGAAAGGCAGGCGAGCCGTGGCTTCTCCACTCGTTTTGCCACATGAAAGTGCAAATGGAAACACTTAGGGTTGGGAGCCGCATCAGTCATAGCTGGAATAAGATGGCCAATAAAACGGGCGTAATTATGATGCTCCATCATTTGACACAGCTCGGGGGTTTGGGCTGTTTGCCTGCATGCTGTAAGAGAGAAATCCCACCCGTGAATAATGGGACCTGTGCTTTTATGAGCGTGCTGTGTTTAAGGTTGAACTTTGAAAATGTGTGGTCTGTGTGTCACCTCCCTACTCTGCTCCTCCTCTTCTTCTTCTCAGCTGTTTACCTTGCTGTTGTAGACTGAGGAGCATGTTTCAACTGCCCCTCTTTGATGCCTCACGCTTTATGGAAGCCACGTCATGATTTGCATGCCACCACAACAACAATGCCTTGTTTTCAAACACCATGCTTGCATATGGGGCCCATGCATTGATGCCGCTTAATGTGACCCTATCCTGTTGGTTTGAGATCAACCAAGCTGGTTTTCACATTTCTGGGCCCCCATGCAAATCCCTTAAAAAGAACCACTTTGATTTACAGAGGGCTCTTTCCAGAATCTTACATTTGTTTTCTTTCTTTTTTTCATCACGATCCTTCTGTAGTTATTCAACATGACATGGTTGCTCAAAAGTGCACTTTTGCAATTTTGAGTCACTTTGCCTGCTGGGTTTTTGAGGTCAGCGTTGTCACAATAATGATACGTTCCATAATCATGGAGATACTGTTCTTGGAAATGCCTCCACATTCCTTGGTGTGTCTGCTTGATATGTGAGGGCCATGAGTAACAGTAAGCAGAGCTGATGTAGACATCAGGCAGGTGTGGAGACTCCATTAGAGTTAGCATCCATTTGACTTGCACACCAGTGTCTAATCCTACACAGGAGCTTCACACAGAGAGGCAGGCCCCCAAGCAGAGCCCAGTGGAGAAGAGTGCTGTCGACACCATACTGTTACACAGCCCCGCTGTGAGTTTTCCTCCTGCCTGCATGATGGCAATGAAACTAATGTAGTGGAAATAGTCAGTGTTCAGGTGGAGGGGGCTGTTCATTATAGGTGCTACTGCTACAGCTTCTCATTGTGCGGCGTATCTGTGAATGAGGTAGAATAAAAAAACAGTCAGGTGTGGAGTCTCCAAGAGAGACAAGCTGCTGGCTTCACATGCTGGACTTCATCTGTCAAATCTGCAGCGCTGTTGGCACTGGCTGAACTCAGGAAATTGGAGACATAAATTGAGGAGAATTGATAGTGCAGCTGCTGCTTTGCAGAGGACTGTTGCTGAACATTGTTGCTGTCTGCAGTCCAAATGAACTGCTCCGGTGGGTGTCACCCATACAGCTCCACCAAAATAAACTTACTGCGACACTGTTCTCTCCCATCTCACCCTAAATCAGTCCAAACCAAAAGTTTAAGCTTGAATGTGATTTGTGTACATGTGATGCAATATGATGCCATAAATTGTCTATGTAGGCCTGCACATGTAGAGGACCTATTTTATACACAGGAGTACAGTGTTCCAAAAACCCTAGTACTGTCAAACACTGTATAAAAACTGACTGAAAAAAACAGAAAGTGAGAGAACTATGTTGACCAGGGAACTATAATCTATTATGTACCAGATTTAGAGTACATTGTTTTTGAGTTCTTTAAGTAAACAAGTGAAACATCATCTCATCCTATTATTGTTACTTTCTATCCCATTATGACTGATCATTTATTTCTATTTAAAGCTCCTGATGAGTTCTTGACTGGTTGTGAAACAGACTGAGATTGATATTAATGCCTCTTTATGACCTGAAAAAGCAAATAAGACCATCAATACCAGCTGGGACTATTTCTGTATTGATATTAAATGTTGTAAACTACTGACGGGAATAGGTGTCAGTTCAAGTGCAACAAGTGATATACTCGACTGTTAACAGACAGCAAGACACTGATTACATGTCAGGTAAAAATCAGCAAAGATTGTTTTGACCACATGCAGTACCAACATTGACTCAACTTGAAAGTTTGTCACAGGAGCTTTAATTAGCTAACTGTATATGATAGGAAAATTGATAAAACTATGTCAGTGTATATCATTTGAAAACAACTCTGTTTCAAGTAGAGTTTTAAGCGGCATGAAAGTTAGCTTATACAGAAGTAAATCAACAAAACAGTTTGATGAAAGCTAGTTTTAGCTAGTCTAAAGCCACACCATAGACTGTAGAAATATATGGATGTTGTCACCCATTTGTTTCTGAAGCAGAGTTTGAATCCTATTGTCACCAATTGCCATATTGCAAAAGCTGACCCAACCTAACTTTGGTCGACCTAAAAAGACGCAAAGAGATGGAGTTGAGGTGGGCTTTGAGCCTCCTAGCTAACAGCCATAGTTCCCACCTGTCAGTCGAGTCAGTTGTGCCTCTAATAATGCAAAACCGTAATCTTCAAAACTAATGCGTTATAAAAATAATCACCCCTAGAAAGTGTGTGCTGACAGAAATTAGCTATTCAGACCAAAATGATTTTTTGTACAAGGCTGTAAACATGTTTATTTTTGCTGTATTGATAAGCCTTTTTGTATGGGTGTGTATGTGATTTCTGGTGCTTGAGTGCCAGCCTCAAGCTGACACTCAAGGAACTTCAATTTTTAGCACTTCCACACCGGCTTCATTTCTCACGGTTTGAGGTTGCAGCATGAGCTCCTCTGACATTTTTTTAACACTAAAAGACTTAAAAAAACCAACAAACTGACAACTACACAGCCACACTGTCCCCAAACTGCCAAAATGTCTACTTGACTCCCTCTACTACCACTTTACATTATAATACACTAAATAATAAATTAGTCCAATAGTCACTCTACCTGCAGCTCATTTTTGGTCTCCACCACAAAACGACCCAGTATGTGAGTCGTATGAAAATGATAAAGTGCTATAAAGATAGTCCAGTGAGACCAAAAAACTAACTACAAGAAGGTTGAATGTCTGTTTATCTCCATTCACTATTGATTCAATAGTTCTTGCCAAAATCTAAACCAATATGTCTCATGACTTTTTATGTAAAAGCTAAACTGCTGACAAAAACTTCAGATTTACATCTTTGTTGTGGTCATACTATGTCATGATACGTCCTTTAAAATTCAAACACAGACTCAACAGCAGGCATTAAAGGCCAACAGATGCCCAACATAAAGGGGAAGAAAAACAGAAGGAGAGAGCAAGATTAAAAATGAGATGTGGGGAATGGGGGGTGGGGGATTATTAAAGGCCATGACACAGAAGATTATTCCGGTGTTGGTGACGCCAGCGTTAAGGTCAGCCACAGAAAACTGCCAGTCCAGAACACAAACATAAAAGAACAAATAAGATAACAGGAACAAGAGTGCACACAGTTTAGCACACTCTGGGTACAATGTGGGGATTCAGGCCACATGGGGAGGCGCCTCTCTCCTCTCAAAGAAGTCATTTCATTGTGGTTGCTTGTTTTTGGCCTTTTATGGAGGGATTGGCCTGCTTAAGCTTGTATGTGTTTAAATAAGTATGAAAATCTTTGTTTACCTCTGCCATTTGTATTACTTACAGTAGTTACAGATGGTCCAAGGTTAAAATTGACTTGCCTTTTGGGTTAGCCTTTTAGCGTTTGACACCAGAGAGAATCATCAGGTTAGCAGCAGAGGTCATAAAAGTATACACAAGTTGACACTTGTCTTTATCCTTTATCATCACTAACAAGGGGCTAGCCATGACTCTGACAATAAGACAGTGACACACTCTATGTGAAATAAGGTGAAAGGCTCAGAATTTTTCTACAAGTCCGTCTTCCCAAGGCTAAACAGACAGAAAATACTTCAAGATTTTACTTCCTGTAAAAAGAAGAAGTTCTGCAGCAGAATCAAGGTCCTGGGAAATGGCCGCACAAGCATCACTCTGTGCTCCAGCTTGGTACTTTAGGTCTAGTCAGGGACACGACTGAGAGGGCAAAGGTGCTGGAGCAGATCACTCTGCCTGGACTACAGCCCTGGTGACGGAGCAGAGGCCCTGGATTCTTCCGGACACGAACAGCACAGGTCAAACACGGGTTATGGAAAGACGCAGGGGTCACAATGCAACATCTACCCAAACCGCACAAAGCCAGCTTTTCATCCACTCTCTGGCCATTCCACCAAGTCCATAATTGTCTTTGACAAAACTCATTAGCGGAGACCTTGTAGCAACATCGGCAATCAGAAATTCCATGGAGGGAGACATGCACAGAAACAATGTCCCACACACATTTCATTGCGCCTTTTGACAAAATGTAATGAAGTGTGTGTATTGTCCCCCTCATCTGAACCCTGAGCCACTGCCACAAAGACTTTGTTTTATGAGCCCGGGCTGCCCAGCGTGGGACACATCAAATGGCACCTCCATGCTGCTTCTTTGGTCAGAGCAGAGGGCAAATTATTGATTGAGATGTTGTTGTTGTTGTTATTATGGCTCCTATTTATCTGAAGGGGCCCTCACTATCGTGTCAGAATAATTCATATTATTCTATGTCGCAGGCACATGCTCATTAAGATGGGGCCTAAATGTAAAGTGCACATGTGATGGATGCTCCTGACAGTGCTTTGTCAGAGGTTAACCCCTCATTGACCTATAGTATTATATCCTACAACATACCACAGGAACGCATATTGTTTAACCAGTCTCAGCCCCCTTTAAGACCCTGTTTAAGAGGAATAGCAATAAAAATAGCAAATGCGTAAAACAAGGCAATGTCATGCTCACAAGCTTCACGCCAATGCCACTCGAGCAGTTCAAGCTTATTTATGACTCATATTAGGGATGGGATTATCCAATCCTGCCATTATTTTTTTTATGAGTTCTCTATTTTTAACACTTGAAGTTATGTGCTGGCATTAAGCTGACACATCTTACAAGATGTGAGGTAGAAGAAAAAGGAAAACAATTTAACACGTGAAGCTCAATGTTGCTGTGATCACTGCTTACATTACAAGGAGATGTTTCAACCAGCAAAAGTTTTATCCATGGAGGATTTGGCAGACTTGTCTTTAGGATGTAAGCTGCTAAAATTCACACACATATAGTTCCCAGCAGTCCATAAAAGTTAGTTCAAAACTGCATGCTATTATAGGGTGCAAATTTTAACTCTATGCTGTTATAGTGGAAGGTACAATGCCTCTGCAAAATAATGCAATCTTAGCATTTAGAGATGACCTTGTATATCAAATGATAAAACACATTATCCTTTACAGTTGTGCTCATAAGTTTACAGGCAGAACTTATGATTTCTTGTGTAGTTTCTGTTGTCTTCATGATATAAAAACACAGTTGTTTGATAGTAATTTGCTTTACCCAACTACTAAACATGAGTGAAAAAAAAAGTTTTTCTCTTATCATTCATATACTCTGAAAATGGCCAAAAAAAAATCAAATTCTGGCAGGGTAAGTAAACTTATGAGCACAACTGTATATTTATTTTAATTTCACTTCTGACATTCTGAATGCAGACTGCCCTGCCCTTAAACAGAAAAATAACAGTCCATCACAGTAGAAAAACAGCATTAGCAGCTACTGGTTGTGTCACTTTGTGACTTGTATTTAAGAAAATTTGCATTGCTTTCAAAAAAAAAATCAAGATTTATGGTGATGAGCAAATTGAAAGTTAAGAAAACAACAATTCAACCGTGAGGAAAATAATGTTTCTTTAGGTTGCATAAGGTATTACATTTGGGAGCGTGTACAGTACACAATGAAACACTACTCCTGACAGTCAGCTGACCTGTTGACTTGAAAAGAGCAGAGGATGAACGCAGCGACCCAAAAGATCCACAAAAGATCAATGACCCCTAATGGTAAAGGCTGAGCTGAGGGTCTACTGACTGTTCATCACACTTATGGAGGTGCTTGTTGATAACAGACATATGAGTATTAAACACCCTCTGATTCTAAACAAGCCACATTCACAGATTAAAGATGCCAAACCTGTTTAAGTATTCATGTTTATCACAGCTTGTTTTTCCTATTTTTGAATATTTGTGCCTCATTCACAGATTATCTAAAATCTGTTTTGGATTAAGCAAACATGCTCGTAGGCACCCCTCAACTATGTGCCCCTCCCTAATGAAAAATGTAATTTCAAAGAGGAGGGTGTGTATTAGGGAGATTAAGTTGCGCATATAGGCTACCTAGGAACTTATTATTCCCTAACATTGTACTTTGCAACAGTTTTCATGTCTCGCCTCAGATTAAGGATGTCAGACAAACAGAAAGTCTTGTGTTTGTCCCCTCCTGCTGTGTCCTTCAACACCAATAACACCCAAATTACATCTATTTATTATCCCTTCTTCTTCACTTAGGGTTATTTCATCTGAGTAAATCTTGGTTGTCTCCTTGTATTACAGTATCTGTGAGTAGCATTAGTGTAGTTTCTGATGTGTGGCAGCTGCTGATGTGTCTCTCGATTGTCTCTGCTATGTATGGGACAGACTAATTGACCTGTTAGCTGCTATATGAGCCCATCACGGCCATTATCTCCGCTTTCCCCCAGGTAGCCCACGTCTCCACGGTGGTAATCCCATTGCGCATGCATCATTACCCTCAATAGCATGAAGCAGCTTTTTCTTTACAGCCGCCGATTTAATTAAATTTAGTTGTAAATAGTTGATGCACACATATACCGTACATTTTTATGTAAAGAGCAGCGCGTCAGGCGTCAGGACTGATTACTGCTGAGGAGGAGAGGGAGGAGAGGGGCTCTGTGTTACAGCGCGTCATTAACAAGCGGACAGTTACTGTATCCATATACTGCAGGAAGTTCCTATCCAGGCGGAAAGAAAAACAATCTGTGGTTTCTGATTCATATTAGGAGGAGTGAAACGCTTTTCCTCCATACCTCTTTCATCACTTCATTTTTACGCAGAAGTCCAAACTTTTATTCAAGTGCTTGCATCCAGGTTGAAGAATATGAGAGATTAGATCTCTGAGCACTGACACTCGCTCTATAGTACATATTATAGACCAGATTAAGATATACTTGTTTAATGTTTGCCTTCAGTGTCACGCAAATTATTCACTCGGTCTCAGACAAACACAGAAGAAAAAAATTGAACCAGGGGAAAAAAAAACTAAATAGGCCTAAGTTATTATTCCCGACCTTCCTTATCCTCATCATGTATTTTGCGGGATTTAAAAGCTCCTGCATCACGGACAGCTCTGCCATTGGTCAAGGACGCACAGGATGGACACCGCGCCTCTTAACTGAGACTGAATTGCGCATAAGACCTTTATTACAGGCGTAATCCCACAAATACGACCTCAGATGACTTTGGTGAGGTTGTTGACTGTTTGTAGGTATTGTTTCAGGGGGGAGGGGCTGGAGTCAAATTTAGTCATAGAATGTCAGTCTTAGCATGCAGTGCTGATGAAAAAGTAGTTCCACTTGCTCCAGGAATAAAGACATGTCAGAAAGATGAAAGGCATGAAATGACAGAGGAAGTTGAATTATATGCCGAATCGGTACCATACAGTACAGCATGTTTCGCCCTAATGGTGACCTTTGTTCAACAGTAATTGCTTCAAAGGCAGGATGTTTTTGCAGCGTGCGTAGTACAATTGTGCGTAAAATCAATATTTCAGCCGCAATGAGTTTACGAAGCATCCTTTAGTCATTGTCTTACAAACTACATGATTTTAAAAGTTTGAATTGTGAGGATCAAAAGTTTTTTTGCACTGTCAGCATGCATTCCTCTCTACAGTGATCATCTTATTACAGCTGTCTACAGAAGAGCTACTAAAGTTAGCCTATAATGAGATGGACTATAGGCAAAACAGGCGAATCAAAGAGACTTTGATGGACCATGTGAATTTCCCTGCCGGGTTTGATCCTACAAATGACCTTTTAATGAACACAATGTTAAGTTAGTGCAGCGGCTCGCTACACAGGGGACAAAGCAGCATTCATCCTGTGTTTCTGCCTCGTTGCTCGGCCTGAACAGTAACAAAGTGTTTGATGCCACTTGTGATTAGACGCTGACAATGGAGAGATGATGTCCCCTTTCTTCCACAACTTGTGGATTTCACTCACGTCCTCCTGTGAGTTATGACCCTCCATCAGCGCTGCGTCGAGTCAGGATGAGAAACTTTGATCAAATGCACATCCGCGAATGTTTTAATTGGCTCTATAAATAACCAGACACAGAAAAAGAGAGCTCTTGGAAAAAAATTGTATTCTTAGAAAAAAACGTCATGAATGGCAAAAAACACAGAAGAAGCTCACATTTGAACACAATGACAAAAAATGTTCAGGTCCACGCGCAACACAGGGGGATCCACTCCTTATATGGTCAACATAATGTACGACGATTCCTCTTTAAACATCAGGCCAAATGACACGAAGCCACAGTAAAAAGCAACATGTAACAAAACACTTAAAGATCAACACATTAAATAACCAACAAACAGACAACATAAACAAATAATAATAAATACACAGAGAAATAAATAGGGCTGCTAAACACTACACGATTGCCATACACAAATTTGGCCGTTTTTATCTTGTCCAGCCTCATACCTTTGCATCTAGAATTTTTGCATAAAGTCTTCAACACCGTATGAAACAAAGTTGTGCAAAATGATAGCCACGTCCAGAGTCTGACAGCTCGTACTGCTGCAGCAGCGCCAGGTAGCTCCAATATTGAGGCCGCTGCTTGGCCAGTGTGTCCTCAAGTGCATAAAACATGTCCCTTTATTCATGATGGTGCAGGTGGCAGCAATCTAGGAAACAAAAAACAGAGTTTATGAATTTAAAGAAGGCACACAAATATAAAAGAATAAGCTGTCTGAGGTGCTTAATTTTAAGCCAATGACTCATGTAAGTTGACTGTAGTGGAAATATTACTTTGGTTCAAATTTTGAAGGTGCTTGTTGCACAAAAGTAATCCGGAAAGTGAGTCAGTTACATGTTAGTCACCAACAAAATTTCAATAACAAATTTTGGGTAAGCAGAATACAATAAGCAGCTTATATTAAACTAAAAAGAAGTAAAGGTCTGTGTGTTTCCTTTATTACCTGAGAGTGTACGTGTGTTTTTTCTGTGCCTCCTGTTTGTGTGTGTGTGTGTGTGTGTGTGTGTGTGTGTGTGTGTGTGTGTGTGTGTGTGTGTGTGTGTGTGTGTGTGTGTGTTTGGTGACCACTGGTTTCTTCCAGTTCAGTGCAGACCCTCACCTGCTTCACCTCTTCATCACTGGTCTAAACGCAGTGACCTTGTCATCCTGCACGGTCCCGCAGGCTTCGCTGAGGTCAGATGGCTGTGTCTCTGCTTTGCCACCAGAGAATCCTGCACACACACAGAAATAAAGCACATCTAAGAAACTTGCCTCAGATGAAAGATGCAATACTTTGAAACAGACTTCTCTATGTGTAACAACATTTGAAGATTTTCTTTTCATTTATTTTGCAGTACTTGGGTGCTAGACCATGTTAATTTCCATTCACCTGTCTGTCTATACAACAGACACCTCTAAATGTGGGAGATTGAAGACCAGTTAAACCCTAGTAAAATGCTAAATATTACAGGACATGAAGGCATACCTTCAATAGTGGAATACTGGCATGATTCCGGGAGTGCAGCATAAGAGGAACAGTGCAGCTGGAGGTCCTTGTGGCTGTAGCTGCCCGTGCCGTAGACCTTTGAGTGCAATGATGAGCCCTCAGGGAAGGGGCTCTCAGTGTTGGTCACACTGCTAGATTCATGGAGGCCTCTGATGCCCCCACATTGTCCAGCAGGAGCCCCGCTAAGCCTGGAGCTCTGGAGCTGGCAGTCCCCGCTTGAGTTTCCTGTCCTCATCTGCTCAGAGTTCTGCTGGTGAGGGCTCAGAATGACCCCAGAAGCCGCCGTGCGAGCCAGAGACCAAATCCTCGGCTTATCTGACGCTTCAAAGTGAGACAAGGACACTGTTCCCGTGAGGCCGGCCGAGGAGGCAGCTTTGGACACCACTGGGTCCAGGAAGTCAGATGGGAGAGGAGGGAGGGAGGTTACGCTTTTGATGGCACAGGGGAAAGTGTGGAAGCTGTTGGTTAAACTCAGGTGCAGGTCAGAGCTGCAGTCTCTCTTTTGAGGGGCTGACACAGCCATGGCCCTTTGGAGGTCCTGCTCATCTGCAGCCGCCTTTTCACAGTCACTATCCAGCTTGTCACAGTCGTCATCATCCATGTCGTCCAGATCACTTAGGTGTAGATCCTTCTCTTCCTTGCAATCACTGGAATCTGCATGGAGGAAATGAGATGTTTAGGGGACATTTATTAAAAAGTTGCTGACTTTAAATTTGTAGACCAAGTTAATTTAAGAAACTTTTTTTGCAATATATTTCTCCACCCTGGTACCTACTTTTTTTTTCTTTTTATGTCATTAGTGTAAAATAAAAATAATTTCAAGCCACTTGACTGAAAAGGTCCAGACGAATGTTTTACCTTTGGTGACACAGTCCAGTTCACTCTTGTTGAGGTCGTCCTTCCTGTCATCGCCGGCTTTATTCTTTGGTGACCAGGTCATCTTGTTCTCTTTCTTCAGCCTCCTCCTGGCGTTGGCAAACCAGGTGGACACCTGCGTGAGGGTCATTTTGGTGATGATGGCCAGCATGATCTTCTCACCCTTGGTGGGGTAGGGGTTCTTGCGGTGCTCGTATAACCATGTTTTCAAGGTGCTGGTGGTTTCCCGAGTGGCGTTCTTTCTCCTGGCTGTGCCGTTAAAGTCGACTGTCCCGTATCTAGATTTGACAAACACAGACAGTTGCTATTAGTGCAGTGCAGGTGGTGAAGGATATCATTTACTAATCACTAAGACATCCTGAATCCCTGCTATTTGAAATGTGTACAGCTGTGCTCCATGCAGGTATCAGTATAGAGTTACACTCGGACCTTGGAGCTCATCCTCCCGTGAATAGCTGCTTTTAATGTTCACAACTTTAAAGCTCATGGTGTACAGGTATGAACTTACCTGTCATACTGATACTGTCCCAGTGAGTGGTCATAAGGATAGTACGCAGCCGTTTGAGTGATCCCAGAGTGTAAAGTGCCCGTGCTGTCCTTTATGTCGTATTGTGGATTCTGGAAAAGGAAAAAAGGTTCCTTTAAGGATGCGACATTCAGAATTTCTGAGCTTTTAAAAGACTCTCAAAACAATCTCAAATTTCAATTTTATAAATGTTGAAGACTGTTCATTTTGTTAAAAAAAAAAAGTGTAAACCTGAGCAACATAACCTAGAAAGTTTTACCAAATAACAGGAAAGTAATTTTTACTGATGTGTTTTTTTTCAGATGTACTACTCAGGGTCACAGTGGACAACATTTCCATGACTTTTTTTTCTGCCTTCAGGTATTTAAAATCTGAGAGAATAGAAGAAGAAAGGTTTCAGCAGCATCTCAAAATGTTATTTTAAAAAGAATTTAAATCCTGTATCCCATGTAAAGTTTCACTTTTTCACAGTCTTCAAATCTGACTGTGGAGTTACATTTTTTAACTTTTTCTGTCTCCCAGCAGCAAACTAGAGCCACAATTTATATTTTTTAATTTTAGAACTATGAGGATATTTTTTGTATTTAATTGTATTGTTTAAAAGGTCACAAGATTCACTTCCTTGCTTCTACACTTCTTCCCCCCTCTAAAGTGACAGGGTTTTTGACTTTTTACAGAGGACGCAGATCAGATTGGATGCTGGGTTAAACGGCATGTCGAGGCAGATATGTTGACAGTGACAGATAAATTGATGAACAAAAACTCGGTTGATTTGATCGATCATGCTGAGCCCCCCTCCCCCTCTTTTAGTGCATTAGATGAACCCACCAGAGTGGAGTAGATCGCGGATGGGTCGGTGCTGTAGGGGAAGTAGTTGGCGTAGTTCTGGCTGGCTGCTGCCGCTGCTGCGTATGGAGAGCTGTACATGCCCAGCGCCGCGTTCAGCTCCGTCCGGCTGCTCGCCAGGAGCCGGTTCTCGTAGGACGGGCAGCAGAAGGAGGCGGCGGCAGCGGCAGCAGCGGTCTGGGAGCCGCCTGTCCCGTCAGAGACCGACCTGGAAATCGAATCGCAGCAAGTCGTACTGGGGTTTGCCGACACGAAAAACTGCATGAAGAGAACCGTGGATAGAAATGGTCATTGGGTGTTTCTGCTCTTATCTGAAGTGACTGCACGACAAAAAGATGACGAAGTTAAGTTGTTCAGTCTCGTGTTTAGTCTGATTGTCAAAACAAGATACAAATTTAAGTTTGTTGCGTGTGTTTTTGGTTTACATCGGTTCAATTTTCCTGTATCACATGTTTTTATCTTTAACTGTCACCTGCCATTATTTAAGGTAAGTCACTATACTGCAAATTCTGACCATGACAGATAGCAGCTTTCACTGAAAACAAATGTATTGCGAGGCAGTCTTCCTTTTCCATTCTGTGATATTTTAATCAAAATAAGACTGTTGTCCTTCTGTGACAGTAAACGTTATCAGGGATATATATTATCAGTGGCATACTGGCCACTGAAAATGGAAAGTGACGTGCGCAATCTGTGCGTAAAAGTGACCTGCTCCAGGTTATCATCGGTTTCTAAATTCGAAGTTAAATAAAGGGTGAGAAAAATCTAAAGTAATGTGAGTATCAGGTGATTTCCTTCTTAAATTTAAATAAAAAATGTTTTAATATCATATCAAATTTATCAAACTCTGTCAATATTATAGAAGTTGGGTGACAACTTTTCTAGGAGACTAACTTTTGTTCCCGGATCGACTCAAACTTCCTTCAACTTGTCACTGGGGCAATAGTTGGATCTTAAATGTCAATAAACAACTTTGGACGAGTCTTCAAATATTTTTGTGATTGTAAAATGTCCCTATCATCCAGCACGTCCCAGAAATTTCAATAGAAAGTTATCGCAGCATGCAGCACAGCCCAATTACACCTCGTAGTAAGCAATGGGTGACATTCATCTCTATTGTCATCAGAAAAACACGTGAGTTCATTCATAATTCAGTGTAATTGGACACGGGTGCGTGTATATCGATATTTGGAACAACAACAAACGCAGCACACGAAAAAAAAAGCTGTCAATAGCTTCAAAGCAGCCACTAATTCAGGGTGTTTCTTTACAGAAAAGTGCTCTGACTATTCCGAAATTAAAGAAAATATGCAACATGACAAAAGAGACATTTGCGTGTGTGTACACATAAGTGAGGAGAAATAAAAGGCAGTGTCTTACCTGTGAAGTTGCATTGTAGGGGTATCCAAATTGCGAGAAAGACATAGCTGCTTCTTTTGTTACCATCAGCAATATTCTTCACCCTTGATCGATTGCAACCAATTCTACTTCAAATCCACCGTCTTCCACACATTTCCACGCACGGCCTTTCGCTCAATAATAGATGACTTCACTCATAGGAGGGAGACTTTAGACTGGCACCAGCTGCAGATTGTTTTATATGAATGAATAATCCCCCCCGAGGACCCGATAAGAAATGAAATTAAGAGTCATTAAGTGCAAAAAAATGTTGTTGTGTTAGCTGAAGGAGGCTTAAAGGATAACGTAAGACTTGCAAGATATGGACTCTGCTTGTGCTATTATTTGTGGCTCTATAGTTCTTTAGCATTCATCCATGCAAGGGTATCAGCGTGACGTCACTGTAATCCCGGAACGGCAGGGTACCAAGGATGGAATAATGTCTTTGCCAATCACGTCCAACGCAGGCTTTTCTTGAGGTGCACTGTACACAGTGTTGTACAGCTTTTGTAATAGAATTCTTCACCGATTTGCTGTGATAAAGGCTCGGGAAATTGTCTTATTGTTCATCCTTATTGACTTGTGGCATTGCAACACATGGAAACCTTTTGTGCAGTTGAAAAAAAAAAGAAATATGAGGAAATACTTTTACAAGTAATGGACAACATACATTCAGTAGGGATTTTTTTTTCTTTAGCAGTCAAATATGAATCAAACATGTTGATTAGAAAAGTGTGCTGTATATTTTTTTGTTAAAACAAAGCTGTATTTTTTAAAATTGATTATTTTATGTACAACTTGTCACAATTAAAGCTGATAAAATAAACACATCACAGCTTTTTTTTTTTTTTAATCTCGACCTCTGTTCGCCTCTGGCTCTCTGGCCAGAGGTCCATCCCGGAGTTAATGACGATGATGTTTCTATCTTTCTCTATTAGAGAGAAGGGCAGTCCCAGCAGGAGCGGTTAGAGGGGTTTTTGGCAGGTCAATAGACCAGTGATTGATGCGCGCCTGGAGACCTACGTGACCATTACGCGTAATGCGTAATTGTATCAATTAACAAATGGATACATGCCCTTGTTTAACCAACGAGTAACAGAGTGAAAATATGCCTTTGAGGTGAAATCCGAAGAGCTGTTGTAGAAAAAAAGACAGTGGAAGCCCTGCTCTCCAGTCTAATTAAATATCTGTGGAAGGGGGCGACGAGAATTGCATTTTAATTGAATGATGCTCACTTGAAAGATGGGTAAGAAATGATGCTGCCTCACAGTGAATGAAACGAGAAATAATTTTAAGCCTTATTAGATCAGCAGCTCAAGCATCACCAGCTCGCGCGTACTCATATAAACATAAACAAGCTGTGCCCCCCTCCTCTTGTGATGGTAAGCTGGAGGGAGAGAGGAGGGGTGTGTACTATTTTCCCTTAAACAACAATCTTTGTATTCACACTGGCTGATGATCAGCACTACTAAGTCACATGATCTGCCTGTTTCTGACTCTATACAGCTGTGTAAAGTTTCCCTCGTCACGACAGATACCTAGTACCAAATGTGCCGGTGCCCTGCCCTTCATCACTGATGTATGGCGCTTCCTTCCTCTGAGACTTATCTGCGATTATGGGCTTTCTCTCAGAGGGGCGCTAAAGAGCTGCGCGCAGGAGATGTAGATCTCCCCGTCCGGAGATTTTCCACAGAGATACAGTGGACAAACCAGCCATGGTCCAGACTCCGGGAAGAGCCTGGGAAGTAAACACCAACAGGCAATAGCAACCCTCACACACAGCAAGTCTTTGGTTCTGACAAGTGCTCATTTCCTCGGACGGTAAACTTTGAGGTACTGCTGGGAACTTGTTGTCTGGTGCTCAAAAGTAAGCATCATGTTGTCCTTGTGTCACCAAACTGAATCATACTTTTCAGGTACAGGCTAATCATTTGAAATCTGTCTTTAATGTCCAGTTTTCCCTAACTTGTTGATTCTTCTTGATTCACTATCAAGTAATTTCTCCAAACATCTCACTTATTGGTATTGAGCTTAGATCTGCACCCATTACTTTCAAGTTGCCAGAATACCACACTAAAAATCGATTGTCTTCAAAAGACTGGAACATTTCACCTTATCAATAACAAATCCACATTACAAAATATTTTCCCATGACGACAGTGTGCATAGAGATTAGGGTGACAGAAAACAAAATGAAAAGGACAATAATATCTGTGTTGGTCATTTACTGTTTGTGATCAAATATCTGAATGAGAAAAACAATGTGTCTCCTAAACAGTTTCTTCTCTGGAGACAGTAAAAACAGCCCTGCTTTCAGCTTTGTCAACATGTCATTTTAGATAATCCAGCGGGTTTTTAAGTTGTTTATCAAGCTTAAGAAAAAGGAGAATTTGTCAACCCCCTAACCAACTCTTAATCCTCCAGTTTATCTCAACATTCAAAATCCCAATTTTAAGATATACAAACTTTTAACCAGGCTTTGACACGTGTTTAAAGGAAATAAGATGTAAACAATAAGCAAAGTAAACATTCTTAACTTCCCATTCTCTGGATCAGAACAAGTGATCTAAAGGCTGCAAACTTGCCTCAAACCTTATCTCACATAGGAGAACATGCACGCAGAGAAGGTTGAAACAAGCTAAATGTAATTGCATGCTGGTGGTCGATGCATTTTCTACAAGGGCATGCATGATGGCCCAAGTGCATATGGACAGACTCATGCATAATGCATGTCCAGCAGTCAGTGTAGATCTCACAGAATCCGGCCCAAATGAGCACTAATTGTAATGGCAGACTGACCACAGTGCCCTTCCCTCTGAAATATGTGACAACCCACAGTGAGACACTTTTTTCTAACAGTGTTTTGTCTGGATTACTTAGTAATCACATTGGAACAAGGTTTTGTTTTTTAGCAGCTAAATAGATGACAATGGCAATTAGTGACTCCTCTTTCTCACATAGTTTTTTTCTAAAGAGTAGAATTACTTTTGGCACAGTCTGCCACTTTAGAGGATAAGACTACTTTCGAGTTCTACACCTCCATTAGTATTGATTCTATAGGAGTGATATTTTATAACAGAGAACAACTTCTTTGGCAGCAGAATGATGTAGAAACCACCCTTGAGGTGTCCTGGCTTCAAATCATGCACAATGTAATGTTAAATAACATTGGAAAAATATCATGATGTTCCATGTTTCGTATTTTTTTAAACGGGGACAAGTGATGTAAGAAAAAGCTACAAAAAGTTGACATAATCACAACTTCTGAAGCTCTGAATCATGTGGATGTTTGACATCCTGCATACTTTTTACAAAAACTATTCATGTTGATTCCTAAAACAGCCAGGAACAAACTCTTAAAGCTTTCATTTGTAGTCATACCATTTGACTTAGAACTGCTCATGTAAAGCAGCCCCCCTTACAGTACACAGTCACGTTATTTAAAAATAAGCAAGTCCAAACCTCCAGTATATCTTGTTCTAACGGATCCCTGTGGTTACTAATGAGACTGAGTTATGCACGCATCCTCCATTAGAAGCATCACTGGATGGAAAAAGAAAAAAAAAACTAAAAAGGTTAAGTCAACACTCAATAGCTCCCAGCCCTATTCTCCTACTTAATACATTTCCTATGCTGACTTAATGAACCACACAAAGCCTTTCTGGTTTTTCATCAGTTGGGGGATAGCAGTGATAGAAGGTTGTGGTGGTGGTGGTGGTGTGGGGGGTGGTTTGTATGAAATGGTAATAAGGGCAGACAGACGCAGAGACAGAGGGAGAAGCCAGAGCCTAGGAGGGGATGAAGCTGCACCTACCTGGAGGTGTGTGATCTCATTAAAGCCAAATTGGTATATGCCAATAAATCCAAGGCACTTGTGATCTGGAATTATTACACATACATGCACACACACACACACACACACACACACACACACACACACACACACACACACACACACACACACACACACACACACACACACACACACACACACACACACACACACATACATACACACACACACACACACACTGCATGCCCACAAACTTCCCCCATGAACAGCATTATTAACACTGCAAAATTATCCAAAATGGAAAGAACAGTAATAAATATTGTAATGAGAAATAATGGCGGTTATGGTCACGGCTGTGACCGCTTAACACCAAAACAAACATCTCCCAGGGCTGTAGAATAATTACAGCACAGTGAGGGAGTCATTAAAGCTTCATCAAACAGAGAAAAAAGAAGAGCGTGAGTTTGACATCATGACTTCTGTCTTAATAAATCAATCTGGTGCAGAGGAGAAGAGACGATAACTGTGTGTGATGACTGTACAAGTTTTATTGCTGTATAAGTAGTGCCACAGTGCTGTGGTATGCTTTGATAAAAACAGACAATGTGTGTTTTAAAAAAGAACATAATCACACATATCCATTGGCCTTTGTTTTCTACAATTGAAACACAAATCTCCACATTTATGGACAAGCATAATTGGTGTTTCCTTTATAACCTCGCCACTTTGATTGCTTGTAGTCTGATGTTTAACTCAAACAAACCCTAGGCATTATGTGTCGGGAGCCACATATCCCAGAGGCCCCTGGGGCTCCTGGGAGAGCGACACAGACACACAGAAAGATGGGAGAAAGCGAGGCATGTGTGTGTTGTTTGTGTGTGCCGGCTGGCTGGCAGAGTCCCCTTGAGGCTCTACTGTAAAGCTATCATCAGTGGTGGTGTCAGGGATTTGTAGCTTGTCACTGAGCGAGCAAGCGAGCGAGCGAGTGCTGGCAGTGACTCTGGGAAATAACTGCTTATGGAGAGAAAGCCTGGCTCGCACAGCCTGTGTGAGTGAAGGTGTGTGTAAGAGAGATAGAGAGATGGAGAACAAGAGAGAGGAATGTGCAACTATTTTCTCTCCGGGGTGTCTCGAGATGTATGTGTGTGTTGGTGTGTGTGTTTTTTGGACGGGTAGGTTGTGGGTCGATCATATGATGTGTGTATCTTTCATCTCAGGGCCTTAGGCTCTTTGTCTATGTGTGTTCTTGTCGGCAAGTGGTGTGTGTACATGTCTATTCTGGGTGTGTCAGAGCGGCTGCGGTGGCTTTGCAGGGATCTACGTCTCCTTGTGAATTAATGTTCACATTTGGACCTGAATGTGATCAAATATGTATTTTCAGTCCCCGGTAATAAGGAGTCTGTGTCAGCTGCTCTTGTTTGTGTATGTGTGGTCTTTGCCGAGATGGATGCTGACTTCAAACCCAACTTTCCCTCAAGGCGGAGGGCCAGCAGCAGCAGCTAAAACACTGCTGTTGGGTAAATACATGTATCTGCAAAAAAACAAGTTCTTCTGCAATGACGAATGGAGGGCCCGTTTAATCATTGACAACCATGTATTTCTGAAAATCGCATGTTGGCGGTTGACCAGATTTCAAGAGCCCGAGGGTCATGAAATTCACTCAGCTCATAAATGATCATGTCAGTGTTCAAAAGCTGGAAGAAAAAAAAGAAGACGAGGAAAATTGCAGTTACATGGTTTCCATCTGACTACAGCTGCTAAATCCACGGCAGCATTGTGGCCCATCTCTAGAGCCCGCGAAGGCAGAAAGACAGTTCCTATTACTGTCAGTCCAATTACCGGCCACAGCACAGCCACCGCTGTCAACACCAGGCGGGTCATGGTATGTATCGGCATCTTTTCTCTCATGTTAAGCCATATTTTGGAAGCAGAGGAACTTGAACATTATGCTGCAAGGCTTTGAGCTACAAGCGACTGCTTTTCAACATTTGATATAATCCGCTCACTAAATTAGCCGCTACAGGGGTCAAGAGTTGAGTGGAATAGGAAGTGATCAGTGGGTTTTCTGAGTATGAGATGTGAAGGACTATTACAACACAGTGTATATGGATGATAGTCTGCTCTAAGGATACAGACTGGAAACAAGGACAAAGTTGTGCAAAGAATTGACAACCCTTAACCAAATTTTGCAGAATTTGCCCGGTGGTTTAGTGTGTCCTTGTGACAATCAACCACACATATACACATCTCCACTCAGAAGTGGGAAGCGTGATGAGAAGCGGTCTAAATATTGAAACACTCTCTGTTACAGAAGATGGTGCTCTGCGCCGAGCGTGTCTGCTGAGCTGCCTCTAGTGTTGCAC
This sequence comes from Notolabrus celidotus, assembly GCF_009762535.1. Classification (NCBI taxonomy): domain Eukaryota; kingdom Metazoa; phylum Chordata; class Actinopteri; order Labriformes; family Labridae; genus Notolabrus; species Notolabrus celidotus. The sequence goes on along the minus strand of NC_048274.1, from coordinate 16,834,648 downwards.
CACACGAAGACAGAGAAGGCCCAGCCCCATCTGGTCCTGGTTCAGTCTGGTTTACTGCAAAGTGGTGCCAATACAAATAGCTGCGCTTGATGTTTGTTTGCATAAATTGTTTTGAAAGGCTTCACCAAGAGTTTTTTGGGTGGATTACGATGGGGAAGTTGGGGAGCCAGCCGTGGTGGAATAATCCTCACTGAGCTGACAGTTAGATTTGCTCTTCTTTAAGAATAGAGAAAAAAAAGATTGTTTTGGATTTTTCTGCTCGGTTCCTGGCAGTGAGTTTGGACTGTGAACTTTTTCAGCCAGTTGTGCGTGTGTGAGCGTGCATGTGCGTAGAGCAGGGTTCTATGATGATGGAGAATGCTCAGCTGCTCTCTCTTTTCCCTCTTAGCATAGCAGTGTCAATTTCAATAACATCAATGGAGCCCTCAACACATGTTAAAAGTTCAGTTGCAAGTTCAGGAGGCCTGAAGAAATGAAAGCAAAATGTCTCTCTTCCTAAAGCTCTTGTATATCCACTTCAATTTTTTGATTTTGGGGTCAAGGCGAAGGAAGGAAAAAGTAAAGTTAGGCTTGCATTACAATGATGAAAGAGGAACATGAAAACGCATGTTCCTTTACACTGGCCCCCCTTCTTTTTTTTATTTTTTATTTTACAGTCTGGTAAAGGAGACATAGCGACCAATTGGTAGTCATCATCACTTAGATCATGTTTAGCTGCAGGTCTGAGAAAATTGACGTGATCGATTTCATGTACAGGTAAGTGTGCTAGCTCAGAGCTAACTGATACCAGACAGGTTTTTGTGTTAGCTGTAGAGATACCCAGGTTTCTGAGTCTCAGCCAGAACCTCTGATAGGATGGAAATCACAATTCTACCAATGACAGTTCAATCGTTTTGGCCCTCTGTTCCTCATTTGCCGCTGAGCCAGTGGAGGTCCCTCCATGGCCGACTCCCAACCAGATCCAGATGGGGCAAAAATATTTTTTGCTGCAACACTGGTCTTTTTTCAGCACCTCTGCAGACACATAGTGTCAGACTGCAGAACTAATGATGGTTTATTTTCATGTCTGTAGACAAAAACCTGACATTTCTCTGTGTCCTGCAGCATTAATGAGTGTGGTGTTAACACACACACACAGGTTTGACAAGCTCAGTGACAAGTGACACAATATAAGCAGACAGACTCCACTTTCCTTAGACTGTCATCCAAATGTAACTACAAAAACAAAAACTAAATTCAATTGTGACTTATATTCCACTCTCATTTGACTTTTTCGCTGCTGAGAATGTGAAAAATATTCATTTTGTGTTCCAATCGTTAAGTTGTGAGCAGTAAAAGCTGTGCTCTCAGCAGTACAGTCTCACACTAATAATATCCAGAATAGAGCTATATGATGTTATGCTTTTTCCTTCTTAAAATGTCTGCCTCATCAGTTGAATTTCCATTCTTACATGCATATTTCATTTTCCTTCCATCCACCTTTTTCCAAATCCAAGTTCCATCAGCAGGCCTGAACCATGATTTTTTTTTGTAATTTTGACCCTGGCACACTCTTGATCTACTTGAGACAAAGAAAAAAAAAGAATGGGGCTCCCACAATCTTTCCAACTTAAAAGCAGATGTTACATGGTTGCCAACATCAAAAGGTCCTGTTAACCGTAAAGAAGGTGAAATCATATACCTTTGATTAGCCTTTTCACTGGTTAATGTAAACGAGCTTTAGAACATGCTTTCTGAGTGAACTCTGACCTTGGCCTCATGGCCAATACATCATCAGATTACAGGAAAAAACACACACTTTTGTTTCAACTTTGCCTTGTTAGGGCTAATTTCTGATTTTCAGATTGTCAAGCTTACTTTGGAGAAAACAAGAAGCCTGGATCAGATCTCCACGAGGCCCCTTGCTCTGGGGTAACAGGGACGCCTCTAAATAAGGGGGCAGTATCTTTGAAATATTATGACTTGGCTTGTTTAAGGCTCCTTTTCTTTGCTCTGTTCAAGATGTTTTTCATTCAGAGGTTGAGATATCTTGAATGTGGACATGTCTTCAATAAATCTCAAGGATATTTATTCTGAGAATGATAAGGAGTAAAATAAGGGGAGCAAGAGTAGGATACAGGGGATGATGGGGGTAGGGTGGAGACAGAATTCCCTTTAAATATATGGTGAATGAGGGTCCTTCAACAAGTGTTGTGTTTACTTTGCTTGTGGGAAAACAAATCGACACAGGCGGCGTCTGAGAGGGCTGTAAAACAGCTCTTTGGTATGGAGCAAGGCTTAAATTCCAGGCAGCAAGCACAGCAGTGTCACCCCAAGGTGTTGAGAGTAAATATACAGTGTTACCTTTAGGCTAAATAGGGGAAAAAACACACAGAGATTGAAGTGCACATCAGTGCCAAAGTAGAGAAGGTATTTACCTACGAGCAGCAAAAACGTCAACAAATAATAATACTATTTGTTTATAGTGCTTTTTATAATAATATGCACACTTTACATATGCTACAAAAGGAAATACTTGCACACCATTGCTGGAGCACCTTGGCAGAGGGTAAAAGTCATCCCTGTTTCTCGCATTTTCATAATCAGATTTTAAATGTTCATTGGTCGGACAAAGTTTTGTCTTTCAGTATAACATTAATAAGGTTATGAAGCAGTAACACTAAAAATAGAAGAAGCATAGTGAACGCTATACATGCTTTACGTGTTCCAAAAATGGTTTCATAATAGAACATAAGTGACATAAGACTTTATATCACTAATTTCTGTCTGGTAGTTATGGAAGTATGGAAGTATGGAATCACGAGGAGGTGGTAAAAGGATGAGATGGGATGAGAAGGTAGGCCTTATGCATTTCATCACACTTCAACTGTTCAGTAGTGTGTCAGAATTTTACTTGAAAACAATAAAAAAGTAAATCCATCTTCATTAATCAAACAATTCCAACCTACTGTTATGACAATATACTTCTGGATGACAAAAACTTTGCTACTCAATGACAAATTTCTGGTAAGTCACTTTTTATAGCCAATAAAATCAGCTACTATATAACAGCTCTCCACCCCTGTTGAAAGCTAAGACAAGCTAATGTCATCATAGTCCAGACTACTTAGCTCTGTTTCACTGAGATCTATTGAAATGATTAGAAAATGTATAGGATGTGCTTAAGTGGAGGTGAAAGATTTTGAGTATTGTTTATTGTTATCAGCCAGTGTAAGAAGTCAAAGTTCAAAAGTTCAAAGTCTTCTTTATTGTAAAAAATTGCAGTATGCACCAGACATACATAGGATTTGATATGACGTTTCTCTCTCAGGCCCCAGCAACGACAACAACAGATAAACATAGGAAATGGCTAGAAAAAGATAAGATAAAAGATAGGGAGGGGGGGCATCTTTTATTACGCTAACATTCGGAGCAAGTGCAACATACTATCCCCACCATCTTGGACCAACGACGTCAACATTCATTCTCTGTTTTTCACAGCAAAAGTATCAAATCTTCAGCCAAGAGCACACAAAGTTTAATTTCTCTCCTCAGACAAAAAAAGCTAGCTAACTGGGAACAGATTCATTCTTTTGCTAACTCATCAGATGTATGTTCAGCACTTAGTAATTTAAATTTAAACAAGGAGGCTATTCTAAAGCATTTTCCCTGCCTATGAATTTATTGAGACAGTTTGGTTCAGGGGGATTGTGTGGGGATCAGTGCTACAATGTCATACTCTCCAAACTCTGTCCGATTTTAGCCTTATCGATCAAACCATTACCTTTTCATGGCTTTGAAACTGATGTTGCTGTTAGCTTCACTAACTGAATCTTTGTGTTGTATGTCTGGTGACAGTATATTGTATCTGAGTGTGTATTTACTGCAGACTGTGTGGATGCAGTCGGTGCTTGACCTTTGCCAGTAGAAGAGCAAAGCAGGGGAAGAGTGATACCACTGTGCGGTCCTCTAATCTGCTCTCTTAGCCCCAGCTTTGGAACTCACTTCGCTGAGCTTCATCTGAAGCTTCTTCTTCTCAAACTGCTGGCAGTCTTCTCACAGACTTTAGCCTGGTTTTAGTGACAAAGTAACATAGACTTTCCTTTCACTCCTCCTTAAGGCCCTCTTTTTTCAGATCTACTTTTTGACCCTTAACTTTGCTTGACCTATCATGGAGTTCATATCTGTGGACTGGAAACTGTATTGCATTTACATCAAATTGTCTCTGTTTCTCTCCCCCTCAGTTCTCTTTGCCTAGCCCAGTCCGGACCTTTCTGCTCTTACAGCCCGCTTAAGCACTAAACAGTCCAGGTGAAACGTGTATCTTGATGGGCACCCACCATGACACATCCTGGGCACTTGTAGATTACAATATGTGCCTAGCCTTGTGTTCTTCCTTGCAACCTCCTGTCTTAAAACATGAAGCCCATGCGGAAGTGCTAAAAACTGCACATCATGGAGCGTTTGCTTGAGACTGGCTGCAGAAACACCAGAAACATACACCCATTTAAACTGCATTTTTGCAGCAATAATAACCATGTTTCAAAATCAATGAATGTATGAATAGCTAATTGTTCTATTGGCACACACTGTACGGTGGGGGGTTAATTTCTTTATAACTTGTTATTTGTGAAGATAATAAACTTACGAGTTTTGCCAAAATAAAGGCATGGCTTACTTGATTGACAGGTGGGCACACTGTAGCTAAAGGCCCGCCTCTTTACATCACATGATATCAGATGAAGCTAGGCCGAGTTCAGCATTTCAATATGGCACCCACCGACGATATGCTTTAAAACAGCACTTCATAAACAGATGGGTGACGACACAGATACTCTGTCCATGTATTATACAGTCTATGGTTCTAACCTGACAGCATTAAGGTTTTTTAACTTTAATTGTAGTCTAGATATCTAAAATCCTCAAAAATCTGGCATCAAAAGTGTGATTTCAGGGTTTCTACACACTGGTCGGAAGAAAGTGATGCTATGGTTCAAACAGTAAATTCAAAAATAACAATTTGACAGGGAAATTTCCGTAATACATTCTTCTTTCTTTACAGTTACATGAAACGGTATAACATTCAACAGAAATCCCACATTTGTGGATTTAACAAGTCTAGTCAATTTAGAAGTTAAATATGTACCTTCCCCCTTCTTTTTCCACATGTTAGAAGCAAATAATTTCAGCTTTAGTCATGTTTTTGTGTGTTAGTTCTGTTATTTGATAAAGATATGAAACAGCTTATTACAACAGATGTTATTCTGATAGCACATATTGTAAAAACAGAATAATCCAGGTAGAACACAATATCACAGACTGCACACATTTAAATTTGAAACTTTGTGACATACATAATAAAATGCGGTAGCTCCATTCCCAACTTGCTAAATAACATTTAATATATTCTTATAAATGTTTAAAAGGAAATCCCTTTTTTGAATCTGAGAAAGGGAAGTCATTGTTTAGTTTGATTTTTACCTGCACCAGCTTAAAGTTTTTTGTGGTACGTTTGCAGAACAATGCAATTCTTGATAAAGTTTCAGCAAGACAGTAGCCGGTAAACAGTCCAATCTGTATACTGTAAGCTTTTACGTCTACACACTTGGTAATGCAATGGCTGGACGGGGTCATCAGGGACAGATGTAGGACTGAGCACTGAGGCTGAAGTCTTGTAGCCCCCAGTCCTCCCCCAGGGTGTGGGGGTCCTTGCCGGGGGCTTATCGCTTCACACACATTGTCATTTCCTATAGCCTCTTTCTCATTCATCCTTCTCCCTGTCCTCTTCCTCTCGTCTCTCTCCCTAGCACGTCCTCGAGCTGTCGGCACACTGGTTCGGAGGGTTTCCTTCAGGAAGGAGAGGTCTATGTTCTGACCACAGGCTGATAGAAGGAGCCTGATAACCTTAAAAAACAAGTGCAACACTGCCAGCTGACATGAAGCAGATGTCCTCCTGACCCTCTTTTTTCTTGGGAACCAAAACACACAAACAAGAATACAGGAATGGAGGGCATGAATGTCAGCACAGAAAGTCTGCTACAAGGTGTGGTGTGATCCTTCAGACTTTATGAGCTGCAGAAGCTGTTAGAATAACATTTGAGCTTTGGTGTGGCGAAGCAAACCATAAAGTAACTTTACGAGGAATGTTGTTTTATTCTCATGCTGTTTATGTTTTCAATCACCTGCCAAGGGTCAAAAGATGAACTTGAGCATGTTTTACTTACTGTAGCTCATTTACACCTTTTTCATCAATGGAAAATGATTAGCCTTCTGAGCTATGAGGGTTTACAATATGTTCTTCTACAGCTTGAATAAAACATACAACATTTATATAACACTGAATTGTAAAATGTGACAATGCAGCTTTATCTGAAGTGTCTTTTTTTTATCAACCTTTAACTTAGCCAAGTATTGTCGCTCCTACATTAAATGTCCCATGTCTCTAAAGGCAAAAGGAAGTTATGTAATGTATGTCCCTAAGCCTAAGGTTATCTCGCATACACAGACAAACATATACTGCTGGGGTTAGCATGCACAGAGACCTTATGACCTCATTGCTATTCAGAACCAGTAGTGAGAAGACGAATGCTCCTGCGTTCCCAGTACAGTTCACCCACAGCACTATGAGATGATGTGCACGGAACTAAAATACCCCTCCACCCCCACATACACACACCACCACCACCACCACCACTGCTGCTACACATACTGTATATATTCATAAACACACACACACACACGCACACACACACACACACGCACGCACGCACGCACGCACACGCGCACACGCACACACGCACACACACACACATTTCCTCCTGGGAGATTGGCGGCCTCTGCTTTCTGTCAGGGTGTCCTCGGCTGCAGACCCCTGGGGCCCCTCGCATGGTGGGAATCTGGTCTTCTCACTCCACGGCTGCCCCCCTCCCTACAGATGAGAAGGAAAACAAGACCTGAAGAGGACACTGCTGCTCATCCTCTGCTTTCGTCTCCTGAATTTCCTCCGCCATTTCTCCTCTACGCCCCCGTCCCCTTCTCTTCTTCCCTTTCTTCTTGCCCAGGCGGTCGATAGCGTTAATTGGCTCACTCAGTCAGCAGTGCATTGATTGCGGTCACTAATAAAAGGGCTATTGATTGGCACTTTGTTTAACACTGGCCCAAGCAGTGAGAGCTGCCCTCTAATACCATCCAGACAGCAACCTTTTCCTGCTTGCCAGTCTCTTAATGTCATAAATTATGTCAGTCGATTAAGGAGATACATCTTCCCTCACGTTTTTGCCCGATCAGTGTTAAGGACATTGCTTCACTGCTTTAGAAGAAGAAGAGAAGTGGAACCTTATAAATTACAGTAACAACCAGCTGTCTTCAACGTTTGGCTTGTTTTCTGTTGAACTACAGTCAGATGGAGAGACTGATCTAAACTTTATATAACCAGTGTAAAAATGTATACTGAGATGTTGCAAAGACAGGTATGTTCTCTGAATGTTTTTGTGTGTGTGTGTAATAAATGGAGAAAAGTCAACAAAAGTATTAACATGATCATTTTGAAGAGTGCAATGATGAGTTTGGAGCTATTTCACCATACGAGCTATGAGGTATTTTCTGTAAGACAACAGTTTTAAGAATGAAGAAGTGAATCACACTCAGTAGCTTTTAAAAATGTGTTGAAGATTGATGGCTGGGGCGGTCTAAGCGCCCCACATACAGAGGTGATAGTCCTCGTCACAAAGGTTGCTGGTTCGACTCCTGGCCGTGACCATTTGCTGCTTGTCTTACCCCGCTCTCTACTCCCCATGTTTCCTGTTGATGGCTGATGATATGCATTTTTTAAAGTCTCATAGATTTTCAACTAGCTTATCTGCAGCTCCTATGTATAAGTCCATTCCAAACAGACAGTATCAGTTCTGAAACGCGCCCATTACTCGTTGCTGGTCTGTGCTATTTTCCCAGATTAATAAGACATTTAATGTGCTGATTTTTTTCTTCTTTAAAAGTAATGTCTCCCCAAAATATGATACTCAAGTAAAGAACAGATATTCACAAAATGTACAGTACTCAGGTACATTAACTTTATTACTGTCCACCACTGCAAAGGGTGCCATATTGTACCTGAAGAGGTGAGCACACAGCAAAAGCCTCTAAAAACTGCTTGAGGTACTACTAAGTTGTGATTTAAATGCCTAAAACTTACTTTAAATTACTTTTGTTAAATTTAGGTGTTTAAGTGTTTCCTGAAAATTTCTCATATGAAATTGTAGATTGTTGAGTAGCCACAAGAAAGGTACTGTTTTGAAAAACTAGGTGATCAGCAGCTCAATATTGACACCTTGTTAAATAATTTCATGTAACACAATCAATAGTGTTAACTTCCATTTTAACCTGCTTTAAATTAATGCATGTTGAACATAACAATTGATGTATATGAAAGGTTGCTGTACTCATCTGGTGTAGTGGCGATACCTTGAGAAATGGACTAAATCACTAAGCTTGTGGAATTTAGATGCCATAATATAAACAGCTCTGTTGACATTTCACACGTCAGATAAGCCTTCACGCTGCTATTTACTACCCAAGCCCCCTCATGTGTTTCCTGTGTATGCTTTATTAGTTTCCTACTCAGCACACATCATTTGGATTCCATTTGTCCCATTCTCAGCACATTAATTCTCTGAGACGTTTTATAAGGCAGAACCAATTTACAACACTTGCTGAAATTGACCACCTCAATTTGAATGGTACAAGGTAATTTTCACTTCACATTTTTAGTAGACATGTCTCTTTCCCTGCAAGAACACGCAGGGTTGACAGGAAACAGCCCGCCCAATATTCTCAACATGAACTCAATATCTTGTTTTATTGCAATTAGCTGTGTGCTATTCTTCAGCGAGCTTGAGTGAGTCAAAGGCAGGTCTCCTGAGTGAGACGATGAAAACTGGAAATGGGGTGTAAGTACCTCCATGAGAGATTTAATTATACCCATTAAATATTCAATGATCAATAGAATTTGTTTTAGCCGATCAATAGGTGGCCAGGCCTGGGAAGGACAATGTGCATAAGTTACTATTTGCATTTCAAAGCAGCTGTCACGTGGCCCCATTGGAAATCCATACCATTTTGTAAGGCTGTATTTCATATTTAGCTGCTTTATCCCCTTATCACTGACTGCTATTGATTCCCTTCCCTTTATTTACTGCCTGCAAACTGCCCTAGGTTTAAAATGTCAAAATGTTTTTAGGGAATCCGATATACCTCCGTCTGCCCTCCTCATCTCACATCAAGCTCTTTATTTCCCCCATCTCTCCTTCCCTCTCTCTCTCCTTTTAATTCCCTTGTCTCTTTCCCTCTCTCGCCTTCCCTCACTCTCACAACCCTTCTCAGTAGAGTTGGAAATTAAACCCTGTCATCTTCCCACCCACCGTACAGATCTCTGCTCACTCGGGTGTGAATCTGCACATTATTCAAATAAATATCTCAGAGGTGTCAGGGGAATACTCCGAGCCACTTCAAAGAACCCCCCTCCCTCCACCCCAGCCCTTCAATGGCGCTTGTTCTCGCTGGAGTCCTATTTTGTTTACCTGAACTGGCTCTAATGGCTTGTTTTTCCCAACACCTATGAGCAACATTTAGCCAAGTTCAAATGCATGCATGTTCAGGTCTCGCCTTGGCTGTGATTGTTCTGAATATAATGTTGTTTCATTGCTTCAAAACATTGTTTCTCTTCACGTCCCTTGCAGTCTTTTAACCCTCTTTTAACCCCGTGTTTCAATTCTCTCTCTAGCTTTGCACCCTTTCCCTCACTGCTTTTCCTCTACCTCCCTCCTCCTCCACCATCAGCAGACCTAGCTGGTTTTCCCAGGTGGGATTTTGGTTTGAAGATGCCTAGCATTCAGCATTCAATGAAAGGAGCCCTTGACAAAAGAATCACTGTTGATCATAAAGCCATGCTACCCAAAGCATGATTTTGATGGGTAAGAAATGCACGGAAATGACTGTACAATTAGATTTTTTATTATGTCATAATATCAAGAGTGAATGTTTTAAGTTACCATAAGCTGCATCTTTAGTGGCAGAATTCATTTTTTGATTTGCTACTGTACTTAATAAAAATTAAAGTCAATCTAAAAATGTGCACAGCTATGGAGCTGTAATTGATGATTTCATATATTATATAAAAAAATGATATTAGCTACAGAAAAAAAATTCTGTAATACATACAGTATGTCCATACACTGTACAGATGGTAAAAGCTATTTATACACAGGGAACCCAAATGAAACACAATGTTCTACACAGCTGCTGCTAATTAAGAAATAATAAACCAAACTTTTAAAAATATAAAACAATAGCTGGAATGTTGTCATTTATGTTGAGTCATGTAGGAAAGCCGTTCAGTCTCTGAGCTGGCCTTTCTATCCATCTATCACAGCAATCAGCCTGGAGACCACAGAGGTCAGGGAGTTAACCTTCAGAGGCCCAAGGGCTGCATGAAGCATCATCAGTGCCATCAGGATACATGGCTTCAGCACTGCAGCGCAGCTGGGTGATGAAAAGTATGGATGTGCTGATTGGGTGTGTATGTGTAAATGCATTTGCTTGCACATCTGTAGATGCCTGTGTGCATCTGTGTTGGAAGTGTAAATATTAGGGTCATGAATAATGGTCAAAATGTTGCAAGTAATGATCTAAAAGTGAAAGGGCACACAGTGTGTGTGAGTCTGTTGAACACATTCCTCCATATTTAGTATGCCCTGATTCATACTGTTCATGCAATTTATGCCCCTAATTTCTAAAATAAATGAAAGTATAACATTATAAGAAATTCAATGATACCAAAGGTCTTATTTTTTGTTGACAGCTTTCATGAATCAGAATCAGAATCAGAATCAGAATCAGCTTTATTGGCCAGGTATGCTTGAACACACAAGGAATTTGACTTGGTAAACTGTGCTCTCTTTGTACAAGGCATAAGAATAAGACATACAAATACAAAATAAAAATAGAATAACAATAACATCAGCTATAAATAGAACAACAAATAGGCATGACTATTATGTAGAGACTAAAATAATATGATAATAGTGCAGTGGTGAGTAGCAGAGGTAGTTTTTACATAAAAAAATAGTAGTTAAATAATAAAATAAATAAAAAATATGTGAATTCTGCTTGGAGAATTGTTGCTTTGTATATTTACATCTTTACATGAATAAAACTCACCTTGATTTATTGAGTAATTTATAAGAATAAAGTAAAATAATAAATAAAATAATGTTTACTGAACCAATTGAAAGCGTTTTATTTAGTTATTTTCAGTGTTAGTTTACATTGGTCCACAGAGTGACTGACATGTACTCCTACCTGTCATCAACTGGAGGGGCGGATCACACAAGGAGGGATTTCAGGGTGTCTCACCTTGGTTTGTCTTGAAGTTTCCTGCAAGATGACTGTCGCCGCCTGTTGGTTTGTTTGAAGGACTTCAGTAAGGTGCTTCTGTTATCGTGTCAATCTATCTTCTGTCCAGCTAGTTCGGTGTTGGCAAGGTTTACTTACGTGCCCCCCTAACCTGAAGCACCTCTTGTTTTTTTTAGCCTCTTGTGCTAGGTGCTTGGTTATCACAACAAGCTAGCCTACACGTGAGTAAATTGAACGCATAATGCAGTGGTTCCCAAAGTGTGGGTCGGACCCCCTGGGAGGTCGCAAAGTTATCTAAAAATAGTTTATTGTACACATTATAGTAAAAATATGGACAAAAATAGTAGCTAAGTGTAATGAGTTTTCTGCCCTTTTTTGCCAGATGACTCCTAAGTTTAGACTTAGTGAACAGTTAATTATCAAAAGCATCAGTAGCAGTAGGTTAATTCATAAAGGCTCAGGAAACACAGTCACATCCTCATATAGGTAGGGTCATTTTCTGCAGACCAGCTAAATGAAGCCACAGTAACTCACTTTGAGGGACAGTGGGGGTCGCGAGTCTTTGGCACCTATATTTTGGGGGTCGCGGGCTGAAAAGTTTGGGAACCCCTGTATTAGAGGACAGTATACTGTGTACGTGTCCTTGGGCTAAAGGCATGTACAAGGTATACTCCTTTTTAGGTGAAAACCTTTGAGAAGTGACCGATAGGCAGGATAAAAAGGCTCTTACATGTGTGGCATGGTGGGTTGATGGTCGGGTAGTATGATTTGGTGTCAAAAAATGTTTCAGTCAAATTAAATTTTTTTGCTTTAATCCCTGGGGTTCCCAAAGTGTGGGTCGGGACCCCCTGGGTGGTCGCGAGACACAAATTGGGGGTCGTGAAATGTCTTCAAGAATGTTTTCTTTTAAAGTTATCTAAAAAAAAGTACATTTTACACATTACAGTAAAAATAACTACAAAAATAGTAGCTTAACTTGAAATAAAACCTGAAATAGAAAATGTAATGAGTTTTCTGCCTCTCTTTGTTGCCAGATAACTCCTAAGTTTAGAGTTAGTGAACAATTAATTATCAAAGGCATCAGTAGCAGTAGGTTAATTCATAAAGGCACAGGAAACACAACCACATGCTGATATAGGTAGGCTTATTTTCTGCAGACCGGCTAAATGAAGCCACATTAAATCACTTGGGGGAACAGTGGGGGTCACAAGTCTTTGGCACCTATATTTGGGGGTCACGGGCTGAAAAGTATAAGAACCCCTGGCGTAATGCATCAATTCCAGCGATGACAAAGAGTTTAGGACCAAGAGACTTATAGAAAAACTTGTCTTATTTAAGCTGTAACCAGCAAATGTAATCTATCTATCTATCTATCTATCTATCTGAAGGGAGATATTTTATCAATTGCCTGCTATATTACCAATCCCAAGATTTATTTATCTGAAATTAAGCCCAGCCCTGATCCAGACCACTACTCCTCCAAAATGCACATTGTCTGGGTGATTATACATGTTGAAAGACATCACTCACGATTGGGCCAAGATACTTCAGCTTGTATGTTTAAATTGCTCCCAGTTGTATCCTTAATCTGGGTGGAAATCAATATGGCTTTTACTGTCACATTGGAGGGGCGGGGACCATGTATTGATGTTCAGATGTCATTTCAGGGGGATTTGATGTCCTGTCCGCTCTTCAGTGAGGAGATGGCATGATAGATCAACTGATGGTGTCTTCTTGCTTTCTCCAGGGTTTTACGAGAGCCTGGCCTTGTTTAGAGTGAAACGGCAGATGTAAAGTTGAGTCTGAACGTGCTGGGCTTACAAAGAAAAATGAGAGGAAAGGTTTAGGGTAAGATGCTATTGATTATTTTTTTTGTCAGGAAAGCTGTTTGAATTAAGTCCTGATATCTTAATAGGGTTATCATCATAAGCTCTAAACCCAGGAAGAGGGCTCTGAAAAGACATTATCAGGCTCAGAAGACAACACACACATTCATACTCTCTCTCTCTCTCTCTCTCTCTCTCTCACACACACACACACACACACACACACACACACACACACACACACACACACAGCATTTTACCTAACCATTTAAACAAATGTGCATTTTTGGGGTCTTGTGCGGTTATATGAAAGATGTTTTGAAGCTTTTATTCACTGATGAATGAAAACAAAGTCATGAAAGCCCTGGCACTGTGCTCTGTTAGTATTACAATGATCTAGTAATGAAGTTGGTCTGAGTGGATTTGGATTTAAGAGGTTATGATTACAAAAGGAGATGATAGAGAAGATATTTTATTGATAGGATTGAAGGGTAAGTGCCGTAAAATCTGACGAATAAGATGCACTTTTAACAACTGTTAGGTTATTTAAATAGTGAGCCTGGACACTAGTGTGACCAACTCACCGGTATAACATGCTGAGAGAGGCATTTTACTGCATTACTGTGTATCATCCAGAATATGGCTTTCAAAAAAGCAAGCGATCGCTTCGCTGCCATACTAGGGATGGGCATTTCAAGCCAAAATACTATTCGATAATCATTGGCATCTATTCAACGATTGTTCAAATAATAACCCCCCCACGCACACACAGAGGCGTGTCCCGTTAATGGCCCGTTTGTGTGGCAGTTGTGTTGACCATCAGCAGGACACTATGCTGCTAGTAGCGGGCACTGACAGCGTCTGTCTCGATCTTTATGTCGGTGTTTCTGTGACGCGGCGTGACGTGTGTGTTTACATTTTACAGCCATGCTGTAAATGAAGTAATTTGAGATTATGGCAAAATCTCTGTGTTTTCCAATGCTTTTGCATCAAGCAATATTATTATTCCCCTCGT